>NC_051179.1:129009697-129368610 GCF_013339695.2 Rhipicephalus sanguineus | reverse complement strand
GCACGGGGCCGACGATCAAGAGGTCGCACGGGAGGGTTCTGAGACGGTATCGCACGTGGTAAAAGGTAGCGCCTTTTCCATCCTGTGGCAGATAAGCATCATTTGCCGGCGGGAAGCACGCGCGAGCCATCGTCTCCCTGCGCGCTGGCTGCTGCTCACCGAACATCGCAGACCCGACGCAGCAACGAAAGTCTTCGTCGCGGAAGTGCTTGTTGCACACAAGACTCGTAGCTGATGGCTACTTGCCGGTTCTTATAGCTTTACAACCCATGCATGCTTCACGCAGTTTTTTGTCCCGCGGTTTTTAGCGCTCAACAAGCAGCCGACGCGGCCGCTGAGACCACATGGTCCTGCCAAGCACGTCACGCCGACGGTGGCGCCGGCGTTTCCAGTGGTGGGCCTCGAGGCCAATACACAGATGTTTTGCAACTGAGTTACAGTGTAGAAGATTTCCTCCATTAGAACTGTGTAATCAGCAGCATAAATGCGCCTTCATAGGTATGCATGATTTCGAAAGGCGGCGCATCGCCACCTCACAACAAGCCCCCGCAGAGATGCGTCCATGCAAGCTTTCTCTTTTAATTCCACTAATGATAAAAACACTGTACGCTTTGAAAAAGTGAATCCTAACAATAGTATTTTCAATTTGTGTGGGTGTAGCTTGCGAAATAGAACTGGATTACTAAAATATTTCAGGGCCTATTTCCTGTGCACCTACAGCCCTGATTGGACGAGAGAGCTCTACCTTTGGCTGCACTGCCAACAGCTTGTGAAACAGAGTATAGTTATGGCCTTTGCTTGCGCAGGGGGAAGCTGTGCCCTCTAAGACGAGATATCTCTCTGGCGTATGTCGTGGATGTGGTGGTTCGCCGTCCTATGGGCACTCATTTCATTTCTATTGAGGCTGTGCGGTAGTTATGTGCTTCCACCTGGCTGGGACGACAATGGCTACCATGGCCGTCAGAAATTCAAGCCACAGTCGCAAGAGGTTGCCGTGTTCGTCAAGCTTGATGTACTAGAACCTACCGATGTTTTCGTTAATGAGGCCGTCGCTTGCGTCGATGTCGGGCACCTTGGTCAGGACATCCCTGTGTACCTGCACGTTCTTATAGCTAGTTATGTTATCACATGTGGGATGACATAACACGTTGTTTGCAGTGTCAAGCCAACGTGCGTTATAGCGGTCAACGTCTGCATTGCTGTAGTATAGCCATATGCTCTCAGGGCACTTAGCAGTGGCTTCCTCGCATGTCACAAAGCGGCTCTCAATCAACTAGACGTCATCCTCGGTCAGCATGAGGTTATCGACCAGCTTCATAATGAAGGGAACACTGCATCATTCTGGCGGACAACGTGGACCAATGGATGGCAGTAGAGCGTCTTCCAGGGGTGTTCTGTGTTCAGCTCCCTCACTTGCCTTGCGTTCGAATGTGTATTTTCATCGTTAACGTGTTGATGCAGACTGTGAATCACCTGTGGCACATACCTGCATAACATGAACTGTGCTATGTGGATATGTGCCTCATGTGACTCAGGGAAAGAATTTCATGACGTACACGGCATGTGTTTTGCATTATTCATATCATGGCCACTGCATCATATTCGTCATACACTGTTCCTCTGCTATGCCAATTTTGGCATATTTACTTGCAGTACTGCTACTCTCCTTCAAGAACATGGCAGTTACGAGGGACAATATTTCACTAAAAATAATAAACAAAAAGGAAACATAGAAGTAAACAATTGCAAGCATAATAACAGGACATGAAGATCATGAACACAATTGAAGAATACAGAAGTTAAATAACAATAATGATAATAATACACAATATATACAACTACGAGATACAAAGCATGCTATGGATATAATACAATGCTGAGATCAAACCGAACGGTAAAAAAAAAGGGGAAATGTATGACCGGCCAAATGTAATCATGATAGCAGTAGTATCAGGTGTCAGAAAATAATAAAACAGAAGGAACTGGAATTGCAAGCACTGGAATTGCAAGCATTGAAAGCATATATAAAAAATGGCTAAACTATCGTAAAGGAGGCTTTTAAAGGGACCGACAACTGATTTTCCTCGACCCACTTTTTTCACGGCGCGACGAAAGCTCACCCGTCACAGTGTTTGCAGCTGCAGTAGTTAATCCCAAAAGCACGTAGTTATCTTACAAGCAGTATTTTTCGACCTTAAAGGCTACGGACACACCTTTCCTTCAGCAACGCTGAGAATTGATAGCGATGCCGCCAGCCCTTCTCGCGATTTGTGAAAGCTATCATTGTTCTGCTTTCGCAGGAGTTCCTGTAATTATGCTTAACCTGCTTTATTTAGAGCTTTTCAACTATTTTTAAAAATAACAAGCTGTTACAATAAGATGATGTGGCATTATACACCTTCCCTGTATTTGTACCGCGTTGTGTGCGCATGCGTCCAAGTTTACCTGTGTCTGTGCCACGGGTGGCTTGTCCCAGCATCGTTACTCTCTCGATGCACGAACCAAGCCAAGTCATCAAAAACGTCACCACACATATGCACGGCCACGCTGAGTAGCAGCACAGATCATTTCTGAGATGAAGTGTGGGTAGCAAAACTACGTCACCCCAATATCATAGCGACATGGAAACAGCAAGCACGGTTGCATTAGCACGCCGAAAAGTTGCTCAAGTCACGCTGACGAGCATGGCATCATTACGTCACGCGAAGGGTCCGCCACTTTAATGCATACTCCTAACGCAGGCCTATATATACATTTTTATGGAGTAATACCTTCTAATATCAAAGAAACTAACAATATTTCAATACTAACAAACAATCATCGACCACGAACAGCAATCAACAGTCACGTGGCCAGGTTCATCGGATCGTTCATGTTTTTGCCGCCAGATGCGGCACAAGTAATTTTTCGTGACTTTCAATTAATAAATAAAAATATAAATCCACCTGTCAGGAAAAGAGCAGGGTTGGTTTGAGTCAATGCAACGGACAATCTTTCCATCAGTGGAGTCATCTCATTTCATGTTCTGGGCAGTTGTCGGTCCCTTTAAAAAAACGCCAGGCCTGCGCTGAAACCGCAGCACAGTCACAGCGAAAGCTGGAAGAGCGGCGTTTCCACAGCCCGTTAAGCTTTCTTGGGGCTACAATACAAGTACACTAGGAAGGTACCCACTACGCCACAAATCAAACTTTTTGTGAAGTTGGGAAGCACCCACTAAGCCATTATTCGTCATTCTATAGAGAAGCGAGGCACCAGCTACACGTCTGTAAGGCATTATGTGCACTTTGTTGACGTGACGACTGATGACGATGAAGAATTATGGCTCAGCCCTTTGTATTGGGTTGGAATCTTTAAACGGCCCACCAGTTATGTAATTTGCATTGGGTGACGCCCGGTCGCTATTTCCCTCTCCCGTCATGCTGTATACGTTGACGTGGAAGAGAGACGGGGGGGGGGGGGCGAAGAACTTAATTGAGACCCCGAGGTAATGGATCATGCGCTTATGGGCTTCCTTGGCAACCAATACAAGTGCACTTGCGAGGAACCCACTACGCTATAAATAATTGTCATTTTTTAGAAGTAGGGCAGCAGGCACTGTGCCATTTTTCGTCATTCTACGGAGAGCGTTGGTACCTGCTAAACGCATGTAAGTGATTATGCGCACTTTGTTGATTCTGCGCCTGATGACGATGAAGAATTATGGCAGAGCCCTTTTGTAATGGGTTGGAAGCATTCAACAACCTACTCGTTGCGCAATTCGCAATTGTTTGACGCCTGGTTACAGAATTCGCGTTGTACGACGCTTGGTGCTTATTTTAATCTTCTACCACGCTATATTGCATATGCTAATGTGGTTCCTTCCCGACATGAAGCCTGTATAGGACCTTTTTGCAAAGCACTTTCAAGCACCGGCATGGCTCAGAGGTTGAATACTGGGCTCCCACGCAGAGGGCCCAGGTTCGAACCTCGTTTCATCCAGTTTTTTTTTTCTTATTTCGAGCGATACTGGTTACGGACACCGGCGGCGGCGGCGGCGGCGGCGGCGGCGGCAGCGGCGGCGGCGGCGGCGGCGGCGGACAACTACGGCGCCAAAAACGGCCGGAGAAATGATCTCATAACAGCTTTCGCTGTAAAAGACATATCGCTTTACCTGATGGACAATAGATCTGGACTGGTGTCCCTGCATGCACAGCTGCGCGCACACTTTTTTCTATCTATGCAACAAATTCTGATAATGATTCGGTGTTAGTGAGAGTAGGGTCAAGTTGACTCCTTTCTGCTATTGTGAGCAGGAAGAAGGAATACTTATACGTGTTTGTTTTTACATTCGTATTCTGTCAATGGGGCACATGCTTATTACGTGTTTGTTGAGCGTGGGAAAGTGACAGGTATTTCGACGAATCTATCCAGTCGTTATTTTTTCATAGTTGAAACAGGAATTTTAAGAGAGTGTGCTTCGCTCTTGTGGACAGTGTTTGCAAACCGGACTGGGTTAAAAGACATGTTGGCGATTCTGTGCGCCTATATTTGTTGTGGATAAACCTCACAGCTTTCTTTTGTAGTGCTTCTAGTTTGGTTACTTCTGCCAGCGTATGTGGGAACCAAACTGTCTTAGCGTGTTCGAGAGCTGGTCTTACAAATGATGTGTAAGCTATCAGCTTCGTTGGCGTTGTTGAGAGCGCTAGAGTTCGTTTTAAGAAGAAGAGCTTGCGTAGCACCTTCGAAGTAATCTTAGCGATGTTTTGATCCCATTCGAGATCAGAAGTGACTGTATGCCCCAGATATTTATGTTCCCCAACTTTATTAAGGGGAGTGTTGTTAATGGCGTATGTGAACTTAGAAGGCTTTGTTTTTCTGCTTACAGTCCTTATACCGGGGTTTTCTGTTTATTTTTATCTGTCATTTAGAGCACCAACTAGCTAAGACAACTAGACAGTCATTTAGCTTAATATGATCATTGTAATGATTAATTTCTCTGTAGATCACACAATCGTCCGCAAAGAGCTTTATATTACAAGTGCAGTGATGCTACCGAGGACTTCTGATTTGGAGCAATTTTTGGAGCAGCAAAATTTCTGTTTTGGAGCACTTTGGAGCAGCAAAATTTTCATCTTGGTGCACTTTGGAGCAGATAATTTTGCATCTGGGAGCACTCTGGAGCAGCGAATTTTACATCCTGGAGTGCACTACGGAAGCATATTGTAATAACATTCAAGCACCGGAATATCACTATGGGGCTCTTATGAAGGCTAGAAATATTTCGATTCATTGCAAATCTCATGGAAAAAATCATCTCAGGAGAACTCCATACTTCACTCGCTAATGAAAAAATAAGGGCTCATGCAGTTGAGTGTTCTGAATTAACCTCTTCGACGATTATTTTCGACACTAGCAAATAAACAGGATACCATATCAATAAAATTGCAATTTATGAAATAACACTCTAAATACATCTATGTGGTTATCAGCAGACAGTATAGACAAACGCCGTGATGTACAGCAGTGCCTCAATGCCAAAGAGCCACACTGTCCCTAATGCATTCCCCTAAGAAAACTCCAAGGCGAAAGCCAGGTTCTTTTTCTTCTCGATCGACGGGTTGATCCTCCCCCTCCTTCTCTGCAAGCTATCTGCACCTCACCTGGTTTTGCGCTAGCTCCATGATCGGCGCACCGATTACGGAAGCAGTGTAAAGCGACGATGTCGTGATGGCGTCATCACGTGACATCACGATATATGACGCCATGATGACGTCACAAGTTTTGACGATCTATGACGTGATGATGACGCCATCACATGATTATTTTTTGCATCAATCGATTCACGCCGCCGACGGTCAATTTTCGTGTTTGATAAAGCATCTGATGCTTTCGCATTAATATTGCGTATTGAACGTTAACAACCTGGCCTTACATACCAAACTGTCCTCCACCATGTCACCTCCTTGCCATGCGCGAAACAGCTTCGCTTATGATATGGCTCCTCACCTTTTTTAAAATGTTTATTGTGATAAGAATTATATGGACGCTCTCCGCGGATTTTTGCCGTCGCCATTGCCGTAATTTTCTGTATAAAGACCAAATTAATAACATCACCACGCGCATTCTAGTCGCGGGTAAAAGCTCACGAGCGCTGGCGACGAACGCGGCTGAAGCGGAGATTAAGCTAGCCGGCCGTCTGTCTCCGTCGCACGGACAGCGCATGAGATAACATCTTCCCGCGTGCGGGCCTGCCGTCGATTGCTCATCAAACAGAGAGGAAACGCCCCGCCCGTCTTTCGTAAGGAGCATGAAAGGACGCCAGGGGAGCGGGGGGGGGGGGGGGGAGGGGACCGCATCGTTCGAAGGGCGCTTGCGCGCGCGCCATCCCGAGGCATCAGGAGACGGCTCGTAATCTTGCTGTGCTCTCAACGCTTACTTCGCGTTTAGAGAACTCAGAGCAAGAAAACGCTTCGTTTCCTGGAGCGGCCATATTCCCTTAAACCAGTGTTTTGTTGAGTTACGCGAGATCGAATCCAAAAGAGTTAGCTGCTAGCCTTACTTCGTTTAACAATACAATTTGTTGGTATCGCATTCATTGCTTCGCCCTTAAGCGAAACTGAGTTTTTTAACGCGTCAGCTATTGACCCCCGAAAGCGAGGGGCGGACGTGTAACATGGGGTAGCCGCTTCACTGTGGGCCGTCAGCGACGGGCCCGCTACTGACAGCTGCGTATTTGCGGCTGCTCCGACCAGGATATATGCTTTTATTAATGAGATTGCATTTTTAAAAAGCAAGCAAGAAATTCGAATTGGAACCCTAGCACGTGAGCTCGAAAGGGCAGGGCCTTTTAGGGGGTATTTACCGCAGAGTGATTAAACTCGGACGTGCTGGTATAAGCAATTACGAAAAAGCTCTTCCGAATGAAGATTCATGGATAAAGTATATCTGAGGAAAGTGTGAACGCGTTTCCACCGTTCGCGTGCTCTTCCATAAACGCGAAGCAAGGAAAATTCGATATTGTTCCATATATATACTGCTAGCGATCCCAGATTTCATTCCGCGATATCCGGAAACAGAAGTGACAGACATTTTAGCAGCACACATGTAGTTATTACTGAACATCGCTTTCCTTATACGTTCCGTGCGACGCTGGAAACGAGCTATCAGCAGCGTTTCTAGAACAGACGACGTCCGCCGATGAATCGCCGTCGCACTTCCTCGCTACCGATAGGCCTAGACGTCACGAGCCTCTGCGGAGAGCGCGTTTTGCTGTCGAGCCGACTTGCAGAACAGAAGCTGCGTCGGCACCGTGCATGGCATCGTGGCTTACTCGAGACGCACGCGCGAGCGCTATTTATTCAGCGGAAAAATTCTTGGTCCATGGTTGCGACTTTGGCAACCCCAAGATCAAGCTGCACATGTTCTGACGCGCCGGCCGTGCGATTGCCGGTGATAGACGCCCCCAAACCCGAGGCTTTGGCGCAGTTTGGCGCAATTTTCGTCGATATAGGATGGCGCAGTAAATACAATTTGGCGCACTTTGGCGCAGTTGGCGCAGGAGTGGAATCACTGCAAGTGATGTTAGCAGTGATTTCATTAATATAGAGTAGGAAGAGCAATGGCCCCATTACCGAGCCTTGAGGAACTCCGGATGTTACAGACTCTACGTTAGAAAAGATTTGTTTACAGAGTACAAATTGTGACCAGTTAAATAAGAAACCTTTTTATCTAAGCAGAAAGTTCTCCTATTCCGAAAACATTTTCAACTTTAGCTATTAATTTGCTATGACTTGCACAATCAAAAGCCTTAGATAGGTCGAGAAGAATTAAGTCAGTTTGACCACAGTTATTAAATGTAACAGCAAGGTCGTGGACCAGTTCAGTAAGTTGGGTTACCATCGATAAGTCACTTCGTAAACCGTGATCGTTGGGAGAGAAAAATTTTATGCGCTCTAAAAATACCGTCATATGTTTTAATATTCTCTGTTCGAGGAGTTTACAAGATGTGCTGGTCGATGAAAGAGGTCTGAAATTTGAAGGTAGTGCTGCGTCAACTCCTTTATGGATCAGCATAACCTTTGCAATATTCCAATCGTTAGGCAGTTGTGAAGTCGCGAGTGATTTTCAGCAAATGAGACTAAGATATTTACTACAAAATTCTGCATATCTTTTCAGAAAACTGTTAGGTATATCGTCGGGGCCACTAGCGTTTTTGTGGTCGAGATTAAGCAGCAGGTAAAAAACACCAGCATCGACGACGCCTATTTTATTGATTTTCATTCAACATCGCTGTATAATTGGCGGAATAATGTTATCCTCCACAGTAAACACTGATCGAAAAAGTTTTAGAGGCAAAAAAGTGATTCCAGAACCTGCGCGGATTACTTACAAGGAAAGTAAGTAGCGCTACGTCGAACTAGCATTGTTTAGCAAGTTTAGCTTTATGCTTAAATTCCGCGATGGCGTCCGGTAGCTTCCAAATTCTGGATTCTCCCCCGTCTTTTGTTTTTGTTGCTCTCCGCAACCTTTTCAAACATCGCTTTGCCTCAATAACTTCGTGCATGATCCATGGATTATTTTTTGGCGGGCGCTTGACTTTTGTAGGTACATAGAGAGTAATAGTACAAGAAAAGTACAACCGATTTGAAATGAAGCCAAAGGGAATCGAGATCTACTGCGGTATTCGAACCCATTTCTGGAAATTTGGAATTCGTGAGCAAGATGAGTTTGTATCCTATTGTCATCAGCGTTTTCAAAGTCTGCTACAACGAATACAGAAGAATGAGTGCTTATGCTGCCACAAAGAGGAACTATGCACACTGGTACGTCGTGGTCAGATATTCATTCCATGGGTTACATCAATTTGCAGCGCCATCATCATCATCGCCGTTCATCATCATCATCATCAGTTTCCTGCCACCGAGCCGCGCCTCTCGCGTAGTTCATGGCTAGAGCTTGAGGTGCGAGCGAGAAAGGTACACACTGAGGTTCCTGGTGGTCTGGACGCTGGAGCTGCCGGCGCTACGCTTCTGCTATCGCCTTAAAAATAAATTGGCAAGACACCGACATGGCCACGTCGTCTCTCCTCTCCCTCTCTCGCTACGTAGATGACCCGGAGAGCATGCACTTCGCCGAGCACAGCCTGTTGCAATGCTTCCGTCACTCTGCCCACCAGTGAAGCTTTTCAACCTGGCCTACCCCTGAACATGGTTCCTGATGTTTGATGCCACTCTCGCACTGAATGGCGTCACGGCACAGCCGCTGATGCAGGCAGTCTTGCTCAACCCGCTGCCGGCAGAACTACGCCACCTAGATGCCGCATTGACATCCAGCCCGCAGCCATATGATGATCTTTGCGCTGCCGTGCTCGCCTGTTACGGGCACACGTATCGCCCGCTTCGGTGGAACTGCGAGTTCCAGAATTTTCCACCATCGCAGAGTGTGGTATCCGCCGGCCCACAGCCTTCACTCGACCATAACGACACTTCACTGATTATGACTACTTCTACCTCGGTTGCGGCCACAGCGGCATCCATTCCTGAACTGGACCACCACAACAACACAGGAGATGCCAGTACTTCGACTCACCTGTCCAACACGAGGTGCATTCCTTCGAAGCTCTTGGCCAAAGTTTCATCACGCGTGCCCGCCATCTGCACGCCTTCCCCGACTTCGACGGCTCGTGACACCGCGGTGACGTCGGACTCCATGATGGTTACTATGCCGCATGCCCTGTAGTCTGACAATGTCATTTTCTCGCCCGCTATTCGCCACCCAATCGCAGAAACGTCGCTGTCGATGATGTCTCACGAACACGACGATCCATCGACCTCGACATTCTGTGCGTCTTGGAAGTAGCAACCACGTGCCATCGTCCTCGAAGTCTAGCACAGCAGAAGTCCCTGCACGTGACCAGCTACGTTGGAACTTCCGAGATGCTGCTACGATGACCGAAACGACAAAGGATTACATGCCAGGCTCGTGAATGACAGAACCCGCATATTCCGCACCAGCCGCACCGGCGGACTAGTACCAGGCTGCCCCAACGAGCACGAACGCGCTTGTCCGACCCTCCGGCAGAGGCCATGCCTGCTGGGTTCCACGACGTTCATCTTCCAGTATTCTCGACGAGGGGTGTGAACCAACAGGAATGCAACTTGAATGTAGGCACGCTGTACACAATCATGTCAATGACCGATCACACCGCAAGTCCGCCCTACACGAAACCACGACGACAAAGTCACCGCTCTCTGCTCCGGAGGCCCCATCGCCGCTGTTACTCGTTGAGGCTTTGTCAACGTAGCTCCGCAGTGGCACATCGCACTATCTCGCCCACATCACACACACCAGCCCTTCGGCGACTGCCTGCAGCTGCATCTGCAGGAACCTCTGCCAGCCGCACCCGCTCGCGTCACTCGGTGTCCTCCTGAAAGGCCCGATGCGTCATCGTGGGACCTGCTTGCGTATGAACAGAGCGCCCTGGCTTCTACTCCTTCGTCCATTGCGTTTCTCCCAGTGCTGCCCACCGGAAAGGTCATAAAGACCCTGTGCCTCCCTACGCTGACGACTTGGACTGTACACGGACCCCTTTGTCCTAACAGAACTGCAAATTGGGCTAGATGGTGAGGATTCATTGTGGGCGAAGCGCAAAAAACGTAGATGGAAAAGAAGAGAACGACACAGGTTAGGAGCTACATTTCAACTGGTTTTTAATCGCAGAAGTTACATGCAAGAAAACTAACAAACAAAGCAACCATGGCAAAACCCTGCCTGATAACAAAAGAACGAGCAACACATTCAACCATCTGAATATGAGAGGAACGTGCACCACCAGGGTGAAGTGACCCTTTGCAAACAGCCTCACTGCACCACGTGCATGCCTACCCCTTTTCCAACAACTGTATTTCATTATGCGATAGTGCCACAGACGACTGGCTGATGCCTGAATCTCCATGTTTATTTATCTGGTAGGCCTCCACCACTTCACGTGCCCTTTGGTTTTTTATGACGAAAGATCACGGAAGTTTCACCGAAGAGCAGTGCGCAGCCGCAACTCTTGCAATGCATGGCCAAATGAGAATACGGTGCACCCTTCAGAGAGCTATGATGTTCACGTAATCTTATATTCAGGCACCTGCTAGTTTGGCCCGTGGGGAGCTTCATGAAGCTTTTGTCCAGATATGTCTTCCACATTCATCACGTGGAACAATACTGTATTAGTTCTACGTTCCGGCATGTGCATAGGGTTGAGGGTGGCACCCATCCTGAGCAACATTTTTTTCGCGAAACTTGACAGAGCTGTTGACAGGAATCTGAACAGCGTATTTGAAAAAATGATTCGGTACGCCGATGATTTCCATGTCTTTGTAACGAATGAAAACGTCAACAGGAAGATGATAGACACCTTGAAAGCTTTTAAAGAGCTTGACATGGGATTGCATTTCACGGTAGAAGCTGCAAAAGACAATAAGTTGCAGTACCTAGACCTTAAGCTCGATTTTTCTGGTGCCCATGTCTGCTGGCAATATCTCCCAAGATCAATGAAACCTATCCTGGACTTCAGATCCAGTCACTCCAAGCTGGTAAAAATAGGCATAGCCACATCATGTTTGCACTTGGCTCTTTCAAAATCTTGCATTCACTCCTTGCAAGCGAGCGTGATGTTGCAAATCAAAAGACTGAAAGAAGTTGGCTATCCCAATTCAGTAATTTCACTGTCTTGTGAAAAAGTGTTAAGAAGCCTCAAGTCAGTAGAGTGCGGGGAAGGCAGTGCCAAGGCAGATACCAAGCAAGTGGTGGCCATTCCCTATGTTCATGCTCTGTCTCATCGCCTGAAAAAAGCGGCCAGGAATTACAAGGTTGATGTGGTTTTCACGTCACATCGTAAATTAGGAACAATTTGTGCTGCAGTTACTAGAAAAGACCATGACAATTCATCCGAGCGAGCCACATGTAATGTGAAGCGTAAAATGAAATTTGTGCCTTGTGAGTGCGGGGTGGTTTACCGCTTGCCCACCAGTTGTGGGAAGGCATACGTAGGCCAAACTAGCAGGTGCCTGAATATAAGATTACGTGAGCATCATAGCTCTCTGAAGGGTGCACCGTATTCTCATTTGGCCATGCATTGCAAGAGATGCGGCTGCGCACTGCTCTTCGGTGAAACTTCCGTGATCTTTCGTCATAAAAAACCAAAGGGCACGTGAAGTGGTGGAGGCCTACCAGATAAATAAACATGGAGATTCAGGCATCAGCCAGTCGTCTGTGGCACTATCGCATAATGAAATACAGTTGTTGGAAAAGGGGTAGGCATGCACGTGGTGCAGTGAGGCTGTTTGCAAAGGGTCACTTCACCCTGGTGGTGCACGTTCCTCTCATATTCAGATGGTTGAATGTGTTGCTCGTTCTTTTGTTATCGGGCAGGGTTTTGCCATGGTTGCTTTGTTTGTTAGTTTTCTTGCATGTAACTTCTGCGATTAAAAACCAGTTGAAATGTAGCGCCTGTCCTGTGTCGTTCTCTTCTTTTCCGTCTACGTTTTTTGCGCTTCGCCCACAATGGACCCCTTTCTCCCGCATCACAAACACTTCTTGTATATATGCCCCCATAGTTTTCATTATGGGTTCATTTTTGCGGGGAAGGAGAATCTGTAGCACCATCATCATCATCAATTTTCCACCACTTAGCCGTGCCTCTCGCGTAGCTCATGCCTAGAGCTCGACATGCGAGCAAGTAAAGAACATGCTCACACTCCTGGCGGTATGGATGCTGCAGCCGCCGCCGCCGCCGCTCTGCTTCTGCCATTGCCTTCCAAATAAAGTAGCGAGACAATGGCATGCCCACGTCGTCCCTGCTCTTGTCTCTTGCTACAAATTGAAATTCTTATGTGGTTCATATCGAAGTGATCGCTGAAAAAGATTACATCAAGCATGTTCTCAGTTACTTCCTGCGAGCGAGTAGGTTGTGAAATGACCTGATGAAGATTGAAGGTTACCATGAGGTCAAATAATACATCTGAACCTTAGGAGAAATAGCACATACTATCCCAGTTAATGTCTGGAAGATTAAAATCACCCAGGACTACAATACGTGAACCAAGCGCATGACGTTACACGTAATCATAAATGGCACTGATAGAATCGTGCCCATATTGCAAATTATGGAGACGACCAGCACAGCGCCCACACGTAGGCGGCTCGATAGATAGCTAGAAAGATAGATAGATACAAATGGCAAAAGTGCCTGAGGTTCACTAAGAAATGCCTTGCATTTAAAAGTCTGAATCAATAACATTATCCCGTGCATCGCATCTCCTATATCCGAGTGAAAGCATGCAAGGGCTGGTGACGGTCACCGCTGAAGCAGAGATTAAATGCACCAGCCATCTCCATCGCACAAAAGCACATAAAGGACAGATGAATGGGGGGGGGGTAATTGCTCGGGAAGCAACTGTAAACTTCGATCAAGCACGCACAGTTGCCTGCTACTTCGATGGAGATCAGTAGACGGCTCATACCTTTGTACTAATTGCATTCGCTGTGCTGCTCTCACCGCTTACTTTGCATTGAAGCGAAAGGCAGCACGAAAGTTGGTTCGCCCGCTGGAGCTGCCCTACCCCTTACGTCAACGTTCTCTAGAGTGATGCCAGACCGGATCCTAAGAGAATGAGCTGCTAGCTTTACTTCGTGTAACATTCTGATTGGTCGCTGCGGTGCCTTCGCAGCGAAACTGACTTTTGTTTTATCTTACGGAAAATGCTGGAAACATACCTGAAGAAACAGCATATGGTTCTGTTTGTGTAGCAATTGTTGACAGAATTTTCATTCCATTTACTTGTGATGCCTTCTGGCTGGTTGGTAGTCGCACTTGAACCGATACATCTGCAACATGGTTCAATTCACACGCTGCCTCTGGTGATGTTTCCACAGCCTGTCCTAACTCGCAAGCCAGACCCACTGCTGCCTGATGTACTGCCTCTACTGCAATGTCATCCTGAAATAAATTGGTTTGAGTCGTTGTGAGTGACGATGCCAAAGATTACTGCCGAGCAAAGAAATGAGAGAACTCTTACATGATCTTTTACGCTACAATAACTTGGTCTTGGCGTGTGGCCGATGGTTAGGTCTTCGGAGAGCAACTGTACAGGAATCTGAAATATTGTATGAATGTTTTGGTTACTGATGCATACACAACAAAACAGGAACTTATGGCAATTATTAAAATAGATACTTTAGAGACATCTCTTAAAAATCTAGTGAAACCACTTCTACCTTTGTATAATAGCCTGGTCTCACGTTTTTCGGACGCTCTCCCAGTAATTGCCATGAATGTTGCACAACAAGATCAAACTTATATATTTCTGCATGCAATTTCATTTGGGGCACCTATTAGAATAATATCGGATACTGGAAGATGCTTATCTGAATTTACTTCATTGAAATTGAAAACAAACTTGAATACTGTTCATCGGCCTCCGCAGTTCTCGAAATAAATGTAAAAATATCTTCGTATTTATATGTAGCCATTCCACATGTCCATTTTAAATGCATAAGCACTTCTACGCCGACTCAACAAGAACACTGACTGTCCCTTGTCATGCAAGATGATCGTCACAATAACGAAATATGAATAAAAGGGAATAATTTTTCTCTCTATGATAGCACAGCATGTCGTGCCACCTGTATCTATAGATGACGATGTGCATGGGCATCATGTGACGTCACATACTAGTCTTGTGATGAACGAGACACACAGACAGCACCCGTTTCTGGGCCAGCTGTTCTATTATCTGCTTCTTCCTCAACTTCGTACCAGCTGCCTGTGCGCCTGAACCCCTGTGTTGCTCCTTATCATCACACTTGCTTTTCTTGATGTGGACGATTACTTCATTTTTGTATTCGTGAGCACTTTGAATCTATGGTTACTTCAGTGAGCAAAAAATCTTAATTAAATGGAGTAGGGCTGAATTTTACAAATGAATTGCCTCAGAATAATAGAACACAATTTCTAGACATTTCCTTAACATTTCAGAAAAACCATGTATGCTGGCAGTATTCACCTAGATCTTCAAAACTGCTTTTACACTACCCGTCTAAGCATTCTAAGGCTGTAAAATCTGGTAAAGCCATGTCATGCCTTAAGTCTTCCCTCAACAAGTCGTTTGAGCACCAATTGAGTGCCAATTTTAACGCACAGGTTATGAGCCTTTTAGAAACAGTTATCCCCACGCTGCAGTGGCCACTGTAGCTGAACGTTAAAAGAAGTCTGTTTTTTAACTCCAAGCATAGATGCGGAAAGCAGTAGGAAATACATGTCGTAGGTATTCATTATTTCATTGCGCATCTCTTAGGCTAAAGAAAGTGCAAAATAGATACGGCATTAAAGGGACACTAAAGGCAAATACTAAGTCGATGCTGATTGTTGCAACAGCATTCCAGAAACGTCATAGTGCTTGTTTCGGGCCAAGGAAATGCTTATTTTGAAAGAAACTCTTCTCTTAGCAGCGCGCACAGCGTTGGCGCACTTCAACTCGCCCACATCAAGAGTCCTGATGTAACAGATGCCTTGCCTAGCGCTATCCGTATTTACTGCCCGGCAGCCAACGCCGCGGCCTCTTGAGCGTACAGCACAATGGCGGCCATCAACCGATCCAAGATGGAGCTTGGGTGGGCCAGCAGCAGCAACAGCAACAGCAACCATCGAAACTTGTCGCGACAGACCTCGAGGCATGGCACTCAGCCACTTTGAGAATAGGAATTCATTCTGCGGCACCCAGTGGAAAGTCACGTCGCTTTCTTTATTGTAGCTCCAGCACTGTACACTACTCGGGCATCTACAACATCACACGGATGCAGTATTTTGTTTAACTTTCCGTTCAAGCGACTTTCATAAGCACGCAAAGCACACGCAGCAGTACGCAATTACGAAACTACCACTGAGATGCAAGTGCATCAGCGAAGCGAGAACTGCCGAAAATGGAACTTTTGGACCAACTGCGCCGTTCTGTATGGTAACACCAATAAGTTCCTTTTCCCACGAATCAAAGAGAAACGCACAATCGGCGTTTTATTCCGTTTTGTAATGCATGGAATGTTCTTTGTATCATAAGTAGCTTGAATATTAGTGATTAATTCTACTCGGGACTCTTGACGACATCGGGCTCATTCCAAAATGTCCTACTTTTGGTAGATATTGTGTCCTACATTTACCTTAATTTCTCGATTAGTAGAGCACTGCTGTTGATTATATTGATGGTTCAGATGTTCTCAGACAGTGGCATTTCATTTTGACATAAATTGTTATTTGCCTTCAGTGTCCTTTTAATGTAGTCTTTACGGCTGCCAATACGAGCTATTCACAGTGCTCCTCCTGCCAGGCAGCACCAGCGAGTGCGCCACCATAGGCGTGGTCGTTAGCAATCGGGCAGATGACAGTCTGATGTCTGGCGGTGCTGCACCTCACTACGCTGTTTCTTAGTAAAGATAACAAAACAACACGTGCTGCCGAGAGCTTTCGTTGTAATCTGACGATTAAGTCCGCATGTGCAACCACAAGTATGGAGACTGCCACGCTAGTGCCCCTTGGGATGACGTCCCGTGAATACCTCCTATAAGCTAGGCATGATTTATGCTGCTTTGCAGAAAAAGAATAAGCGAGTAATAGACAAGAAGAGGGCTGACATGTGTTTCATAAACCACACCAACAAATTCACTGACTGCCGTACAGGTGTGGTGTATAAGGTTCCCTTTAGCTGTGGCCGCTTCTACGTAGGACACACGGGTCGCTGTGGTAACCAGAGATCATAAGAGCGTAAGAGATAGCTAACCGGAGACTGACCTTCTAATCTATCTTTACATTATCAAGAGTTCGTGTGCACACCAAAATTTTATGAATGCACAATTTTGTACAGGCACAGGAATGAAGAAACACATCTGATGATCGAGGAATGACCTATCAATAATAGTGGTGGCACATGCATGAGCCAACCATCGATTAACTTGCATAAAGGCACAAAGAGGAAATCAAATGCCTTAACAGCTATGCTTCATGTTCTCGTTATTAATGTAGACTCTGAAGCATGCCAGATTGATAGATTCGCCTATTGCCTGGGAATGCACAGGTAATTTGCCTTCCCTCTCTCTTTTCCAACATTGTGCACCTTTGTAGTCGGTGTTGCGGTGTCGACTTCTTTCTTGTGTCCGCGCTTGCACACCGTCTTTCAAGTGATGATAGATGAGGTGCTTCACAACATTCGACACGTAGGATGTTACATAGACGATGTGATCGTGACATGGTCCGACATCAGTGATTGCCAACAAACACATGAACGGGTGTCACAAAGATTGAGAGAATATAACGCTCAACATTGGTAAATGCCATTTCTTTCAGAAATATGTGCCACATTTGGGCCACAAGCTCACTGAAAAAGGCATTTACCCTACAGGCACAAAGAAGAGGGCAATCTTACAAGCCACAGAGCCCACTACATTTACGAAGCTTAATTTTGAGAATGTGGAATTTTTTTATTTAAGGTTTCTCAGGAACGCCTCTTCAGTAGCGGAGCCGCTCTATAAACTGCTGACAAAAGATGAAAAATGGTCATGGGAAAGAGAATGCACCGACATGTTTAAAGCTAAGAAACTCTTGCCGACAAGCAGCAAGGTGCTGACATCCTATGACGTCAAGAAACCGCTCACAATGCTTTCCAATGCGTCGTCCCACGGCTTAGATGCCGTGATTTTTCACGGTAATTATGTCATGACCTGTGAATCGTGTTCGCCATACACTGATGTCCTCCTATGCCAATTTTGGTACATACTATGTTGAAGAGTGGACCACTAAAGCGCCCAGACGGAGACGGCTAGATGGAAACGGTCAAAGTGACTTTGGTTCGCCAAGAAATGTTTCGCATTTAGAACCACCGTCTGTTCTTTCCAGCGAAATTCCGCGTGACGTCACCTCCGAGCTTCGCTGTTCATCTGCCTTCAGAGTAGAATGACCTTATGAACTTTTTTTTTTCTTTACTTACATGCGGCATAATAAGCTGCAACATTCCACATCTTACCTCATGTTTTGGCCTCTTCGAGAATGTTGCTCTGGGTTCCTGCGATTCGTTCCGTTCAGAAACGAAGATCGACGGCACCACGACAGGCCGTAGTCGAGCAGGTTCCGCCGGTGTTCCCATTACGCTTTAGCGATGAACTCTCACGGTAGCTGTCACGACGATGGTTTGTAGAAGAGAACAGTGGTTTTAAAAGGCTTGAAATTACTTCCTTTCACACCGGCAATCCACTAAGCAGCTTGTTCATCTTTCTCACGTGGGAAGTTGTGAAACAGTAGTACCATCGTCTCGGCAGCCGATGCTCCTTCAGCCGTAGACAGCGCAAACGGCCGGCAGCAGTAGTTCTTCGAAACGTGAACCATAAACGCAGGGTTGGTATGTTGATAATTCAGGAGACAAGGACAACTAACGCGGAAAGCCTGCACACGGTGACGGTGCGGGTGTCCGGGATGCGTCTTGTCTACGGCGGCTCAGCGTAAACAAACTGCTCCTATTCGCGTTTCGTGGGCGCTGCCATCTTGACTTCAAAATAACAAAATTGGCGTCATCTTGACGTTTACGCAGCCTCCAGAGATCCGCACTTGGGCGCACATCCCGGAGGCTGTGCATGAACTCTGGTCGCGTTAGTATTTCAGACTCTGTTTCAGACATGACAAGTCCGCTTTGTTCGTTCTTGGTGCGCCGGCAATGTGGTGGCAGGCGGCTCACCGCTTTTCGAGTAACTGAATGCGCTCTGCCGAAATGGACTGTGGACAAGCCGGGCTTCGGCCCGCTGCAAGGGGCATCCGCTACCATTATGTAATCAAGTAAACATCTCTTTACTTTTGATCTTCCAACATCGCCATACGTCTGCCTCACTGGTGCCTTGAAGGCTCCTGGCCGGAAGGCTACTCCTGACCAGGGGCGTAGCCAGACATTTTTTTCGGGAGGCGGGGATGTTTAACTAGCCTTTATGTATGTTCGTGTGTGCGTTTGTATGTGTGTGTGTGTATATGCAGACCTTTTCACAGGAGAGAAAAAACGCCGCCATGCTGGGCTGCGCGCGGGAGTACAAAGGCTGACGCACGTCCCAGCCTCGGCCAACGGCCTCGGCAGTGCACTTCTGGGGGGTCGCGCCTATTTGGCGCAGCCCAGAGAGGACTATGGCGGCGCCCAGGGAGCCTGAAAATTTTCGGGGGGGGGGGGGGGGAGAGGGTTGAACCCCCCCCCTGACTACGCCCGTGCACCTGACAGTGCCCAATGAAGCCTTTCAGTAAAGCTCGGCACTCGATCGTCGCACTCGGTACATCCAATGGCGGATTTGGGGTTAAATGATTTCGGAAGGACGTTCTTGGAAGTGAGCATTCCCTTGTTGAGTGCGACAATAAAAGCCCAAATTGATAGTCGTCACGCTCCCGAGAGTACAAGGGAGATTTTATTGTGACCCGAGGAGCGGGGGTCATTCAGGAAAAGGAAAGAAAGCGTGTCAATGCGATGAAATAGTGTGTCCATAGGAGGTCCGTCCTTTCGAATTTTCAATAGGTGGAGTATTCCAATGCTTTGTTTGAGAAAGGGTTATATGCCCTTACGAGCTGCAAAGTAAGGTCTGTATTTTCATCTACGAAAGAGCCGACAATAATTGTGAAAAGGGCAAAAAGAGAATCTCCTCCAGTTCTCTCTCTCTCCACATATCTTTGCCCTTTTCTGCTTCCCTATGCAGATTTCCAACGAACGAACGCTTCTTGGATTATCCAAGGTAATAGGCGCGAAGACGACAGACAAGAGAAAGACACGCACATACAGGGCGCCACTGCCAACAGTGTTTACAAAAGGCTTCTTGGGCACCGTCACAGTCCCTTCTGGGCTGCTGTAAATATGCGTGACCATCCTCCTCTCCGTCCTACGACCGCCGTGAATTTATTCGCCAAAAAAACACCATGGGGAAGCGTGGAAACACAGCAAAAGTTTGTGCTACTAGTGTAGGCTCCTTACCTTTAGCAAGGTGGCATCAGCTGCAGCGCGATGCCGACTTACGGTGCTGTTGGCTGCTCAATCGACGTTTAAAAAGGAGAGAAGTTTTTTTGTTGTTCCACGAGGAAAAGAAAACATCAAACGGTGAAGGAGATGGCTGCGTCGTATCGGGAGGAAGAACTTTGCCACCGAGGGAGGCTTTGCAACATAAGTCGGTCATTAGTGAATTGGTTTCGTGTGCACATGATTTCCGAAGTCTTTTAGAATAAGCTGAGGCTTGATACTACTTGATACAGATGTTTAAGTTGAACGAAACAAAAATCAACGTGACATTAGCACCTCCGTTTTCTCGGACAGTTTTGATAAGAATGAAAGCACGATCGTTCTAGCTTGCTCGTATTGGGTCGGGTACTTGAAACCAGCGATCGCAACTACCGCAAAATCTTTAGCGTATTATTTTCCCATTCCCGAACATTTACTGCACGTACTTTTACTTTTCACCCCAGTCCTTTTTAAAGAACAACTGGTACCTTTCTCTTGCGTTTCAAGCAAGCACTTCATCGCGCCCCATGCAATATGAGAGAAGGAGGCTGCAATAATTTGCAAAATGCCGATCTAATACGAAGAAATGTCTTCGCCTTCTCGCCCCCTTCCCTTCAGTTACTGCGAGCTGTGCAATACCCCCACCCCCCAACCGAATTAAGGAACCGCCACCCCAAAGAAGGTCCCTGGATCCGCTCCTGCATTGAACCCACGTTAGTTTTGGTGTCTTGTAAATATGAAAGCAGCAAGAGCAGAAGCAAAGTCTATGACTGCGCAAAACTCATAATCACGTGACACAAGATATCTATTGCGGACTTGGGAAAAATCTCGTTACACATTAAATCTCTCTATGCTCCTTGAAGGTGTAATATCTGACATACTCGAGTTCCTCACTTCAGCAATTTGGAAGAGGAACCAACCCACCTGCTTCAACCTCTTTATTTTTTAGGCCTCATTTTCTTCCTTAAAGCAGTACTGACACGATTTTGAGAAATCGCAAAAGGGACATTTTTCGTTTCCTTGGTATGCAGTGTGAACGCTCTCCACACGCCGAAGTCAGGCATCATGTATAAAACATTTTACTTTGATTTTAAAGTTTTCGTCGCTGAGCATCTACAAGCCAGCACCACCGCAATGGACATTATCCCGACGAGTCGACACAGTTCCAATGAGCTTGCGAATTCTGCGGCCTGCGTGTAGCCTAAATCGCAGAAATCAACGTCAGGGTCGGTGGACGACAATTCACTCACCCTTGTTTGCGTACATTACGAGCAGATGACATATCTGTCACTAGCACATTGCTGTCTCCCCTTGAAGTCACACTGCGATGACATGTCAGTGAGAAGCCGCCCTCTCGATATTGAAACTGAAAGCGTGTTTTTAAGGTAGCAGTATTAAAAATATATTCGATGCATTTCCAGGCACCAAAATGCTCTTTTTAGGGTTCTCAACACCAGTGTTTTTATGTAGAGCAACAATCTGAAAACACTTAAAATTCGTGTCAGTATTTCTTTAATCACTTCTTTACAACGAATTATGTAAAAATAAGGTTATTTCCCTTTTCGTTTCCTTGGTTCTCGTGTGTTGGTTTCATTATGATTGTGGTCCACGATAATCAAGCGCTAGCACTTCTCTTCTCGTTCAGTTTAAACATATTAGTAGTTTGCAAACAGTGAAAGAGGCTGCCACGGAGCCTTATGTGTGAAGTCCAGACCGCCTGTCAGAAGAACGTTGCATTCTGCTGCATTTTGTATCGACATGTCACCAAAACACTCGCATAATATGTCACTTTCCGAACTATGTGTGCATAGAGCACGGGTACCAGATACCAGATAGGCATCAGGTACCAGATACCTAGGCTCACCCTACCTTTGTGCCCACTGCTGATTATCTCCTAGATAAGCAGTGAGGGCTGCTGTCATTCCTTGCTGGTGCAACGAAGGCCAGATTATTTATGCCGAGGGCCCGGTTAAAAAAACAAGGGGGTTCAATCCCCCCCCTCCCCCACAACTTTAACCTTAACCTGTCGTCATTCTTGAGACTTAACACTTTATAGAATTTGCTACAAAACACACATGCCTTATTTAAGCGAAAAATCTACAGTGTTTATTAATGCTGTCTGGACATCTACTTTCACCCAGAGGATGTGGACAGATTGTTATTAGAATTCAACCATACTGCGAGACAAAAAGACATGGACAGCATCAAGATTTCTCGGGCTAGTTGGTTCATACTGAAAAACAGGCAAACTGCGCGAGAAGCTAAGACGAGAATGAAGAAATAGACACAGCTCTTAGAAGTGCAGTCAAAGCGTCGAATGTGTTTATTCTATTCGTTATAACCTTTAGCACAGTGTACCCTTATTTCAATAGACATCATGCTTTGAAAACTTGGAAGCACATTCGCGAAAAAAAATACATGAGGCACCTCCACTACTGTGAAACCTGAGTAAGTGCGTAGCATGGGCACCCAGCTATTCCTATTCACAGAGCTCCCACTGCTCTGTTTACCAAAGCATCAAGGACGCCAATGTTTGAGGTAAGCATGTAGGGTTTCCCCATCACAAGTAGAATCTTGTTAGGAAGATTCACGAACTCAGCGTGCAACATTTGCACTATGTTCTGCTGCGTTTTACCCGACTTACTGCTTGTTACGGCAGTTGAGGTATGCGTCATCTGCAGTGAGTTCCGTCAGATTGTTTACCCCATCAGATGTAGCGCCACAGCGCCGGCGAAGCATAGGGGGAGGGGCACTAGCTCTCTCGGCTAGGCGGTGGTAATCTCTGGTGCGGTCCCAGAGTCACCCACAGGTTTCCGAAAAGCTTTAGCAATTTTTAGTCAATTATTGTGGTTAATTGGTCTGTTAATTATACTATTTTAGGCCTTGTTCCTTCATTTTGACTCGGTTTTGAGCATTGCTAGCCGTGTTATAGCCTGTATTGAGCAATTTACTGTCAGCGTGATCGCTCCACATGAGCTGCATGGATGAATGACAAGCTGGGCCCGTGCTCCGCACTTAAAATAGCTTCCTCTATCTATTTTACTAATTCGGCAACGCACGCTTTGGTTGCCTGCATGTGAGTGCTGCCGAAATAGACAGGTGGGCCTTTTTCAAAAACTGTTCGCACATGCATGCGGTGGACACGCATCTGGTAGCGTATTTCAACCAACAACAAAAATTTAAGCTCTCCTCGGGCAGTGTTTCCATACAGTGATATTATGTATGTTGTGTATGGCAACTGAGCCAACAAATAATTTAAGTGGTTCATCATGCAAATTATCATGCAGGGAGCTGAATATTTTAGAAAAGGTGGCGCCTATAAAAAATGCGATCAATATCGAACTTTAACCAAACTGTTTTTAATAACACTCTCACATAAACAGTCGTACATATTTTCATTTATCCACAGATCGTTGACTTCTAAAGAGGAAATACACTTACATTTTTGCAGGCAATATCCACTTTTAGAAGAGGGGAAAACACATTACTATTGCACCCACTCTTTCTGCCATTAAACTGTGGAATAAATTCTCATTTTCACAAGAATTTTTTTGCTTCAACACAGTGTAGAATATATGTTATGGGCTTCGCAAAATTCAACCTTCAAATGTGGCATGCATATGTATTAACAAGCTATCTTTTTTTATCCATCTTTTAGGAAAGGAAAGAAAAGCATGTGCGTTTCTACAAGTGTTTTTGTGCCTTTTGCTGGCACAGTTGATGAGACCTTCAGCATTGAGCCTCCTAATAATCTCCGCCTCCACGCCCTGCAGCGACAAATCACTGGGGCGGCTGTCAGGCATCGATGATCAAAGCCTGTTCTTGATCAATTTCAGCTTGCTGAATGATCTTTCTCTGGTGGAGTTAGTGGCCATCAAGCGCTAAAAAATTCTAACAGCGACATGAATCTCTGAGAATAAAACTTCAAGCTTTTCATGAATTAGAAGTTTCAGCATGTCTGTCAGACGGCCTTCCTTGCTCGCAAATGAAATAAATTGTTCAAGCTAATCAGGAAATGTGCCAGCCCGATCAAAAGGGTCCACTGCCTGCAGGCGCATATGCGCTGGGTAAAAGCAGTCCAATCTGTAATAATAGTAAACTGCGAGCAGGCATCGGTGTGAGCACTCAAGCAAGCTGTGCAAGGGTGCAGGAGATTGCCAAACATGACGAAGGTTTCACAGTGGAACTTAGCTGAAGGATTTTGAGGCTCTGGCGTGCTCGTGCCTTCAGTGCTGTCATTTGGTGTCGATTGTTTTCACCTTCTCTGGCTGCTTGAACAAAAATTGTCTGACACTCCCTTCGCAAGCTTTTCAATTTCATCGAGCCTCTCTCATCTTAACCCGGATATGTATTCACATAACGACTTCATCGGACTTATGTCAGCATTCAGTGACAGCGCTGGGCTCTGAGGTGCCTTGCTGGTGGCATTTAAGTCCTGCGAAACTCTATCCAAAAACTCGGCCATCATTGTGGTTTCCAACGTTGTCATTACCTTCAGCAAAGAATTTGCCTTTTGCTTCGTTTCTGATCACTCATCATCAACACCTTCAAATAGCAGTTTCATCGAGGTGGCTTTGATTTCTTTAGAACCTGCCACGAAAGCCCTCATTGCATCTGCTTCCGCTGACCGCTGCGTTTCTGACACTTGCTTTGGCATTACTGCTGCTGCGTTCTGTTTCAAGTGAGCTTGGAGTAGAGCCCAGCGATGAGTAGATACAGCAAAGAAAAAGTACATACGCTGTAAAAGCCGGAAAAAAACTAACGGCTTACCGAAAAGAGCTTGCAGCTTTTACAACCTCTTCAACATTCGTCGAGGGGAGGTGGGATGTCCTGCCACATCCATCGTTCCCAAAGTTCTTTATATGTGTAGCAAGGAAAGGATCAAACTTGGCGGTAAGTTCCTGGCACGCAAGGAAGTAGCATTTTTGGGGAGACAGTTTAAACCGTTGAATTCCGAGAGACAGCCCTCGTTCTGCTTGAAACATGCCTACACGAAGCATCCCTTATCGAAATAGGTAACCTCTCTTTAGATAAGGAAAATCACCAAGACGCATAAAGTTTTTTAACCAAACTACGAAGTCTGCCATTTTGTTCAACTCTCGGAGGGCCCGGTTCATTTGAACCCTTTGAATTTTGAACCCTGGGTGCAACCTTCGCCTCGCAGAGCATGCACTGTTGTGCCAGAGCACCTGACCGAACGGGGAAGCGAATAAGCACCTGCACTTCGTTGGAAGTTCACGGCATCGCGGTCAGCGTCTGCCCTGCGACCAAGCTAAGGGGCCCGCACCTGCCACCTGGAAGCAGGGACTTAGCCCTGCGTGCATTGTCTGAAATCCAGTCGTTCCAGCCAGCCCCGTAGATTGACGCCCGTCGTTCCAGCCAGCCCCGTAGTTTGACGCCAGTCGTTTTCGAAGCTACCCAGCTACGGAAAGCAGCATTCCTGAGGACGATAGAAAGGCTGCTCCACACCTGGGACCAAACAGCCTCCCTGTCAACACCTGCAGCCAAGGAAAAAGCCAACCCTGCGAGCTGCCCTACCAGTTGTCCACCATCGGTGGGGTGGGTTCCAAACCGTCGTGCTGTTCGTACCGGTTTGTCCCAGATCAAACAATGGACGGATGCCTTATTTAAGACCGGGCTGGTCTGTTGTTAGAGAGACGCCCCAGCCGACTTGGTCGTGCTGGCAGGCTCTGTCCTGCTATAAACTGCGATAACCTGCTATTACCTGCTATTACTTGCTATTCCTGCTATAAACGTTGTTAAGTTTTCATAAACGTTTTGGCCTCCTTGTCCTGCTCCTCAGCGATAGTCCGACATCTCCGGCATCATCGGCTCGCCAGCCTCCCGGCTTTCCTCGACACGAAACCCCCATTCGTAACAGCACACAGTTGAACAGGTGCGCACGCTGGTACCATTGGCATCAAATGAAACGCAAACAGCGGCAAGCATTTGCAATGGTATAGTGCGCACCATCCAGTTATCACCATGGACATGCATTTTCAGGGTGCTGCCAAACTGGATGCAAGTGCCAGTCAATTATGATGAATGAAGGGCGCACACAATACCCTTGAAAAAGCTTGCCGCTGTTCGGGTTTCATTTAACGCCGATAGTAGAGCTACCCCTTCCACCCACTGCACCATAGCTTGTGCACACACTTCTCGTCCCGGAACTCTACAGCCATAGGTGAACACTCATCTATGGCTGAGACAGCCCAATGGAAATTGTCAAGAGAGAATGCGACCTACATACTTGCTGTACGAAGGCCACAGAATAGCAAACATCCCCATCACAAAATGGTTCAAATCCATTCACTGTTCAATTATTTTATAGCAGAGCTTAGTGGTTGAGGTTTGCCGTGTGTCGTAGATAGAAAATTACCATCATTATGAACTGGCACGCACTCAAATGACTGCCCAAGCATTCTGTACAGATGGTTAACAGGAGAAGCTGAAGCATGCCCACCAGCTCTGCTGTGACCCAGCCTTGCGCGACTTATGTGCACGCTGCACTAATTTTCTTATTATCCTTTCTCTTCAATGTGAGCTGTTATGCCTTACAGGTCACAGAAGATGTCTCCTACCTTTTACATTACTAACAATAAACATTTCTCTTACAGCCAGCCAAGAGGATGATATGCACCTTCCTCCACTGCATCCATCTCCAATTTTCAAAGCCATGGTGTAGTGTTCAGAGGGTCTCCCTTCAATTCAGGAGGCGCAGGGTGGGAACCCAGTGCCGGTGGTCGCCTACTAGTTTTTCTGATAGAGGGTTACCTCAACCTGGCATTCGTTGGTGTGAATAAGCAAGGGAGGTTTAGAATAAAGAAGACTCATTTTTCTGCAACCCATAAGGGAACACGGCTCAGCGTCAGTGGTGATGGGGGAAACGAAGGGAAGGAAGTTAGAGAAAACTCCACTTTTTCGAGAAATGAGTACCCATAACACCGAGTGCCAGGCTCGGGTACCTTCTCTTCCCACAGAACCCAAAACCTCCTAGAAGCTTGCCTCTATATTCTACTTTCTCTTCTACTAGTGCTCTTCCCTACTCCATTCTGGCATTCTCCATTGTGAGTTGCCAAACTAAGCATTTTTCCCAACCTTCAACCAAGCTTTCACTGTAACCGCTAATCAAAAAACTCTGTCCTCCCTGCCACATCTCCCCTTCTTTAACCCTTTAAGATGCTTTGTACACTACTTGTTTTTGCTAGTTGTGCCTACTAGTGGCTAAGAAAGCGCAAGATATATTGATCGTTTGATGAATTGGACCTCCTGTGAAATAAATATCTTCATTTACCTTAATTTTACAGTCTACTGTTAAATATAGTAGCTTTGCTGATGTAACTACCATGTTCGACGAATAGTTTAGTTCGACGTGCCACTTACTGCGAAGCGCAACAGAAGCATAATTTTTCATTGCTCAGAATGAACTTAGCCGAAAACGAATTTACTCTGTATTTCTATCCTGATATTTTATTCTATTTATGCAAAAACAGAGCATAAATAACTTCAGGATAAGTAGATATTTATTCACGATTTAATTAGGATTAATTACTATACCACACAAAAATCGTGACATTATTTTTGTTAAAATAGAATATCGAGTGCCTTGAAATAACATTGTGTGAATTTGACGCATTTACAGACAATTCACAGCTGACGTATGAAAGGGTTAAAGCGCCAGTAAGCAAGCTCTCACTTTTTTTTTCACCACCAAAACAAGTTCACTAATTCTTACAGATGACCACGGCGATGACATTTAGTGAGTGTCACAGTGCTCCGTGCCGCACAGACAGTGGCGTACCAACTCGTTCGCCAGTGGGGGTTGGGGGTGGAGAGGGCTGGCTTCGCTCACTCTGTCCACTACACACACACACACATATATGTATATATATATATATATATATATATATCTATAGAGAGAGAGAGAGAGAGAGAGAGGGGGTGAGATAACTGCATTTGCTCTCAATTTGATGTGGTTTTTTATATTCATAGAGATAACTGAATTCAAGGAAGAATCTGCACAAAGAGACTGTTCAGGCTGGGCTGCCCTATACCGCGACAACACAGCAGTGTTTAATGACATTTTGGAAATATTGCCGTCAAGTTTCTAAAGTACAGCCACCCTTAACCTGTTCTTCATCTGACCATTCCATCTGGAAACTTCGCAGTCTCAGTTTGGCATTATAAATATGGTGAGTATGAAAAACCTGCTTTGACTCTAGTACCTTAAATCCTCACTTATTAAACAAAACATGTGGCTGACAAAGCAAGGTACTTCGCAGAAGTCTTCAGAATAAGCCAAGTGCCAATTTCTTTACTGTTAGAGCCCTCTAATATAAAGTCTTTCCAAAGAAGAAGACCAAGTTCAGTCGACAAATATTTATAGAGATAACATTGAGCTGGTTGTGCATACTATAAGACTGTAAATGACTACAAATTTATGTACTAGGTGTCGCTCCTTGCCCTCCTACTTTTCCCAGCTTGAGTGGGGGGTGGACGGGAAAGCGGTGAAGTGACCCTACACTCCTCCCCTCTGCCCCTCCAAGTAAATAACCTACGTAAACTGTGTAAGCTCAAATTTTCCTTGAAGGAATGTCGGCGATTATAACGCTAAACTACCTCGTATTCTATCCTTCTGTATAGGTTGTTAGCTGTTAATGATTGGTCGAAATTTTCTGGGTCATGCTAACAGCATCTGCTCGTAACAAAGATGTAACAAATGATGCTTAAGTGATCCACCACGTAATTACTGCTCATGCATGACTAGGTAAAAAATAATAAAGTATTTTCAATATGGCATATTGTTCAACATTGGTTCTTCGCTATTCGTCAAAAATTTCCGGTCAGCACATAAAATCGCCTCCTTGTTACGCGACGTGACAAGTCTGCAAAAACTCGCAGCATT
This sequence comes from Rhipicephalus sanguineus, assembly GCF_013339695.2. Taxonomy (NCBI): domain Eukaryota; kingdom Metazoa; phylum Arthropoda; class Arachnida; order Ixodida; family Ixodidae; genus Rhipicephalus; species Rhipicephalus sanguineus. Next base: position 129,339,678 of record NC_051179.1, on the reverse strand, counting down.
AAAATGAAGTGTCCACAACAAGCAGTGCATTACTGAGCTGAAGAATAAGTAAATTATTTTTTTTTTAGAATAGCCAGACTGTGTCTCATTCTGAACGTAATTCAAGAAGGCTGCCCTCCAATCACATTGGCAGCGGCTACTTATAGCAGTGGGCAAGATGTATTCATATGTATATAACAGATACTTTCAGTTCAGTTGTAGTATAACGACGCTGAGCTGTTTTTGCGCGTATACAACTCTCTGCGAACTCATCATTGCCGACAGAGAGGTAGAGAGAGAAATAAACAGTATTAGGAACAGACACAATCCTTCGCAGGTGGGCAGCCTTCTTAGTCCAGAAAACCATGGATGCTGATCATCTCCCTGGTAAGCTAGGTCAAGTTACGAGGCCAACTTGAAAGCTGGGCTTCACAATATGCTCAAGGCCACTGGCTTGTTACAAGCCGCCGCGATCGCTGCAGGCTACCATATGGTAAGCAACTTGTGAAGCAGGCTAATCTGAGACTAAAGTGGGAATATTTTTTAGCTCTCCTGGATCGGCACAACTAAAATACTCGACACTTCTGCACACTCATCAACTCACAGCAGCTTGGATATGAAGGAATGGATGGCGATGTTATTCGGTTTGAAAAAAAAAACTAAATTTCCTGAAAAAGGAGACCGTTTGATCGGACTGTAGAATGCTTACTTGTTCCCACCCGTATTTGCATCACCGATTACTTAAACTCCAGGCCAGGCAGAACAAAATAAAATCATGACGGACTGCTGTAATGTTATAGAGCCCCAGCTGAGCGATAGCCTTCTCTGCAATGCTCGAGAGCAAGGCGCAAAAGCGTAGGATAGGCAGCCCGCACTGCAGAGAGCCTACAATGCATTATCATGACTGGTCATGACACACGGAGGACAATCATCATAGCAGAATCGTAGGACAAATTTTATTACATAATTACATTATTGCTGCTTTCAAGCAAAACTTTGCCTCACTTGTTAGTTTCCCAGTCTGCAGCCCACAATAACCTCTGTCGAAAGTGGCGGGGCTCTGCCCCCCTAACATTCCTCAGTTGGGGGGGGGGGGGCAGCGCCCCATTGCACCCCCCCCCCCCGGTAGATACGCCTATGCGCACTGATACACCACTTCGAAAAAAAAAAAAAATTCCCATAGCCCTCTCCAGTGCCAGCCCAGTCCTCTTCTCACACAAAGTGACGTAATAGTGTCCACAGTCAGTCTTACCTAGCACCTACTTTGTCAACTGGTCCTCTGCACTATGAAACAGCGCCTTGGCCTTGCGGAGTTGCAGTTTTGGCTGCGCAGTCCACATTTCTGTTTTCCTGCGCTGCCCTCTGGCATTTTGATCAGGGCTGGGACTACCAGCACAACTGATATATCCAAAATGAAAGTCTAGGAGATGAATAGGCGCTTCATGAATTTACCGCTAGAGAAGGTGCGCATGCGCGGTGGCATATTTGTATACCTCAACAGCACCTTGCACTCCTCACATCGCACTTCTTGATGAAGCCATTCTGAAACAAAGGACACATAGAGGAATTCTTGCTTGGTGATTGGCTGAGCACCGCTGACGAAATCTCTGACATCACGCTACGTTATCGAAGTTGGTGTAGTCCTGACAGTGAGCTACACCTACACCTGTTCGCTGAGAGTTGGAAGGCTGAGCGAGAAACCAAAACCAGCCGAAGCAGGTTGCTCTATACCATGTAACCTACTGTATACAGCACTTACAAAAATTTTGTAGCAGCATGTTCATGTTGTACACATGCTGTTATTTTTACATTACAAATTTTAGACCTCAGGGTTGTCTAATGGCCTTTCAAGGCAAGCCTGTATGCCCCTCACATTTATCGCTTCTCGTTTCCATGATGATGAGGCCTATCGTTTGTGAGGTCATGTTTTTGTGAAAAAGATACATTGTAGTGGACACAGGAAAATGGACACTACCCTGTGTGGATACGGATGTGTCTCATGAGACGGTCTTTCTGCGTAAAGCATGCACCGCAGTGGACACAGGAAAAGGGCCGTTCTCCTGTGTGGATACGGATGTGTCTCACGAGACCGCCTTTCTCCGCAAAGGATGCACTGCAGTGGACACAGGAAAAGGGCCGCTCTCCTGTGTGAATACGAATGTGTCTCACGAGACGGTCTTTCTGCACAAAGGATGCGCTGCAGTGGACACAGGAGAAGGGGCGCTCTTCGGTGTGGATAGTACGGATGTGTCTATTGAGGTCGTTTTGCTGCATAAAGGATGCACTGCAGTGGACACAGGAAAAGGGCCGCTCTCCTGTGTGCGTGCGGATGTGTCTCACGAGGTTGTTTTTGTGCGCAAAGGACGCATTGCAGTGGACACAGGAGAAGGGGCGCTCTTTTGTGTGGATACTACGGATGTGTCTCTTGAGGTCGTTTTGTTGCACAAAGGATGCACTGCAGTGGACACAAGAAAATGGACGCTCTCCAGTGTGCGTGTACATATGTCTCATGAGGCTCTTTCTCTGTCCAAAAGACGCATTGCATTGGGAACAGGAAAAGGGCCGCTCTCCTGTGTGCGTGCGGATGTGTCTCATGAGGCCGTTTTTGTGCGCAAAGGACGCATTGCAGTGGACACAGGAGAAGGGGCGCTCTTTTGTGTGGATACTACGGATGTGTCTCTTGAGGTCATTTTGCTGGACAAAGGATGCACTGCAGTGGACACAAGAAAATGGACGCTCTCCAGTGTGCGTGTACATGTGACTCACGAGGCTCTTTCTCTGCCCAAAGGATGCATTGCAGCGGGTGCAGGAAAAGGGCTGCTCTCCTGTGTGCATGCGGATGTGTGTCACAAGGCAGTGTTTCCGCACAAAGGACGCATTGCAGTGGACGCAGGAGAAGGGACGCTCTCCTGTGTGCATGCGGATGTGTCTCACGAGGCTGTTTTTGTGCGCAAAGAACGCATTGCAGTGGACACAGGAGAAAGGGCGCTCTCCTTTGTGGATACTACGGATGTGTCTCTTGAGGTCGTTTCGTCGCATAAAGGATGCACTGCAGCGGCCACAGGAAAATGGACGCTCTCCAGTGTGCGTGTACATGTGTCTCACCAGGCTGTTTTTCTGCGCAAAGGACGCATTGCAGTGCACACAGGAGAAGGGACGCACTCCTGTGTGAGTGCGCACGTGAGCCACCAGCTTGGACTTCTGAGTGAATGCAGCTGGACACAAGTGGCACTGTAAGGGGGGCTCGCCCATGTGTTTCCGAAGGTGTCTCTTCATAGTCGATTTGTCCAGGGTCACATAGGTGCACTGCTGGCAGGACTGGAGTCGGCCTCGTACGCATGCCAAGGAAGAGGACCGTTCCAAGGACGCAAAAGACAAGGAGCCTGCAAAGCCATCGAGAGTGCACAAAAGCAAGGCATATTATGTTTCATACACTACATGGAACTAGACTAGAGCAGCAGGCAATATACAAGGGTTGCTCCACATGTAAGTGAAGTGGACGATCACCTTGTCTCACACAAACCAAAGCTACTGTTATGGCAACAGTGCACCAATACAGCAAGTTTTGCAAAAATTCCCCCTTTGCTGCACATAAACTTTATGCTTAACACATGCCAACACCAAGTGCCAAAAAATTAGAATCTGATTTAGATGCCATTCCGATGCTATATCGAAAGAGTATAAAATGTTAGAATGTGCACCAACGAACACTAAACCACTAATGTACTTACTGTACTTCTGTTTGCAGAACCCATAGAACCCATAAAAATGTCCATAGAATACTACACAGCAATAGAACCACTTCATATTTGAACACATGAAGCAAGCAAAAGAAAAAAATACACTTATAAAGGTTACAATGCATCAACGTGGTCAGAATTACCAAGCACATAACGTGTATTACACAACGAACTGTTCCTTTATATTACTGCCACAGTTTACACATATCACACTAATTTGTCTATACTGCTTCAATGAAAGCATTTGATACCAGGGAATGCAAAGTCGCGTAATGACCAGATAATGTTGCAGCCATTTACAGACACTTTCAAATTACTATTTACAACTTAAACCCCTGTCACACGGCAAATCTAATGTCATTTACAACAAATCACATTAGGTCAACTTAATGTCATTTTACCTGCCTGCTGTCACATGACGAAAACAAATATCATTTTAAAATGATGACCATGACCTTAGCCCTCCTGAGCCGTGAAGTTGGGAGAAATAAAAATCTATTAAAACTTGCATCTCACATGCGTGTATCCTCAAAAATAATTTTCTATCACTAAAAACCTGCTAGAAGAATATAAACGCAGCCATTTTACACAACTTGCCACAGCTGTACGACACAAACGAAGTCAAGCCAAGAACGAAAACCAACATGGCCGACGATATGACCGGGCATTGGTACAGTGAACTAAAGCGTGGGAGCCCGACTGGCACTCCGGCTGCAGCTAATTCGTGTAGTCACCACCTTTATCACCAAAACGCGTGCAATCGGACGATCAACACCCGCGATACGGGCAACAAGAGAGCACCAATGAAACATGGCTGGCGTCCAGCCGCTGTAGTTGAGAGTAGCTTTCTTTTAGAAACTTTCGTGCGTGCTGTTACGTCATCAAACCAGTAATAAGTTAATCTAGTAAAGAATAAGATATTTACGAATTACAAAAGATACGCATACATAAGTCAACAGTTATCTCCCTAAAAGGTCTCTGGCGTCGAGACTACGCATTCGGTCCGAAATCGAATGCGAATGCGTTTCGGGAATTCATTTGACAGGAAATGTCATTTTCGTCGAATGGCATTAGTTTCCCCATGTGACAGCAAACAAATGGCATTACAAACGAATGAGATTAGCTGTATATGACATTATATTTGCGATGTGACAGGGGTATTACAGTGTTAAATCAAAGTGCCACTACTGAGCATTGCAGCAACTTATCTGCAAAACTGTTTCTCTCAGCACTGCAGACACAAACGTAAAACGAAAAGATGCATATTAAATTACTTGTCTGAATCAGTGCTTTGTAAAAGAATAAAATTTCCTCACGTTGATGATTCAGATTTAAATGTTGCGATGAAATCCACTATTTTTCCAATTTCAATGGTAATATAGACTAACAGTGGCAAAAGCGACTAGTCAGTATAGTCAGTAGTATAATAACTGGGGTTTAACATCCCAAAACCACTATATTGTCAAGAGGGGAAACAACAAACAGAGAACTTGAAGCGAACAGCTGTTTATTTCGGCCACAACAGCCACTAATTTCTTCGCTCTCTTCTTCTGCCACCACTAGAGCGCGGCATTACCCTCTCCCCACAAAAAAAAGAAAACATCGTATTGATGCCGATGCTCTGGATAACAGCGAAAGCTTAGGCAAAAAAATGTTTTTGTCTGTTGCACAGGACAAGGACGAGATAAAAGAAATGACAAAGAAATGCACATTGGTCCTGAAGGCACGCTCTGCACCACAAAGTTTGTGACTTGCAGTCATCGCGAATGGTACGTACAGCTTCATCCTGGAGACATGAACAACATCCGAGGAGCGTAGTCTACGGGAGTGGTGCGATGTGTCTGCTGGGACAACTTTGTAGTTAACTTCACTGAGGCGATGAAGAACTCTATAGGGCCCAAAGTATCGGCATAACAATTTCTTTGAGCACCCTTGCTGACGTATAAGGGGTTCAAACCCAGACTAGGTCGCCAGGCTTGTACGTTACAGTTCTGTGATGGGTGTTGGATGGCGAGCATCTTGATTTTGCCGTGACCAAATGCGCAAGGTTCCGGGCTTCTTTGGCACGCTTAACAAATACGTCTGTATCCAGGGTAGTCGCGTCCAGCGGAGTTGGTTGCAGCATGATGTCAAGCATCGTGGTGATGTCGCAGCCGTAACCCAGACTAAAAGGAGCAAAGCGGGCGGTTTCCTGAAGAGTAGTGTTGTAGGCAAATGTGACATATGGGAGGATTTCGTCCCAATTGTTGTGTTCCTTGGCGAGATACATCAAAAGCATATCTGGAATCGTTTCGTTAAGGCGTTTTGTTAACCCACTGGTCTGCAGGTGGTATGCCAGTTGCTGTTCGCCGTGTCGTACCACTCAGCCGCAGGATATCTCGGAGCAACTGTGTCATAAATGCAGTACCACGACCTGTGATGAGGACAGCAGGGGCACCGTGGCGGAGAACGATGGTATATTGAGAAAAAAATTGGGCACATCGGAAGCAGTCTCTCGCTGAACGGCTTGTGTTTCACAGTATCTAGACAAGTAGTCGGTGGCGACAAGAATCCGGCGGTTATCAGCTGAAGGTTTCGGAAACGTGCCGAGTAAATCCATCCCGACCTGAGCAAAAGGTGCGTGAGGGGGTCGTACAGGCTGAAGCAGAGCAGCAGGTTTCATCGGTGGATTTTTGCAGTGTTGGCAAGCTGTGCAAGCATTGATGTAATGCCTGACAGTTTTTGTAAGTTTCCGCCAGTAGTATTTCTACTTAATCCTCGCCTGAGTACGCACGAAGCCTAGATCCCCGACGATGGTTCGTCATGGCATGCACGCAAAATGTCGTTGCGGAGAGCAGCAGGAACGACTAGGAGGTAAACAGTTTTCGTAGGATGAAAGTTGCGCTTGTAGAGGACGCCGTTGCGTAGACAGAAAGATGAAAAGTCATGCGCAAACTGACGTGGGGGTTGTCAGCAACATCTCTCAAGGTACTCGATCAGTGGTTGCAGTTTTAAGTCGTCGCGTTGCTGCTGAGCCAAGTTCAAGGATGTTAGAATAGAAAGGCAACTGAAGTCTTCGTCATTCTCTTCTGTAGTGGTCTCGACAAGTGCATGGGAAAGACAGTCGGCGTCGATGTGTTTCTGGCCAGACTTGTAAACTATTGTCATAATATCAAATTCCTGTAACTGAAGGCACCATCTTGCGAGACAACCCGAAAGATCTTTAAGATTCACCAGCCAGCAGAGAGAGTGGGGGTCACCGACGATTCGGAAGGGGCGTCTGTACAGATATGGCCTGAATTTCATACTAGTAGTTCATACGCGACCCCAGACATTCTTTTTCAGTCGTTGAGTAGTTTTTCTCCGCAGATGACAATGTGTGGCTAGCGTAGGCAATAACGCGTTCCACACCATCTTGATATTGCACGAGAACGGCTCAGAGGCCAAGGTTGCTAGCATCAGTGAGTACTTCTGTGTCAAATTGACCAAGGATAAGTGGCGTTTGTAGGCGTTGTTGAAGGTAGCGGAAAGCGTCTGATTGTTCTGGACCCCAGACGCAGGCAATGTCGTTTTTGACGAGTTGTTGCAGAGGTTCGATGATCTTCGAAAAATTTGGCACATGAGAGCAGTAATACGCACAAAGGCCCAGAAAGCTGCGTACATTATGCTTTGTCTTCAGTATCAGGAACAAAGGAACTGCTATGGCCTTTTCAGGGTTGGGTCGAACACCGCTACTGCTCTCAATATAGCCAAGGAATTTAAGCTCCTCGTATTCAATGTGACACTTTTCCAGCTTCAGAGACAGGCTGGCGGTGCAAATGACCAGAAGAACTGCGCCTCAAGCCGCTCAATGTGCTGTTCAAACGTCTTGGAAAAAACGACTACGTCATCTAAATACACCAAACAAGACGCCACTTGAGGTCACACAAAACTGGGTCCATCATTCGCTGGAATGTGGCTGGAGCGGAGCACAGTCCAAAAAGGAGGACTTTAAATTCGTAGATACCGTCAGGTGTTATAAACACCGTTTTTCCTCAGTCCCATTCGTCTACTTCAATCTGCCAATACCCCCTACGGAGATCCATTGAACAGAAGTAATGGGCACGTGTCACGAATTCAGGTGGTTGCGAACGATGGATTCAAACAGGACTCTGTTAACGGCAAAAAAGACATTTAATGAACACACGCACAGCACTCAAGAAATACAAATAATATACAAAACAAATTCCAAAAACTGCAAATTCAAACTAAACCTACGAACCAGCCGCACTACTAACAAAACCGTCCTAGTTAAACTAAGGCCTTAGTGCTGCTCATGGTTCGGGTTAACCTTCAGGATGAAAGGGCTGACTTTACTTCGTCCTGCTGATACTTCCCGTCAATGTCCGGGATTGGTCGCGTCGTGTCCCATTCGGTGATTTAGACGGTGTTGACGACCATCGCCTTCCTTGCCGCTGCCGAATCGTCATCCGTCGTCGTCATCACATGACGTCGTCGCTGACGTGGCGGAGGCCTCCGAGATTAGGCCTAGCGGCGGTTGTTGATGCCCGGTGCTAAGAGCCGACGTGGCCCACTGGGGACTGTCTTCGGCGGCTTGCTTCGACGGGGGCTTGCGCCAGGAACGTCAGTGATGGCTGCGCGCGGTTGCTACATCCCGAGCAGCCTCACTCGAACCGGGTCGAGGTCTCCGGCCACCTCTCAGGACGTCCGCGTCACAGGCTGCCGAGTCGCACTCCTGCCGCTCCCGTTGCCAGTGCGCTTGCTGGCGAGATAACCTTCTCCTGGCAAGTCCACGTAGACAATGCCAGCGCGTCGTTCCTTGCGTCCCGATCACAGCTCGGGTCACGCGCCTCCGGCTTCTCCACGCTATGGTGAGCGTGCTTGCACCGTTTCGAACATTTCATCGTCTTCTTTCTTGCGAAGGGCTCTTTCTTACTCATGACAGCACGACGCAGAGATCCAAGGAGTGATCGATGCAAGGAAGAGGATATACATCTTTTGTCGTGATCTTGTTCAGTTTATGGTAGTCTACACAGAATCGTAGTGAACCATCTTTTTTCTTAACCAACACAACAGGTGACGCCCAAGGACTTGTCAATGGTTGAAGTACGTCGTCATCGAGCATTTGTTTAACTTGGTGACGAATGGCATCCTGTTCTTTTTGTGACATGTGGTAAGCGTGTTGGCGCACAGGTTGGACGTTGGGCTACGTTAGAGGTGTCTGCTAGACCTTCGAGGTAGTGGCAAAACAGTCACTAAAGGATGACAGTAGACTGAGGAGCCTTGCCCGCTTAGGTTGTTCTCACTGGCGATTGATGTTGAGGTGACTAGTCACGTCGGCACCGCAGCTTTCCTCTGTCGAGATTATCGTAACCAAAAGGAAGGCGTCCGACCGGTAGCAACGCGGCCACCGTCGCATACCCCCGCGGTCATAGAAGCTCTGCAGGATGCCTCGGGTTGGTGCTGGACCGCGAGCTCCCTATTCTTTCTCCCTTTACGGCTTTCCTCTGTCTTTCACTCCTGCCACTTCTGGTGCACTGTGTGCAGTTGCTCCACTTTCCTCTCTCTTGTTTGGCAGAATAAACTAGACATTGTTACTGAGAAGATGTGTCCTTCTCGTACAACCCGGCTCTACAAAGTGGTGCCCCGGACATAATTCGCAGCACTGCCGAAGTATTGTAGAGCCATGCAATGCAACAAGATGCACCCCAACACGAAAGCTACCGGCACGACTGATCAGGACGTCTCTGCGGTGTCTCTCTGACTCCCACCTTACTGGGACCGCAACCCTTCAATCTGGTTCCTGCAAGCAGAGTCACAATTTGTGCTGAACAACGGAAGTACCATCTCATTGTTTCGGTGCTGTCACCTGCCGCTGCCGAAGAGGTATCCGACGCGCTTTCAGGACCACCCTCTGCTACACCACAAAGCACTCTCAAGGCTGCTCTAGTGGAGCGTTGTCAACACCACGCGAGGTGCACCACCTGGCCTTCATCTCGAAGTTCTCAAATGACATACGCCACATCAGCGGTGTTGACAACGCTCCACCTGACGCCCTCAGTCACGTGGATGCCATCACGCGTAGTCGCTCCAAAAGCTCTACCTCAGCATCATTTCCGTGCAACCTCCAAGGTCTGGCTACAGCCCAACCAAACGACACCGAGCTTCAACACGTATGCAAAGCGTCCACATCACTTCAGCTTGAAGCAGTGACATTGGAAGATGTGCCAAACATTTGCAACACCTCCACAGGCACACCGAGACCATTCCTAACCAGCCCTTTCCGGATGAAAATATTCAATGCCTATCACAGCCTTTCTCACTCCGGAAATCGTGCTTCCCAAAAGCTTATTTCTTCATGCTTTGTCTGGCCGGGCATGAACGTCAACATCAGGGACTGGGTACGTGAGTATGCATCTTGTCAGCAGGCCAAAGTTCAACAGTACCCTGTTCCCCCGTCAAAGCCTTTCTTGCAACCCGACGAACATTTCGCCATTGTGCATATCAACATCATTGACCCACTACCATCGTGTCAAGGCTATCGCTTATCTTCCCACCTGTGTCGATCGTTTCACCCGCTGGCCCGAAGTGACTCCTATGCCCAACATGTCTGCAGCTACAGTCGCAGCAGCCTTTGTTTCCAACTGGATATCCCGTTTTAGCTGTCCAACAACCATTGTATATGACCAAGTTCGCCAGTTCGAATCTTTCCTCTTTTCGGAGCTTCTGAAACTTCTTGGTATTTCATTCCTATGAATAGCGTCATACCATCCGCAAACAAACGGCCTCGTCGAGAGATTCCATCGTCATCTTAAGGCAGCATTCACGGTGCACAGTTGCCCTGACAAGCGGGTTGACCTATTTGGAATTAGATTTTCCTTCAAAAAGGACCTCTCCTGTTGCACTTCCGAGCTTGTTTACGGCAAATTATTATCATGTAGTGCGAAAAGACAAAACGAACACACAGAACCACAAACCCCTTTGCACCTCGCTTCGCCTGCCTGCCGATTTCTTCGAAGAAAGCGGCAGCGCCACCAAGATCATCATCATCATCATCAGCCTGTCTACGCCCACTGCAGGGCAAAGGCCTCTCCCATGTTCCGCCAATCAACCCAGTCCTGTGCTCTCTGCTGCCACGTTATACCTACAAACTTCTTAATCTCATCTACCCACCTAATTTTCTGTCTCCCCCTCACGCGTTTGCCATCCCTTGGAATCCAGTCAGTTACCCTTAATGACCACCGGTTATCCTGCCGACGTGCTACGTGCCTGGCCCATATCCATTTCTTCTTGATTTCAACTATGATGTCCTTAACCCCCGTTTGTTCCCTGACCCACTCTGCTCTCTTCCTGTCTCTTAAGGTTACACCTATCATTTTCCTTTCCATCACTCGCTGCGTCGTCCTCAATTTAAGTTGAACCCTCTTTGTAAGTCTCCAGGTTTCTGCTCCGTAGGTAAGTACCGGTAAGATGTAGCTGTTATATACCTTCCTCTTGAGGGATAGTGGTAGATTGCCCTTCATGATTTGATAATGCTTGCTGAATGAGCCCCATCCCATCCTTATTCTTCTAGTTATTTCACTCTCATGGTTCGGCTCCGCGGTTACTACCTGTCCTAAGTAGACGTACTCCTTTACAACTTTCAGTGTATCGCCACCTATTGCAAAGCGCTGTTGTCTGCCAAGATTGTTCCACACTATTTTAGTTTTATGCATATTAATTTTCAGACCTACTCTTCTACTTTCCGTATCCAGTTCAGTAATCAAAAGCTGTAATTCGTCTCCCGCGTTACTCATCAATCAGTGATGCTACCGAGGACTTCCGATCTGGAGCAATTTTTGGAGCAGCAAAATTTCCGTTTTGGAGCACTATGGAGCAGCAAAAAAATTCATCTTGGAGCACTTTGGAGCAGATAATTTTGCATCTGGGAGCACTCTGGAGCAGCAAATTTTACATCCTGGAGTGCACTACAGAAGCATATTGCATTAACATTCAAGCCCCTGAATATTGTTATGGGGCTCTTAGGAAGGCTAGAAATATTTCGATTCATTGAAAATCTCATGGAAAAAATCATCTCAGGAGAACTCCATACTTCACACGCTAATGAAAAAATAAGGGCTCATGCAGTTGAGTGTTCTGGATTAACCTCTTCGGCGATTGTTTTCAACACTAACAAATAAACAGAATACCGGATCAATAAAATTGCATTTTTTGAAATAACACTCTAAATACATCTGCGTGGTTATCAGCAGACGTGGTAGACAAACGCCGCAATGTACAGCAGTGCCTCATGGCCAAAGAGCCACACTGTCCCTAATGCATTCCCCTAAGAAAACTCCAAGGCAAAAGCCAGGTTCTTTTTCTTCTCGATCGACGGGTAGATCCTCCCCCTCCCTCTCTGCAAGCTTTCTGCACCTCACCTGGTTTTGCGCTAGCTCCATGATTGGTGCGCCGATCACGGAAGCAGTGTAAAGTGACTATGTCATGTGATGATGTCATCACATGACGTCACGATATATGACGCCATGATGACGTCACAAGTTTTGACGATATATGACGTGATGATGACGCCATCACATGATGATTATTTTTTGCGTCAATCGATTGACGCCGCCGACGGTCAATTTTCGTGTTTCATAAAGCATCTAAGGCTTTTGCATTAATATTGCGGAATGAACGTTAACAGCCTGGCCGTTAACAACCTGGCCTTACATACCAAACTGGCCTCCACCATGTCACCTCTGGGCCATGCACGAAACAGCTTCGCTTACCATCCACTTCACAGAGTGAAATGGCTCCTCAATTTTTTTTAATTTTTATTATGATAGCAATGATATCGACACTCTCGGCGGATTTTTGCCATTGCCGTTGCCATAATTTTCTGTATAAAGTTCAAATTAATAACATCACCACGCGCACTCTAGCTTGCGAGCGCTGGCGATGAACGCGGCTGAAGTGGAGATTAAACTAGCCGGCCGTCTGTCTCCGTCGCACGGGGAGCGCATGAGATAACATCTTCCCGCGTGCGGGCCTGCCGTCGAGTGCTCATCAAACAGTGAGGAAACGCCCCGCCCGTCTTTCCTAAGGAGCACGAAGAGACGCCAGGGGAGCGCGCGGGGGGGGGGGGGTGGAGGGAGGGGACCGCATCGTTCGAAGGGCGCAATCGCGCGCACTATCTCAAGAATCGGAATATTAGGCGCGAAGTGGACACGGACGGATAGGGAGACACACACACGGGCGCCTTTCTGTGGCACATGGGTTTGAAGAAACATTCAGTGAAGAGCCCAATGTACTAGAAATATATGTGTGTCTCCCTATCCGTCCGTGTCCACTTCGCGCCTAATATTCCGAATCATGCAATACCAACACGCCCAGTTGATCACCCTCACATCGCTTTCTCAAGGCATCAGGAGACTGTTCATAAACTTGCTGTGCTCCTAACGCTTACTTCGTGTTTAGAGAACTCGGAGCACGAAAACGCTTCGGTTCCTGGAGCGGCCATGTTCCCTTAAACCAGCGTTTTGTTGAGTTACGCGAGATCGGATCCAAAAGAGTTAGCAGCTAGACCTCGTTTAACTATACAATTTGTTGGTATCGCATTCATAACTGAGATTTTTTTAACCATCAGCTATTGACCATTGAAAGCGAGGGGCGGACGTGTAACATGGCGTAGCCGCTTCACTGTGGGCCGTGAGCGACGGGCCCGCTACTGACAGCTGCGCATTTGCGGCTGCTCCGACCATGAGATATGCTTTTATTAATGAGATTACATTTTTAAAAAGCAAGCAAAAATTCGAATTGGAACCCTAGCATGTGAGCTCGAAAGGGCAGGGCCTTTTAGGGGGTATTTACCGCAGAGTGATTACAAACTCGGATGTGCTGGTGGAAGGTATTACGAAAAGGCCCTTCTGGATGAAGATCCATGGATAAAGTATATCTGAGGAAAAGTGTCAACGCGTTCCCGCCGTTCGCGTGCTCTTCCTTTTATAAACGCGAAGCAAGGAAAATTCGATATTTTTCCATATATATCTACTCCTAGTGATCCCAGGTTTCATTGCGCGATGTCCAGAAACAGAAGTGACAGATATTTTAGCGGCACGCATGTAGTTATTACCGAACATTGCTTTCCTTGCGTGCCATGCGACGCTTGAAACGAGCTATCAGCAGCGTTTCTGGAACAGACGACGTCCATCGATGAATCGCCGTCGCACTTTCTCGCTACCGATAGGCCTAGACGTCACAAGCCTCTGCGGAGAGCACGTTTTGCTGTCGAGACGACTTGTAGAACAGAAGCTACGTCGGCACCGTGCATGTCATCGTGGCTTACTCGGGACGCACGCGCGAGCGCTCTTTATTCAGCAGAATAATTCATGGTCCATGGTTGCGACTTTGGCAGCCCCAAGATCAAGCTGCACATGTTCTGACGCGCCGGCGGTGCCATTGCCAGTGATAGACGGCCCCAAACGCGAGACTTTGGCGCAGTTTGGCGCAATTTTCGTCGATATTATCAGGATGGCGCAGTAAATACAATTTGGCGCACTCTGGCGCAGTTGGCGCAGGAGTGGAATCACTGATCAATGCAATATCATCAGCGCACCGTAGGTTACTGAGATACTCTCCATTAACTCTTATCCCTTACTCTTCCCAATCTAGGGGCCTGAAAACCTCCTGTAAACACACGATGAATAACATTGGAGAGACCGTGTCTCCCTGCCGTACGCCCTTCTTTATTGGGATTCTGTCGCTTTCTTTATGGAGGACTATAGTGGCTGTGGATCCGCTGTAGATTTCTTCCATTATGTTTATATAGGCTTCGTCAATGCCCTGATTCCGCAGTGCCTGCATGACTGCTGATGTCTCCACTGAATCAAATGCCTTCTCGTAATCTATGAAGGCTATGTATAGGGGTTGGTTGTATTCCGTGCATTTCTCTATCACCTGATTGATAGTATGAATATGGTCTATTGTTGAGAAGCCTGTACGAAATCCTGCCTGGTCCCTTGGTTGATTGAACTCTAATATCGTATTAATTCTGTTAGCAATTACTTTTGTAAATAGCTTGTAGACAACGGACAGTAGGCTTATGGGCCTGTAATTTTTCCGGTCCTTGACGTCCCCTTTCTTATGGATCAAGATGATGTTGGCATTCTTCCAAGAATTCCAAGTGAAACTCTGAATTCCTGTACTTTCCCTCTCAGAGCTCGTTCATTAATCGGCTTCTTGCGTATCAGTTTCTGCCGTTCCTTCCTCACGTCTAGTTGAATTCTAGATCTTACCATTATATGGTCACTGCATCGGATCTTGTTAACTACTTCCACATCCTGTACAATGCCCGGGTGCCACCAAGATAACAGCCACTGAATACATCGACCAGCCGCGCGAGGTCGTTCAACGCATTTGCCCACAGCCTACATGCAGCCAGCCACGTGCAGCGTACATCGCTCAGGACCTAAAAAGAGCGACATGTGTTTGTGCGGCACGGCCCTGTGCGTGCCCAGCTTCAACCACACTACCTCGACTCGTTCCGTATGTTGGAGTGCCGACCTGCCAACTGTCGACATGAATGGGTCACGCGATACAATCGTGGTCGAGCGACTCAAGCCAGCGTTCAGCGAAGCACCCTCACTTAATTACCTGCTCTGCTCCTGGAATAGCTTCGTTTTTTGCTCTCCTCCTCTGTACCCAGCTTCACCTTGTCCACGTTGCTAGGGTTTCTTTACCAGGCTCAACTCACTACACTAGGCGTCCCTGTCATCCACTATGCTTTACCCACGCTCTCCCTCTAGTCAGGCTTTGCTCTCCCAGCAAGGCTAGAAAATGAGAGAATGATTCCAAGAAATTTCATCGTGATCATCCTCATCATCATCCTGACTGTGCCCATTGCAAGGCAAAGGTCTCTTCCCTGTTTCGTCAATCAACCCGGCCCTGGGCTCTGCGCTTGCTGTGGTCAGCTTATTGCCGCAAACTACTTCATCTCACCTGCCCACCAAACTTTCTGCCTTCCGCTCATGCATTTGCCTTCTCTTGGAATCCAGTACGCTCCTCTTAATGACCAGTGGTTATCTTGCCTACGCGCTACATGCCTTGACCATTTCTTCTGCTTGATTTCCACTAAGATGTCCCTGAAGGCTGGCTGCGGTGTCCTCAATTTTAGTTGAACCGTCTTTTAGATGCGAAGCATCTTATCGCGGAACTCAAACCGGTGGTGGTGGCGGTGCTGGTGTGCGGCATCACCACCCTCACTGCGCATGCGCGAACCCTCTCCACACACCTCCTCACCACTCCCCTCTCCCATTTCTCTCTCTCTGCACTCCCCTTTCTTTCTCCACTCCTCTCTCCTCTCCCACACTGAAACACGGGCTCAACATGCCGAAACGCTGCTTCGCATCGTCCCCTTTAGCAGGAGATGGTGTGTCCCTCTCCTGCGCAACGCCGCAATGAGCGCCAGCGCATGCGCGTCCCCTCCCCCAACTCTCGCCCCTCTCCTACACCCCCCCTTCGCGCACCTGACGACCGCGTTCCCTGCTCGCCCAGTGGGAATTAACGGCAAGGCTAGAGGGAAGACACGACGAGCGTAGCCTTCCTCTTCGCGTTCCACGACGCGAGGTCGGTAGCATGCCGAACGAACGCCAACAGAACGCGATCGTGCAAGTGCTCCGGCTCCGCATCACCTCGTGGTCCCCTTTAGCGGGAGATGGTGTAATTTTTTTAAGCCTCCAGGTTTCTGCTCTGTAGGTACATACCAGTAAGTAGCAGCTGTCAAAAACATTTTTCTTGAGGGACATTACTAAACTACCATTCATGATTTGGGAAAGATTGTCGAATGTGTTCCACCCCATTCTTATTCTTCTAGATACTTCAGTCTCACGGTTTGGCTCTGCGGTCACAAGCTGTCCTAAGTAGACGCACTCCTTTACCACTTCCATTGCCTTGCTACCTAATGCAAAGCGCAGTTCTCTTTTGAAACTGTTCAACATTATTTTTCGTCACATTAATTTTCAGAATTACTCTTCTACTTTCCTAGTCCAATTCAGTAATCATGATTTAGAATTCATTCCCTGAGTTACTCGTAAAGGCAATTTCATCAGCTAATCTCAGGTTAGCTCATAGCCCTGAGATGCTCCATATCTAAGGCCCCGATAACCTCCTGTAAACACGCAGTGAAGAGCACTGCAGAGATCAGGTCTGCCTGCCTTACTGTCTTCTTCAATACACCTTATTTATGGAGGACTATGGTGGCTGTGGAGCCTCTGTTGATTTCTTCTAGTATTTTTATATGTTAGTCGACGCCCTGATCCCATAGTGTCCTCATGACTGCTGAGACTTCGATCGAATCAAATTCTTTCTCATAACCTATTAAGGTAAACAGGGGTGGGCTATATTCGGCACATTTCTCTATCGCATGATTGATAGCGTGAATATGGTTTATGATTGAGTAGCCTGTACAAAATCCCGCTTGGTCCTATCGGTTGAATTTTAAGAGGTCCCAATTCTATAAGCTATTGCCTTTGTAAGCTGCTTGGCCTGTGTTCTTTAAGTACTTGACGTCCCTTTTTTTCTGAATTAAGATGACGTTAGCATTCTTTCAAAATTCTGATACCCTCTCACAATCAATAAATACTTTCTATAAAGGGTAGTGAGTTTTTTCTAGCAGAATCTGTCCACCGTTTTTCAAAAGCTATTTTCAAAACTGTCTACTAGCGGCTTTACCTGTTTGTGTACCCTCCAAGGCTTTCTTTACTCTAGAATTCTGCGCAATTCTTCAGCTACTTTAATGACCTTATTGATATTCATAGTGATGTTGCCTTCCTTGTCCCTTAGTGCGTACAGCTGGTTTTTGCCTGTGCCCCATTTTCTCTTCGTAGCTTTTAGGCTTCGTCTGCTCTTTAAAGCATGTTGAATTTTCTCCATATCAAACCATCTTATGTCGGCTGCAGTACACCTATTGGTTAACTGCAAAAGCTCTGCCAGATTTACTTTGTCTTTTGGATTTCAGGCTTTCCTGCTTTGAAGTTTATTATTCAGGTGTGTTGTCTCCTCCGAGAGGTCGCCAGTGCCCTGTCTTAACGACCACACCTCTGAATTATATTGCACACTCTGTAATGATACTTGTCCGATTATCGTTCATTGCACCAACACTAAGGTCAGACTACTCAGTTAGAGCCGAGGGGGGAATATGACATCGGTTCTAGAAATACCAGAGGGGAGTTATTAGTAGAGTTTTCAGAATGCAATAATTTACGGATCTCGAATATCTTCTACCGAAACCGGTCATGGAGGAGAACCAATGGTGACACTAAAAATGAAATAGACTTCATACTGTGTCCACACTCTAACATGAGAAAGGAACAAAAGAAACTTGTACACAAGAGGCCAATTAATGAGTTTCTGCTGAGAGAAAAAGCACAGAAATTCAGGATCTTGCTCCAGAACAGATACTTGGCTCTAACCTCAGGGATTTACCTCGCCTCAAAGGCCAACTCAGACGATTTTTTTTACACTGTTAAAGTAATTGTGCTTCTATGTTTTTTTAAGAGGCTCCTCTCACGGGCCTGATAGCAGAAATACTCGGCACGGTCCAACCAGCACAGATTATGAATACCGGTTATAATCGGTCCAACTAGCAAATACTCAGTCCAACAAGCATGAAGTATGAAAACTGTGAAAGCTGCGAAGAGCAGACGCTCAGCTAGAAGGTGACGAAGCCGAACCAGCCGAACCATGTCTGTGACTCCCCGTGCCACGTGCACAAGCTCCTCAGAGCAGTTGGACAGTGAGAGCTGCTATTTGGACACAACTGGAAGCAAACGAAAATCACCATTCCTCATCGATAAAATAGAATACCCTTGTTCGTTTGTGATCGCCTACTTGCGCACTCTACCACCACATGGCACGAACTGTACAAGCTGCTCAAGTTCAAGTTTGTGGCTGCTGATATCGGGTAAAATGCTAATGCTAAGAAGTTTGTGGACAAACTAAAGGCGTTAGTATTGTTATGAGAAAATGGGAAAGATGCAGGAGTTTGTGAATAGCGCCATGTGACATGGCGTTGACAGGATTGATGAAGTGTGGTACAGTTGAACCCCTAAATAACGAAAACCCTTAAAGGAGTGGTGACACAAAACTTCGGACATAATTTGACTGTTCAGTCACACTAATTGTGAATATAGGTGCCATCTGTACAATATCAGCCACAAATACAGCCTATAAAGTATTTTAATTGAGTATTGAAGTTTGTGAAAGTGCCGAATCGGAAATAGAAGCAAAAAGCAGTGATAACATCGAGTGGGGCCTTTTTGTAAACAACGTACGTCTCGAGCTCTGGCCGGGTTATTGGAGGTGTGTACAAGACAGACAACGCTGGTAGCGACACCTGATGATGCATAGCTTAACCAGATACCTACAAAATAACATTGCAGCAACTTACCCGCTTACTGACTCTGTGTAAAGCATTAGCAGTGAGATAATTAGCAACCCACAGTATTCTCATTGCTGTTTTTTCTCGATAAGAACAGCAACGCAACGGAAAAAACTGAAAAAAATTTATTGTAGCTGGACAAAACGCCACAAGATGTCGCTATGGGCTCTGCAGCTGCTGCTACTGCTGCAGCCGTCAACAGCTCTGGTAACTAGGTGTGCGCCAACGTTAGGAAATCTAAAGACTTACTAAAGCTCTCTACTGTCAGGACCATAATGTGTAGTGGACAGATAACTGCTTCAGCCCTTCGACGTGCGTACGTGGGATTGGTATGCCTTGAGAATGCGGCGTTGCCCGATATAAATACGAGTCAGTAAAGAGTACATTATGTCACTTGCATTACGCATAAACACTGTTACAGTGAAATCACAACATTGGTGGTCTGTAACTTACAGAGCACCAATGTTGTGATTTCACTGCTTCCTTCGTCACTTCTCAACCTGCTACTTTACAAACGATCGGAGCAAAAATGTTCCAGTACATCTAATGCTGCAGCTACTCCAAGCCTCATGGAAAATGTTGCCTCAGACGACAACAAGAACAAAATCGCAGCTACCGGCGAGATTCGCAAATTGAATCGAGCTTTTTTGGCTGATTTTTACACTCCTCCTAGCTCTTTCGTCCATCACCGCACTAGATAAGCAACATAGTTTGACGATAGAGGAAACAAGCACTCGCAACGCTCAACACCATGCTCAACACAGCAGACGAAACAACAGCGCTGACAACATGGCAGAAGCTGGCCAGTGACGTCACTGGCTCTCGCGGTCACGTGATAGTTTTTGTTAACGAGTAGGCCGACTACGTCACGGGGCCACCGAGTGCTCTTCAAAATCCAAACTGCCTCCGGTCGTAACATACGAGCATATAATTAAACATTCGTTTCGCGCTGGGGCAAATGACTTTTGTTGCGGCTATTAGCGAGTCAGTAGCCATTGATTAAGAGAAAAAAAAGAGGTTCACAAATTTTCTGTAACCACTCTTTTAACAACGAAATCCTCACTGCAACGTAAAAATTCTGGCATCCCCGGTGAACATCCATAAAGTTCAATGCATTTGCCCCCTGTCGACGACGAAGAGATTTTAGAGAGAACTCCCGCAAGAACAAAAATTTCAGGCATGAGCCGCAAGATATTCTTTGACCCATGAGCTAGATGGAAACCAAGAAGTTCGAAAATTGCAGCACCGCTCATTCAACAAGTCGGGCTCATACGTTTCTGCCAAATAGCATTGGTGCGACCATTGCTCTTCACATTCGGTCAGATGATGATGATGATTGATAGCAGCAAGCCTTCTTTTCTTCACTGAGACCAGTTTTTTGCTAACGCCTATTTTGGCAGCTACTTCGGGACATGGCAGTTCAAGAGACAACACCCACAAATCTGATGTGATACCGACAGACATTCTGTAGACTGCTTGGCGTCCGTCCGTGTGCGCGCCGACATCCCCTACACTTTGCTTACGTGCCGTGTTGTTTGACCTTTCGGAAAGACGGCGCCTCCGATTAAAAAGCGCAAGCTTTTGACGCTTCAGGCAAAGTCAGGACCACTGCCAAAGATGCGAAAGGAAGAAAAAAAGGCGAATATCGAAAAGGAATTTGAAAGCAAAGATCAATGACTTCTCTAGATAAATTTTGGTTGCACGAAGTAATTCACTACTTCTGCAACAGCAGCATTCTCACGAGAACGAACACAATTCGCTTCCCCAGAATTCCATTATTGGGGGGTTCGATTGTACCATCCAAATACAAGCTTTCTTAAACACAAGGCACGTATTGCCATATGCGGACAGCCCCAGTCACGGGGGACCCAGTATACGTTACAGAAAGTGTTAGAGTGCAGCTCTTAGGTGCCTGTTTCAGCATTGAGTGGCGTTGCCATTGTTGGCTGTCGTCAGCAAAACCGATAGAGCGTACGAGGCCGAAAGAGAGCGAACACGGAGTCTGTCGATATCACGAGCCACTGCCCTCTAACCTTACTAGTTATGGCTCCGTCACGTGCGCTGGCTCCTAGGTCGGAGCTCGTGCGCATGCAGGGCTGGCACGTGCACTGTGGCTGGCTTCACTTGTCATAGCAGGGCTGTTGGCGTTTCGCTTGGTTCGCGATGCCTGCAATGCACAGACTGGTGTGCATAGCACTTGAGCGCTGGCAGTTTGTTTAGCGATATTCTCACGTTGAGGTGATGGTGTTTGTCCGTAAGCACGGAGACGAAGCGACTTTAAAAAAACACACAAATAAACTTTATTCGTGTGAACTTGTGCCCATAAGAAAACTTCCATCAAAAAAATATTCGGCAGCAGCGAAGTGACATGTGTGGTCAACGTTGGCACAAGGAATGCCCGTACTCTCGCTGATGCAGTCTCTTATAACCGCACGATGCCAAACACTCGGACACGAATGCGCCACATTGCGCACATCAGCCAATAATGTGGTCCCGCTCCTTTATCAAATGCATGCCCAGTGCGCGAGCGACGGAGCGACGCACAAACGATGTGCCACTGTAGATAAGTTGCTGTGCAAAGAAGCGGCCACCAATATAAACGCACGTGGCAGTGCTCCCCCACGAAAGAACATCGTCCCGATGCTACAAAAGAAAAAGATACAAAATAAATGTGACGCTTGCAAAGAAGCAGCGAAAAAAAAAGAAAAAGAAAATGCCAGGCCTGCGCACAAAGCGCAGCACCGTCACAGTGAAAGCTCAAAGAGCAGCATTTCTAGAGCCCGTTATAAACTCTCTTGTGGCTACTAATACAACTACACCAGCAACGTACCCACTACACCAGCAACGTACCCACTACACCACAAATCATGATTTTTGTGAAATTGGGAAGCACCCATCAGGACATTACTAGTCATTCTGCGGAGAAGCGAGGCATTATGTGCAGTTTCTTGATGCGACGGCTGATGACGAAGAATTATGACTAAGCATCTTGTAATGAGTTGGAAGCTTTAAATTACCCACTAGTTATGTAATTCGCATTGTGTGATGCCCGGTCGTTATTTCACTCTCCCACCATGCTTTATGACATACGCTAACGTGAGAAAGAGATAGAGAGAGGGAATTAATTTTTATTGAGACCCTGAGGAAATGGATCATGGGAGCCTTATGGGCTTCCTTGGCAAACAATAGAAGTGCACTTGCGAGGAACCCACTACGCTATAAATCATAATTTTTGTGAAGTAGGGAAGCAGCCCCTATGCAATTTTTCGTCATTCTGCACAGAACTGTGGTACCTGCTAAACACCTGTAAGGTATTACGTGCACTTTGTTGATGCTGTGGATAATGACGATGAATACAGCTGACGTCCGATTTCCCGAACGCCCGAAATTCCGGACATGCCTGATTTCCCGGACTCATCTGTGGCGCCGTCAAGTTCCCCATAGAGTCATTGTATTAAATAGTCCGAAATTCCGGACGCTTATAGCCTTCGCCATCTGATTTCCTGGACTTTTTACTGTTAACCGCCGACCCAAAGTCACCACCGACGCCGCCATTTTGGTTGTTTTCATATCCTCGAACCCACCATACTCGCATCGCAGGTGTGGCCAGCAGCACCACCGCACCGCGCCGCGGCTGCCGTAACCTCGAAACTGCACGTGTCAATCCGTTGCCAGCCGTAGCTTAGCCAAGCCAAACCTCACTGTGTTCGTTCACGTGTTGTTTTGTCAGCTCTGCGGTCGTGTCTGCGGTTGATCGTTTGCTGCTGCACGCTATCTTCAGTGATCACGTTTCCTGACCTTCAGCATCCACCGAGTTCCTAGCTGTTTCGTGCTGTGCATTTCGTCGAGCGGATTCGCCGTTTACAGCGATGGCACCGACTGCTCCTTTGTCTTCGTCCGTGCCTTCGAAGCGCACAAAGCCCCCTCGTAGCTCACGATGGAGAAGAAAGCCGCCATCATTAAACAAGTCCAAAGCGGTCGGTCGCAGACAGAGGTGGGGAGGGAGTTCGGAATTTCGAAGCAAACTGTTTCGGACTTCATCAAAAACAAGGCGAAGATCTTGGAAGTGGCTGCCAAATCAACCGGGGCTGGAAAGAAGAATGCGAGTCAGGATGTTTACCCGCAGCTCGAGGAAGCGCTGCTCGTGTGGCTCAGTGCCATGATCGCTAAGAAAATCCCGGTGTCAGGCGACATCCTGAAGCAGAAGGCGGAGGTTTTCGCGCTTCAGATGAACGTGAAGAACTTCAAGTTCAGCGATGGATGGCTTCGCAATTTCAAGAGCCGCAATGACTTGAAGTTCAAGAAGATGTGCGGAGAAAGCGGCGCCGTCGACGATTCCGTTGTCGCCGAATATCGGGATGGAAAGCTGCAGTCCTTGCTTCAGCAGTTTCTACCTAATGAGTTTCCACCACGCCTTTTCTCCCCGTAACAATATTTTCAACTGCGATGAAACTGGACTGTTTTACAAGCTGCTGCCAGAGAAAACGCTTGCATTTGCTGGTGACCCCTGCCATGGCGGCAAGCACAGCAAGGAGCGGCTCACTGTCCTCGTTGGAAGCAACATGTCAGGCAGCGAGAAGCTTCCGTTACTAGTAATAGGCAAGTCGAAGCATCAAAGATGTTTCAAGGGGGCAGTAACTCTGCCTGTTTTCTATGAAGCTAACAAGAAGGCGTGGGTAACGCAGCAGCTATTCGAAGCGTACGTGCGCAAGCTGGACAGAAGGTTCCAGCAGCAAAATCGAAGAGTACTGCTGTTTGTGGATAACTGCGCTGTGCATGGCCACATCAAGGACCTAAAGGCTGTACAGATTGAATTTCTGCCGCCGAACACCACAGCAATCCTGCAGCCGATGGACCAAGGCGTGATTCGTAACTTGAAGCATCATTACAAATCACGCGTGCTCAGTCGCATGGTGCTATGCTCCGACAGCGGGAAAAGCTACGCTGTTGACCTCAGGTCTGCTGTCGGCATGCTAGCGGAATCGTGGAAGGCGGTTACGTAAGAGACTCTGCGGAACTGTTTTCGCCACGCGGGCTTCAGACTCGACACCGAGGCGGTCGTCTCGCCCCAAGTGGACAGCATGTGTGACGAACTGCCATCCGCGAACGTTGCCTTCGACGATCTGCGCGCTGCCGGCGTGTCGATTCCAGCCGGGATAACCTTTGAGGGGTTCGCCGACGCTGACAAAGACCTCGAGTTATGTGCGGAGCTGACCGATGACGAAATCATTCGTCAAGTTACGGAGGATTCCGACGACTCCGACACCGAGAACAAAGAGCCAGCTCCTACACAGCCAACGAGCTCGGAGTTGACGCGAGCACTGATGACACTGTCATCGGTGTACAGCGGCAACATGACGTTGACTGAAATTGAGGCAGACATGATCGCGGGCAAGCGGAACGCCGTGCAAAAGAAAATAAGCGACTTCTTTGCGCCCAAGTGCTGACCTATGAGGTAGCGCCGGCCACGTCGTATCTTTTTTTTTTTATAAACGGCTCTTTTCAGAGCCACCTAAACAATGCATTGGCTGAATTGCAATGGGAATTGTACTCCGGCCGTGACCCTCTCTGTCAGCGAAAAATACCAACCAAAAAGGTGCGTTTTCACATGCATTCGTTTTTCCGGACTGCCCGATTTTCCGGACGTTTTCGCGGTCCCTTGAGGGTCCGGGAAATCGGACGTCGACTGTAATTATGGCAGAGCCCTTTGTAATGGGTTGGAAGCATTCAACAAGCTACTTGTTGCGCAATTCACATTGTGTGACGCCTGGTTACAGAATTCGCGTTGTGTTACACTTGGTTGTTATTTTACTCTTCTACCATGCTACATTACATATGTTAATGTGGTTCCTTCCTGACATGAAGCCTGTATAGGGTCTTTTTGCAAAGCAGTTTCAAGCACCGGCATGGCTCTGAGGTATAATACTGGGCTCCCACGCAGAGGGCCCACGTTCGAACCTCGTTCCATCCTGGAATTTTTTTCTTATTTCGAGCAATAGTGGTTACGGACACCGGCGGCGGCGGCAGACAACTACGGCGCCAAAAACGGCCCTTGTTGTGATCTCACAACAGCTTTCGCTGTAAAGCACACACAACACGAAAGATGGCCCAAGAGTCTGCTAACGCTGAAAAATCTTTATCATGCGCACGACGTGGACTACTTCGGGGCATGCTCGACGTCTTTGAGATTGCGTCACCCGAACGGGAACAAGTTCGTACGTGAGCGGCCCAAGGCGCTGTGTGATCTTGTAGGGGCCAAAGTAGTGACGGTGGAGCTGCTCACTGAGACCACGACGGCGAACTGGTGTCTACACCATTACACGATCACCAGGTGCGAAGCCTCGTTCCCGGTGTCGCAAATTGTAATGCCGGGCATCGGTCTGTTGTTGCCTCTTGATGAGTGTTCTGGCAAGGTGGCGGGCTTCCTCGGCACGGTGTAGGAAGCCGGCAACATCTTCGTTGATATTCTCGTCGTTGACGTCTGGTAGCATGGCGTCCAGCGTAGTGGTGGCTTCTCGGCCATAGACAAGTTCGAAAGGGGTCATATGCGTTGTCTCTTGCTGCATCGTAGTACACGCGAACGTAACGTAGGGGAGAACTTCGTCCCATGTGTTGTGCTCGACGTTCATGTACATGGCGAGCATATCGGCAAGCGTCTTGTTGAAACGCTCCGTCAGGCCGTTTGTCTGGGGGTGGTAGGCGGTATTTCAGCGATGAGATGTGTGGCTGAAATGCAGTATCTGTTGCATGAGCTCTGAAGTGAACGCCGTTCCCCTGTCGGTAATGAGGACCTCTGTGTGCCACGATGGAGAACGATGTTGCTCACACAGAATCTTGCGACCACCAGTGGACTTCCTGATAACGCCTTTGTTTCGGCGTAGCGTGTCAGGTAGTCCGTTGCCTCTACTATCCAGTTGTTCGCATTAGACGATGTCAGGAAAGGGCCAAGCAGGTCCATCCCGATTTGCTGAAAGTGCTTCGTTGGAGGGTCGATAGGCTGCAGTATTCCAGCCAGCCTAGCAGGTGGAGTCTTACAGCGCTGATAGTCATGGCAGGCAGGTTCTTACATACAGAGCAATGTCGACGTTCAGACGCGGCGAGTAGTATTTTTCCCGGATTCTCAATAAAGTACGAGCGAATCCTAGATGTCCGGCGGTAGGCTCGTCCTGAGACGCTTGCAAAATCTCTTGCCGCAGATTGTCTGGCACGACTAGGAGGTATGATGATCGATTTGGTGTGAAGTTCTTCCAGAGTATGCCATTGCGGAGGCACAGCGACGAGATGGCACGCCTGTATGTCTTGGGCGGTGAATTGGTGTTACCCTCCAAAAAGTCAATGACGCTGCATAGTTCGGAATCGGGGCATTGGTTGTCTGCGAAGTTACTAGCAGTTATCAGCCTGCGAAAATGGTCGTCGTCAATGTCAGGCAGAGCAGGGTCTACAGGTGCTCTTGTCAGACAGTCTGCTTCGGAATGTTTTCTCCCCGACTTATAGACTACTGTGACATCAAACTCCTTTAGCCGTAGACTCCAGCAAGCCAGGCGACTGGACGGACTGGACTGTCATGCCTTTATTTAAGTGCCTGTGCTTGGAACTGAAGTTCGTGATGACGATGTCTGCTTGGCCCCTATGTAATTGGACCACGCCACGTGCGACACAAACTTGCCTATCAAAAAGCAACTCCACATTCGTTTCGACGATCGCGATTCCGGCTGCTTTTTCTTCCGTTTCAAAGGATGCGAGGAGGCTTGTACGAAGCGGGTGGTCACTTCATCCTCAAGGATTGTGAGGGCGGCACGTTGGTAGTTGGTGCTTTCCGATGATATGGCCTGGTCACTGGTAAGCGTCAAAGACCTCGTTTTCAGGACGGTCACTGCACCATTTTCAGTCACGAAGTCTATCCCAAGGATGACGCCACACGAGCACTGTTGCAGGATGTCAAAGTTCACTGGGTACGCATTACCGCAAAGAGTGACTCACGCAATGCACCTTCCAGTGGGCGTTACGAGGTGCCCTCCAGCCATGCGAATTCGCGGTCCGTCCCATGCAGTTCTGACTTTCCTTAGGTGCGCCGAAAATGGTCTGCTCATCACTGAGTAATCAGCACCAGTGTCTACAAGCACGGTTACTTGACATCGGTCGATCATAACCTGTAAGGCGGCACTTGGCGTCCGACTTCGAGATTGATGAATGATCAAATGTGCGGTGTGTCGCTTGGACCGATCACGGCTATGTCGGGTGAAAGTCTCGAAGTTGGGCGATGTTGCGGTGTTCAGTTGTAATGACACAGCATCTAATCGTGGCGTCACGTTGTCGGGTCGCTGCCTCATGTCATCGGTTCGTGGCGTCGCGATTAGAGGGCCTTATCTTTAAAAGGCGCGAAAAAAACCACAACGGACAGGTAGGAAGGAGACAGGACGACGCGCTTCTAGCAACTGAAGCTTTAATCAAAAAGCGAAAGAAGATATACACACACATTACAAAAAACAAGAAAAAAATTTTTTTTTCTTGTTTTTTGTAATGTGTGTGTATATCTTCTTTCGCTTTTTGATTAAAGCTTCAGTTGCTAGAAGCGCGTCGTCCTGTCTCCTTCCTACCTGTCCGTTGTGGTTTTTTTCGCGCCTTTTAAAGATGAACTTCAATCAACTCGCCCTACTGTCCCTGCTAATTAGAGGGCCTACTGTCCCTGCTAATTTAGAGGGCCGTCGAGGGCTCGGGGATCGCCCTCTTTCTCCGTAGAAATACGGTGGCTGTGGTGACTGGGGGAGGCGTGAGAGCGGTGAGGGCGACCTGTAGCGAGACTGGCTTGTCCTTCTGTTTCTCTCAGGTAGGCCTCGATTTCACATGGCCGTTGGCCTGGAAGGGGGCGTGGGGCGTGGATGCTGAACCAACGTAGGCCCATCTGGCGGTAAGGGCATCTTCGGAGCACGTGGCCAGCTTCCACGCAGTGGAAGCATAATGGGCATCGGTTTGGTGTCTGCCAGAGGTTAGACTTCCTCGAAGAGGCTTCTCTATAAGCCACAGGCTGGCTTTGCAGCTGCAGTCGTGGTAACAGCTTGTAGGGCTGGGGACTTGGCGACGGCGTGTATAGTTCAGTGCGCAGGACTAGAGGCGTCTGGCCACGCATAGCGCCAGCATAGGTTATCACTGCCGGCGAAAGCACCAGCACGCGCAATGTTTGTTATTGTGACTGATGTGCGACACACAGACCTCGCCGATTCCGCTGCTTGTCTGTGTGTGTTTGGTGTCTGGCAGACGACGAAGTGCGATGCGGCCTACGTTGAAGTTGTGCATCGCCGTGTTATCCTATGTGCCCACGCCGCTGCAACTGCAATGAAGCCACTTGCTGTGGACGACACAATGGAATTCCATGATTGCAGTGGGCTCATCGGTCCAGGTTTCAGAAAGTGCTAACACGGAAATTTCTGTTATCAGAACATCTTATTTGAGGTCATGCAGGTGCGCGTGCACAGAGTGTACGTTGAGAGCAGCGAGCGTGAGGTGATTTTTGTGGTTGTGGCACCGAATGAAGGTGGTAGCCTGGTCCAAGACAATGTCTAGAGGCCTGTTTGCTGGCTGGGTCATGTCATCGACAGACTGTGTCGATAGAGCCGGTGACGTGTCACAATCGGAAGTCATCTTTTGCATGGTGACTTCCGGGTGGTAGCTCTGGAAAGTGTTCTGTAGACCAACTTCAGTGGATGGCGCTTATCGTATCCGAAGACTACCTGAGCATATGTGGCCCTTTGTGACATATATAGTTATGGCCTTTGCTTGCTCAATGTGAAGCTGTGCCCTCTTACATCACACATTTTTCTGGTGTGTGTCATGGTTGTGGTGGTTCGCAGTCCCATGGGCACTCATTTTATTTCTATTGAGGCTGTGTGGTGGTGATGTGCTTCGACCCGGCTGTTATGACAATGCCTACCATGGACGTCAGAAATTCAAGCCAGAGTCGCAAGAGCTTGCCCTGTTCGTCACGCTTGATGTACCACAATGTACCGATGTTTCCATTAACGAGGCCGTCGCTTACGTCGATGTTGGCCGCGATCATGAACGGCTTGCCGATGCTCAGGCAAGTTGAGCTGGGAAGGCCGCCCATGTCGCTTGCATTTATGTTGGCCACCTTGGTGAGGGCATCCCTGCGTACCTGCTCGTTCTTATAGCCAATTATGTTATCGCACGCGGGATGACATAACACGCTGTCCGCAGCATCGAGGCAACGTGCGTTATAGCGGTCAACGTCCGTATTGCTGTGGTATCTGTATGCTATCAGGGCACTTAGCCTGTATGCCAACTGTATGCCATCAGGGCACTTAGCGGCGGCTTCTTCGCGTGTCACAAAGCGGCTCTCAATAAATTGGACGTCATCCTTGGTTAGCATAGGCCCTTTCATATGAGGCCCAGCCTCATATGAAATGAAGAGAACGCTGCATCATTACGGCGGACCACGTGGACGAGTGGATGGCAGTCGAGCGTCCTCCAGGTGTGTTTTGTGTTCAGCTCCCTCACTTGCCTTGCATTTCAATGTGTATGTTCGCCGTTAATGTGCTGATTCAGACTGTGAATCACCTGTGTCACATACCCGCATAACATGAACTGTGGTATGTGGGTCTGTGCCTCATGTGAGTGAGAGAAAGAATTTCATGACGTACACGACTTGCATTTTAAGTTATTCAGGTCATGGCCAGTGCATCGTGCTCGTCATACACTGATCCCCTGCTATGCCAATTTTGGCATATTTATTTACAATACTGCTACTCTCTTTCAAGAACATGGCAGTTAGGCAGTACAATAATTCTTCACAACAAATAATAAACAAAAATGAAACAGAAATAACTGCAAGCATAACAGACCCTTTTCATAAATACGCCACCTGACGGTGGGCTTTTCGTCAGTTTCGATTTTGCAAAGAGTTTTGGGATAGAATTCGCCATGTTTAGGGCAAGGGGGCGTCACTATCCGTACGTGCGCCCATGTAATATGTGCCCGTGCATGGTGCCAGGTGGCTGCATCACTGCATCTCACCGCCTCCAAAATCTCTGCGAATGAATCCACCCGTGCCTTGCTTTGCAAAGGTAGTGCAACTGACTTCGGCGTCGTAATGAATGACCCGTCGACCGGGTGGACAAACGATTTGACGGGGCTGCCGCGTCGAGGCGGATGCATAATCCCTCCAACTCGGACTTAAGCAGCCGATAACGAGGAATATCGCTTGTCAGAGCTAAAAGCTGCTGACGGGATGTTACGTCCACGTAACTGTAGCAGCGTCGCCTTGATGAACACAACGGTGGCCGGCCTGCAAAACGAGGTGGACGCGCGAGACTGGAAGTCTCGAGTGGCCAGTGCCGAGCGCTTTCGCGTACTCTGTTTCGCATATAACAGGTTCAACTGTAGAGGCTAGCGATACTCAGAAAAAAGAAAAAAATGCGTTTGCGCTAACAAATAGTTCAATGTCTTTACCGCCAGACTGTGATTTCATTTTCTTTTTCAGGCTGAGTAAGACATGATTTCTGCCTTAATTACAAATAAACAAACTCCATTATGCGGCTTTTAATGTGCTGTCTCCCATCACTTGACATTTCGTTGTTTCAGTACTTAATTTGTAGCCGGTCGCGATGCCTCACGCGCAGGCTCGTGCTCGGCTCACACAAGCATTCGCAACCGCGTAAACCAAAGAAAGCAGACATACGGATTTATACATTTCGCTGACCGAACTTCGTGCACAGCTTCAACAGCAATGCACTTGATGTGTGAAACTTGAGTGTAGTCAGGTCTGCCGAGGCATCACAATTTGGCTGCCAGCAGCGGCCTTCTGTTTCGAAAAATACACTGTATGTACTTGGCTTGGCATCATCACTGCCCTCGCTATCATGTCCTGACTCCACCAGCTACATCAACAGACTGCGAGTTTCATTCCGCATGCTTCGTGGCCCTGAACCGCGCTGCCAGCAACATACTACTTCCCATTTTCCCAAAACGCTGGCGATGTCGGAATTCCACGTCGCCAGCGTCGTGTACGGAAGCCACTGCAACGCGCTTACGTACGATGGTCGATACCGCGTCATCCATTGCGGGGGCAAGCATTTCACATAAAAATCCACAGCATGCCTACACAGCCTAGCACTTCCACGACCATAATGACATTGACCATGCACACTCCACGCCGATATGTGACACGTGTGTTTGTTTACATCAGTCTGTCGACATACCTTTCTGTTCTCGTCGCGGTAGCCTAGTTGGTAACACAACAGAACACAGCACCTTCCTACCATCTTTAGCAACACGTTTCCGCAGAACGCGCGGGCTGACTGCCACGCTAACGAAACGTCGTGCACCGGCAATCGCAGTAGGTATCCACCCTAGTCGCAGACAGTGTCGTCTGCTGTGGCGCCCTAAACATGGTGTCTTGGAGTAGTTCGTGTGAAGGGCGCTTGGGGCGCCCTTTTACGAAAAGGGTCTATAATAGGACATAAAGATCATAAACACCATTGAAGAATACAGAAGTTAAATAATCATAATGATAATATTACACAATATATATAATAACTATAATCTACAAAGCAAGTTATGGATATGTAATACAATGCTAAGATCAAACCGAACGGTAACAGAATGGAAAATATATGAGCGGACAAATGTAATCATGATATACTCGCGGACAACTTTTCTTGGCAATGAAGGGAAGGCTAGAGAGCCGAACTACGCGTGTGCTACCGCTGAAGATTAAAGTCCCAAAATTGCGTCCGTGTTTTCTGCGTGAGAATAAAAAAAAAACATTACTTTATTTTCTATGGGGCGCTGTTTGAAAAGAGGGTCAGCGCGCACCAAGGAGATATTTATATTTGTTTTGCTTTATGTAGTGTCATTTCGCATTTTTGCACCTGTGAAAACGTTGCACCTTTTACGTGCACCCCAGAGTCAAAATGGCGTCTGCGTCTTCAGGTGAGCGCTCGTCACACTCCAGCTTTTCCAACGATTCGCCGAGGGAGCTTGTGACGAATTTCACTAACAAATGGCTGTCTAAGCCTGTGACAACCGCTCGAATAATCAAATGGCCATCGCAGGAGATACGGAAGGTTCACAAGCCAAAACTAAATTCGAAACGCGCTCCGAACCGGACTACTTCACGGAACAGTACATGTGCAGTAGCTCCGCCCCCGTAGCCTTTTCTTCATTGCCAAGAAAAGTTGTCCGCGAGTATAGCAGTAGTATCACGAGTCGGAAAGTAATAAAACAGAAGGAACTGGAATTGCAAGCATTGAAAGCATATATCAAAAATGGCTAAGCTATCGCAAATAAAGAAGACTTTTAAAAAAATGACCCCACCTCCCCGAAGGGAATCGTGAGGAAATGCGAATGCATTTCTTGCGCCGAGAGTACACGGCGTAGTAATTTTAATGGCGTAAAGCTGGACAAATCGACGCGCTCAAGTGTCTCCCTTTTGGGCGCCTCTTTCAACGAACGCTTCCTACGTGCGTTCGTAATCACCTCAGGGATGTTGCCACCGCTTTCAATGCAGCACAAACGCATTTAGAACACCCTGTTTTCAGGCTGTGCCAAGGCAGCACAAATGCTACAAACACGTTTCAAACGCACTGCATTGAGGCGGTGGCGCAGGGAGGAGAGAGAGCGAATGGCGAGAGAAGGAGCGGCGAAGCACTGCACCTGCCCTCTCCTACGCTCTCTCCACACACGCGGGAGCTCGGATGCGAGCGCCCTCACACGCCAGAGCGCGCTCCTTCTCTCCGCTCACTCTCCGCTACTCTGCCCGCACCACCTGCTCCGGGTGCTAGGGGCGAGGATAAGCGCGCGCGCCCGCAGCTGTTGCTATGGGAGAGGGAGCGAGAGCGGAGAGGCGCGCGGACAACGCCGGATGCCTCACATAGCCCAACTAAGAAATGCATTCGCATTTAAAAGATGTATCGCTTCACCTAACGGACAATAGATCTGGACGGGTGTCCCTGCATGCACAGCTATTGTTACGCGCGCACAGTTTTTTCGTGCAGAAAATTGTGATAATGATTCGGTGTTAGTGATAGTAGCGTCAAGTTGATTCCATTCTGCTATTGTGATCAGGAAGAATGAATACTTATTTGTGTCGTTTTTACATGCGTATTCTGTCAATGTGCACGCATGCTTATTACGCATTTCTCAAGCCTGGGAAAGTGACAGGTATTTCGACGAATCTATCCTGTCGTTAGTTTTGCATAGTTGAACAGGAATTTTAAGAGAGTGTGTTTCGCTGCTATGGGCAGTGTTTGCAAACCGGACTGGGTTAGAAGATATGTTGGTGATTCTGTGCGTCTATATATGTTGTGTATAAACCTCGCAGCTTTCCTTTGTATTGCTTCTAGTTGGGTTATGGCAGTCAGCGCATGTGGGAACCAAGCTGTCTTAGCATATTCGAGAGCTGGTTTTACAAATGACGTGTAAGCTAGCAGCTTTGTTGGTGTTGTTGAGAGTGCTAGAGTTCGTTTTAAGAAGAAGAGCTTGCGTGGCGCCTTCGAAGTTATATTAGCGATGCGTTTGTCCCATTTGAGATCAGAAGTGAAACTCCCAGATATTTATATTCCTCAACTTTATTAAGGAAAGTGTTGTGAATGGCGTATGTGAAGTTTGAAGGCTTTGTTTTTCTGCTTACAGTCATTATACCGGATTTTTGTATGTTTATTTTCATCTACTATTTAGAGCACCAATTAGCTAAGACAGCTAGAAAGTCATTAAGCTTAATATAATCGTTGTAATGATTAATTTCTCTGTACATAACACAATCGTCCGCAAATAGCTTTATATCACAAGTGATGTTAGCAGTGATATCATTAATATAGAGTAGGAAGAGCAATGGCCCAAGGACCGAGTCTTGAGGAACTCCGGATGTTACAGACAGTGTTGTACACGTTCCTCTAAAACAGGAACGAAAGCTCGTTCCTTCCGAATCTTGGAATGAGTTCTCGCTACAAATTCCTTTAAAGCGGTCATGAAGCACCCCTTCGGCTTGTTGAAAAAACGCAACCTGCGGAAAGCTGACACGGCTATGAACTGGTCTGCAAAATATTAGTCGTGTGCGTCGCGTAAAGGCCACAAGCGGATCGTGAAGTTGCCGTTTCCTCAGGCGCCCTCTTTTCAAACAGAGGCCAGTTCTCACTCTCGTCGGTGGGCGGGGCGTCTGCACGTTGACGTCGCGGAGACATAGCATGCTTATTGGCCGATAGCCGGATGAGATGCGCTTCTTGCCACGGGCTGCCGCCACTTGCCCGCGCCGCACTCCTCAGTCTGCTAACTTTACACGGTAGCCACAATCGCGCATGCGAATCACAGTGGGAGAGCGATCGCGTTTCATGACGCGCGCTGACGTAACTTCTTACCCCCGTGCCATCCCTCCCTGTCTAGCTTCCAGTGTGCTCGTCGGCACGAGAAAAGAGAGAAAGCGCTGAGAGCGTGCGCCAAACCTCTGTAACTCCGCTGATTCTTGACAGATTGGAAAAATTTTTGCGGCAATCGATTCGGGAGGCAGTAAACTCCGATACTAAGGTCATTAGATCATTACTTGGAAAAGTGGTTCATGACCCCTTTAATGCGAAAGGAACTCGTTACAGTTATATTTTGAAAATTGGAACATGTCATTACATTAACGTTACATTTGAATTTTCAATCAAAGTATAGTGCTGGATAACCCAGAGGCGAAATAAAATGAGCAATTTAAAGCTACCTTTGGGCTACATGTACTTTACGAATTTGACATCACCAGCAGTAGGTTATATGTAGACAAAATCAATCTAAACAAACGCTCTTAGACGAATTTTTTTAGAGATTACCAGCACATGTCTAACTGCAACTTTCGTGCTTGTCTATTACAAGTGCAATGCATGGGACACTTTCCACGTCAGTCTTCCAGTGCACCGTCAGAATACTGCACTTCAGATATTCAGAAATAAATTTCCTCAGATGTACCACTGTAAATAAGTTTCTTGCAAAGGAAACCACATAGAAAAGAACAATAAATACGTGTTTAATGAGTGCTGTTTTAATATAGCAGTGTGAGTATAAAATAATGTCCAGGATATATATTCGCAACTTAGTAGTTTCTTGTTGTATCTCGATGTTGGTATCCGACTGAGCAACCTGTTTTCTCGTCAGCACTTCATTGGCAACGTTGAAGAGCCGTTCTATCAAGTGCTTGAGGATACTGCCGTGTTGTACACAAATAGGGACAAGTCAACCCTGGTCGTAGGGGCCAGGGCAGGCTCAGCGGGTGCAACGAGAATGTAGCGCTGGATGTACGCGTATTGTTTACTGCATGACAGACGTTATCGGTTCGGCAGCTGTCTAACTGAACTATAATAAAAGTTATAGACCGATAGCCACGGAGATAACTCGCATGTTGAAGGGATGGCTGCCCAGACCAAACCATCCAAGGCACCGGACAGGATTGGACAGGACAGGAGAGGACCGCGGACAGGAGAGCACCGGACAGGACAGGAGAGGACCGCGGGTGCCGCTGCAGCACCCGCGGTCCTCTCCCCCACTATCCACGCAACGGGGTGTCAAAAGACAGATTTGTCGATAGCTGCCGACGGCATGCACAAGATACTGAAGGGATGATCGAGCCAGCCGCTAAAGACCACGCGACGAGAGAAACATTCCCAGGAACTGGGCCGAGGCTTCGCAGTCGGCAGCACGCCAACATAAAACCAATAAAACGTCGGAAGAGTGCGCTGCGCGCGACAAGGCGCTCAGTTCCAAGGGGTAGAACTAAAGTGTAACTTCGCCAATGTTACGTTGGGGCCGAAGACAATTCATGCGCAGTGGGAGGCCGCCGCGCGGGATTTCGGTGGTTAGCACGTCGGTGCTTCACTCTTTTTCTGCGGCCTCTGGCATTGTGATTGGCTCCTCTGTCCTATGAGCGTCAAACTCCGCGGAACCACGCGTAGGCACCTCGACTAGGATAAGTCGGCTCCCCCCCTTTCCCTATGCCGACAAGGCCATGGGGACGCGCAGCAAAACCGCCCGAATACGCAGCCTCCCCCCCCAAAGCAACTTTCGAGTTGGCCGAACAAAAAATTCCCCGAGGTAAAAAAATTGCGTGCCCTTTCCTGGCGGCAGCCTTACAATGGGGTTCGATGATTCTCGAATGTCAAGTAAAAGTTCTCCAAGGTGTGTCTACACTCCAGAATGGCGCGTGATTGCTGTCAGACTGGCTCAGACAAAAAAGAATAATAATCAGCTGTTCCTCCCGCGCCTGGTCGGTCTTGACATCGCGCGCTTCCCCGCGCCCTCCGCGGGCGCCTCAAAGTGAAAACCAGGATGCAGAATAGTCAAGTGACAGGTAAGCGGTAGATACTTGCGCTTCACGCGGTCACCCGTCCACCGTGTTCTGCATGATGTGCTGTGTGGGGGCGCCTGTTCAATGCCGAGGAACGTTTACAGAAGGAACGCCGTTCCCTATGCCGTTCCTACGTAAACGTAACGAGTTACCGTTAAAGTTCCACCGATCCTCAATGGAACGGTGGCATTCTTCCGTTCCTCCAAAAAGGAACTAGTTCCTGGGACGTCGTTCCTTGGAACGCTGTTCCGTACAACACTGGTTACAGACTCTGTGTTAGAAAACATTTGTTCGTAGTGTACAAATTGTGACCAGTTAAACGAGAAACCTTTTATCCAAGCAGAAACTTCTCCTATTCCGAAAACATTTTCAACTTGAGCTATTAATTTGCTACGACATGCACAATCAGAAGCCTCAGATAGGTCGAGAAGAATTAAGTCAGTTTGACCACAGTTATTAACTATAACAGCAAGGTCATGGACTAGTTCAGTAGGGTGGGTTACGGTTGATAAAGCACTTCAAAAACCATGTTGGTTGGGAGAGAAAGAATTTATGTGCTCTAGAAATACCGTCATGTGTTTTAAGATTATGTGTTCGGCAAGTTTACATGATGTGCTGGTCAATGAAATAGGTCTTAAATTTGAAGGTAGTGCTGCGTCTCCTCCTTTATGGATTGGTATCACCTTTGCAATTTTCCAATCATTAGGCAGTTGTGAAGTTGTGAGTGATTTTCAGAAAACGAGACCAAGATATTTACTAGACCATTCTGCATATCTTTTCAGAAAACTGTTAGGTATATTGTCGGGCCCGCTAGCTTTTTTGGGGTTGAGTTTAAGCAGCAGGTTGAAAATACCAGTATCAGTGAGGCCTATTTGTCGATTTTCAAACAATTTTGTTGTACAATTGACAGAATAATGTTATCGTCCACAGTAAACACTGATCGAATAGTTCCTGAAGCATAGTTTCTGAAGCTCGAAGGCACTCTCGCACTAAATGGGGTCACGGCACAGCTGCTGATGCAAGCTGTCTCGCTCAAAGTGGTGCCAGTAGAACTACGCCATCTTGCTGCTGCATCGACATCCAGCACGCAACCATATGATGATCTTTGCGCTGCCGTGCTCGCCTGCTGTGGCCACATGTACCGCCTGCTTCGGTGGAACTGCGAGTTTCAGGATTCCCCACCGTCGCAGAGTGCGGTACCCGCCTGCCCCCACAGCCTCCACTCGACCTTGACAACGCTCCACTGATAACGACTACTTCTATCTCGGTTCCGGCCACAGGGGTATCCATTCCTGTACCGGACCACTACGACAAGATAGGAGACGCCAGTACTTCGACTGACCTGTCTAACACGAGGTGCGTTCCTTCGAAGCTCTCAGCCAAAGGTCCATCATGCGTGCCCGCCATCTGGACGCCTTCCCTGACTTCGACGGCTCGCGACACCGCGGAGACGTCGGACTCAATGACGGCTACTTTGCCGCATGCCATGGAGTCTTACAATGTAATCGTCTCACCCGCTATTCACCAACCAATTGCAGAGACGTCACCGTCGACAATGTCCCAGGAACGCGACCTTCCATCGACCTTGACATTCTGTGTGTCTTGGAAGCAGAGACCACCATCGTCCTCAAAGTCTACCACAGGAGAAGTCCCTGCACGTGACCAGCTACGGCCGAACTTCCGAGATGCTGCTACAATGACCGAAACGACAAAGGACTACGCGGCAGGTTCGTCAATGGCAGAACCCGCATATTCCGTACCAGCCGCAGAGGCGGACAACCACCAGGCTGCCCCGACGAGCACGGGCACGCCGTTCGACCCTTCGGCAGAGTCCACACCTGGTTGGTTCCATGACATTCATCCTCCAGTGTTGTTGAAGAGGGGTGTGAACCAGCAGGAATGCAACTTGAATGCAGGCACGCTGTACACAATCGCGTCAATGACCGATCACACCACAGGTCCACCCCACACGAAACCACAACGACGAAGTCACCGCTCTCTGCTACGGAAGCCCCATCACGGCTGTTACTCGTTGAGGCTTTGTCATCGTAGCTCCGCAGTGGCACATCGGACTATCTTGCCCACATCACACGCACCGGCCCTTCGGCAACTGCCTACAACTCTATCTGCGGGCACCTCTGCCAGCTGCGCCCACTCGCGTCACCCGGTGCCCTCCCAAAAAGCACGATCCAGTAATCGTGGGACACGCTTGTGTATGAACACAGCGCCCTGGCTTCTACTGCTCATCCACTGCGTTTCTCCCAGCGCCGCATGCCGGAAAGATCATAAAGACGCCGTGCCTCTCCACTTTGATGACTTGGACTGTCCACGGGCCCCTTTGTTCCGCATCACAAACACTTCTTGTATATACGCCCTCACAGTTTTGATTACGGGTTCATTTCTGCGGGGGGGGGGGGGTAAACTGTAGCGCCATCATCATCATCATCAGTGTCCCGCCAGCAAGCCACGCCTTTCGCGTAGCTCATGCCAAGAGCTAGACGCGTGAGCGAGAAAAGAACACGTTCATGCCCCGGCGGTCTGGACGCTGCAGTCGCCACCGCTCCGCTTCTGCCATCGTCATCCAAATAAAGTGGCGAGACAACGGCACGGCCACATCGGCTGACGCCATATCGTCTCTCCTCTCGTCTCTCGCAACAAATTTTTATGAGATTCATATTGAAGTGATCGCTGAAAAAGATTACATCAAATGTGTTCTCAGTTACTCCCTGCGAGCGAGTATGTGAAACGACCTGATGAAGATTGAAGGTTAGCATGAGATCAAATAATACATCCGAACCTGATGACGGATAGGAAATGCTATCCCGGTTATTGACTGAAAGATTAAAATCACCTACGAGTACAACACGTGAACCAAACGCATGACGTTAGATGTAATCATGAATCGTACTGATAGATTGGTCACCCGAATTTAGGTTTCGATAAACACAACCTATGAATATGCTAGCACTGTCACAAAGTAGTTTACAAAAAATTGCCTCAGCATTTTGTACCTCTGGACGGGCCACAAAAGAAAGGCCTTTCTTTATCAATATTGCCAGCCCACCACCATGTGTGGGGGCAATCTTTCTGAATCACTGAATAACTGGGCGGTGCAAACTTATGATCGAAAACATCAGGCGTCAGCCATGTTTCTATGATGGCTCACGCGTGATCAAGTGGTTCAGGCTTATTAATCATGCTTCTAGCACTCACCGTAAGAAGTATTAGTTCATTGATTTTGCACCACGATGAGTAGTAGCTCCCTTTCTTGTTTGGTCGCCGGGTACACTCATCACTTTCCCTACACGTGCAGTTTCTAATCCAGCTTCTACGTGTTTTTTTTTAATGGTACCTTGTCACCATTTTTGTTGCTCCAAACATACGCTTGGTTACTGATATAGTACAGCTTGTCAAAAACTAAGGAAACCTTTTCGTTATTTTCTCGGTTTGCCTTCGCACTGTTCCAAAGTTTCCTTCGAATTTCACATACTCGTCTCGTAAGGTCCTTTCCGATAATAGGCCTGTGTCTCGATGTTCATATCCCCATTTTAGTATTGAGGATTTGTCTCTTGAGTCTAGCAGCTTTTGTTTGCTTGAGCTATACCAATGTATGCGCTTGACTGCTACTGGTTTTAATTCTAGGGTGTCTTCAATTGTTCTTTTGTTCAAAGCACGTTCAAGTGTCCAGGGGGTCTCTCCTTCCACCTCCGAAAAGCCATATATTATCAGTTTAGCTTGCCTGTTACGATTCTCTGGATCATCAATTTTTTCTTGCATAGATTTGATTACCACATTCATATTTGTTACTTGTTCCTGACAAGAATCCACCTTTTATTCTAGCCTTGCGAGCAAGTCTAGTTTCTTGC
Source organism: Rhipicephalus sanguineus (assembly GCF_013339695.2). Taxonomy (NCBI): domain Eukaryota; kingdom Metazoa; phylum Arthropoda; class Arachnida; order Ixodida; family Ixodidae; genus Rhipicephalus; species Rhipicephalus sanguineus. Next base: position 129,299,370 of record NC_051179.1, on the reverse strand, counting down.
TGTTTTTAGGTAGGCGGCTTTCCATTATCTCTTTGGTATCCGCCACTATTTCTTTTAATTGTTGGCTGATTTCAGGGCCTGGATTCGTCTCAATGTATCCACTAAGTAATTCAATTCAATTCTTCATTTGCAGGCATAAAACAAAGAAATACCAAAACTGGTTGGACCCATAGCATTTGGCTGTGGGTCCAATAAGAGTATGGTCAATCCCAACAGCACATAGCCATGGGTACGGCAGCACAAATAAGAAAGGTCATTTGAACGAATACACTTTCCATATCGCTTTCTCACCTGTAGGATAAGCGGATTGTTAGGCGGCTGCATTCAAAAAGTGCTGCCGTGTCCACATTGCAAATTATGGAGGCAACCAAAAGAGCGCCCAGACATACACGGCTACATAGATAGCTAGTAAGATATGTAGATAGAAACGGCGAAAGTGCCTGAGGTTCGCTAAGAAATGTTTTGCACATCAAAGTCTGGATCAATAACATCGTCCCGTGCATCGCACCTTCTATGTCCGAGAAAAAACATGCAAGGGCTATCGACGGTCACCACTCAAGCAGAGATTAAGTGCACCAGCCATCTCCATCGTGCAACAGCGTGTAAAGGACACATAGATGGGGGAGGAGTTGCTCGGGGAGTAACTGGAAACTTTAATCAAACAGGCACTGTTGCGTGCTACCTCGAAAGAGAGCAGTAGACGGCTCGTACCTTTGTGCTAATTGTCCTTGCTGTGCTCTCACCACTTACTTTGCAGTGACGCAAATAACAGCACGAAAGTTGATTCTCTCACTGCAGCTGCCACATTCCTTACGTCAGCATTCTCTAGAGTGATGCCAGATCGGATCCTAAAGGAATGAGCTGCTAGCCTTACTTCATGTAACATTCTAAATGGTCGCTGTGGTACCTTCGCAGCGAAACTGACTTTTTTTTAATCTTACGGCAAATGCTGGAAACATACCTGAAGAAACAGCATATGGTTCTGTTTGTGTAGCAATTGTGGACAGAATTTTCATTCCATTTGCTTGTGATGCTTTCTGGCTGGTTGGTAGTGTCACTTGAACCGATTTATCTGTAACATGGTTCAATTCACATGCTGCCACTGGTGATGTTTCCGCAGCCTGTCCCAACTCACAAGCCAGAAGCACTGCTGCCTGATATCCTGGTCCTGCTGCAATCTCATCCTGAAATAAATCGGTTTGAGTTGTCATGAGTGATGATGTCAAAGATTATCGCCAAGAAAAGAAATGAAAGCCCTCTTACATGATCTCTTTCACTACAATGACATGGTCTTGGCGTGTGGACGATGGTTACATCTCCAGAGAGCAACTGTCCAAGAATATGAAATAGTGTTTGAATAGAACAGTTACTGACACATAGACACCAAAACAGGAACTTATGGCAATTATTAAAATAGATACTGTAGCGGGGTTGCAGCTATGACTATGGTGAGGCGTGCAAAGAAGAAGCAGACGATGTGTCAGTGTTCTGAAAGTAACAACCGCCATCTTGACTGCTAGACTGTCCTACACTGTAAATAAGTTATAAATATATTCGCAACAATACTTTACAGACATCAAAAAATCTAGTGAAACCCCTTATATCATTGTATAATCACCTGGCCTCGCATTTTTCCCACGCTCTACGCAGCTTTGTCTTTAGTAATTGCCATTAACGTTGCTCAAAAACATAAACCTATTATATACCTATTCATGAAGTTTCGTTTGGCACGCCTATTAGAATAATATCGGATACTGGAAGTTGCTTATCTGAGTGTACTTGATCGAAAATGAAAATAAACTTGAATACTGCTAATCAACCTCTGCAGTTCTGGAAATAATTGTAAGAATATATTCGTTTTTACGTATAGCCATTCCACACGATCCTTTTAAATACATAAGCACTTCTACGTCGACTCAACCAGAACACTGCCTGTCTCTTGTCACGTAAGATGATCACCACAATAGCGAAATATGAATGAAAGGAAATAAATAATTTTTCTCTCTGTGATAGCACAGCTTGTCGTGCCACCTGTATATATGGATGACGATTTGCACGGGAGTCATGTGTTGTCACATATCGGTATTGTGATGAATGAGACACACAGACAGCACCTGGGCCAGCTGTTCTGCTAGCTGCTGCTTCTTTTTCCTACTTCCCACTAGTTGCCCACGTGCCTGAACGCCTGTGTTGCTCTTTGTCATCACATCATTCTTCGTGATGCGGACGATGACTTGATTCTTGTATTGGTGAGCACTTTGAATCTTTGGTTACTTCAGTGAGCGAAAAGTCTGAATTAAATGAAGGAGGGCTGAACTTTACAAATGAATTGCCTCAGAATAATAGAATGCAATTTCTAGACGTTTCCTTAATGTTTCAGAAGAACCATGTATGCTAGCAGTATACATCTAGATCTTCAAAACTGCCGTGAAACTTCCCGTCTATTCTAAGGTTGTAAAAACTGGCATAGCCATGTCATGCCTTAAGTCTTCCCTCAACAAGTCGTTTGAGCACCAACTGAATGCCAGTTTTAATGCACAGGTTATGCGTATTTTAGAATAGGTAATCCTCGCGCTGCAGTGGCCAGTACCGCTGAACGTTTAAACAAGTCAGTTTTTTAACTCCGCGCGTGGATGTGAAAAAAAAGTGGGAAATACATTTCATAGATATTCATTCAAAAGAAAGATATTCAAAATAAAGTGGGAAATAGATACGGCGTTAAAGGGACACAAAAGGCAAATACTAAGTCGACGCTCCCATTGTTGAAACAGCATTCCAGAAACCTCGTAGTGCTTGTTTCGGGCCAAGGAAATTGTTCTTTTGAAAGAAAATCGCATTTTAGCGCTGCGCGCAGCATCAGCGCACTTCAACTCACTCACCTGAGAGTCCTTCTCATGTAACAGATGCCTTGCCTAGCGCTACCCGCCTTTACTGCCCGACAGCCGACGCTGCGGCTCCTACAGTGTACAGCACAATAGCGACCATCAACCGATCCAAGACGGAGCTTTGCTTGGCTAGCAGTAGCATCAGCGACCACTTAAGCTTGTCACGATGGACCTCGAGGCATGGCACTCAGCCACTTTGAGAACAGAATTCAATCTGCGGCACCCAATGGAAAGTCACGTCGGTTTTTTTGTTGTAGCTCCAGCGCCGTACACCAATCGGCTATCCACAACATGACACGGACGCGCATTTTGTCCAACTTTGCGCTCAAGCGACTTTTATGAGCGCCCAAAGCACATGCAGCAGTATGCGATTACGAAACTATCACTGAGACTGTCTCAGCGGAGCGGGAACCGGCGAAAATGGAACTTTTGGACCAACCATGCAATGACCTTTCATTCTGACATAAATTGTTCTTTGCCTTCTGTGTCCCTTTAATGTAATCTTTACAGCTGCAAGTAAGAGGTATTCACTGTGCTCCTCCCGCCAGGCGACACCAGCGAGTGCGCCGCCGTAGCAGTGGTCGTTAGCAATTGGGCATACGACAGTCTGATGTCTGGCAGCGCTGCACCTCACTACACTGTTTCTTAGTAAAAATAACAAATGAACACATGCTGCCGAGAGCTTTGGTTGTAATCCAATGATGAAGTCCATGCGTGCGACCAAGATTATGGCGACTGCCATGCTAGCGCACCTTGCGGATGACGTCACGTGAATACCTTCCTATAAGCTAGGCAAGATTTATGCTGCTTTGCAGAGAAAGAATGAGCGAGTAATAGAGAAAAAAGAGGATTGACATGTGTTTTGTAAAACACGCCAACAAATTCACTGACTGCCAGTGCACGTGTGGTGTCTAAGGTTCCCTTTAGCTGCGGCCGCTTCTATGTAGGACACACGGGTCACTGTGTTAAAGAGAGATTATAAGAACATGAGAGATAGCTAACCGGAGGCTCACCTTCTAATCTTCCTTTGCATTATCGAGAGTTCGTGTGCACACCAAAATTCGATGAATGCACAGTTTTGCACAGGCACAAGAATGAAGAAACACGTCTGATGATTGAGGAATGACCTATCAATAATATTGTAGCGCATGCCTGAACCAACCATCGAATAACTTGCATAAAGAGGAAATCAAATGCTTCAAGAGTTATGTTTCATGTAGAGTCCCATGCGTGCCGGATTGGCAGATTTGCCGATTGCCTGGGCATGTGCAGGTAATTTTCCTTCCTTCCTTCTTTTCCGACGCTGTGCACCTTTGCAGCAGTTAGTCGACGTTTGTGCTGTCTTGACTTCTTTCATGCGTCTGCGCTTGCACCCCTCGTCTTTCCGGTGATGATGGATGAGGTGCTTCACAGCATTCAAAATCTAGGATGTTACATAGATGATGGGATCGTGACATGGTCCAACATCGGTGATTGACAGCAAACACATGAACGGGTCTTGCAAATATTGAGAGAATGTAATGCTCAACATGGATAAATGCCAATTCTTTTAGAAGTCTCTGATACATTTGGGTCGCAAGGTCACTGAAGAAGGCACTTACCCTACAGGCGCAAAGAAAGAGGCAATCTTACAAGCCACTAAGCCCAATACATTTACGGAGGTTGAGCTGTATTTTGGGAATGTGGAATTTATTTAAAGTTTCTCAAAAACACCTCTACAGTAGCGGAGCCGCTCTATCGGCTACTGAGAAAAGATAAAATATGATCATGGGAAAGAGAATGCAGTGACATGTTTAAAGCTAAGAAACACTTGCCGACAAGCAGCAAGGTGCCGACATCCTATCACGTCAAGAAACCACTCACAATGCTTTCCGAAGCATCGTCCTATGGCGTAGGTGCTGGGATTTTTCAGGCTAATCATGTCATGACCTGTGAATCGTGTTCGTTTTACAATTATGTCCTCCAATGTCAATTTTGGTACATACCATGTTGAATAGTCGACCACAAATGCGCCTAGACGTTGGCTGCTCAATAGACAAAAACGGTCAAAGTGTCTTTTGTTTGCCAAGGAATGTTTCCGCATTGAAAGTACTTTCTGTACTTCTCAGCGAAATTCCGCATGACGTCACCTCCGCTCTTCGATGGCCGGATGGTCTAATGATATATATTTTTTTTTGTACACTGCCGTCCTTCATGAAAGGGAACTCGCGAGCGCGTGGCCTGCGCTCTACGGCGGCTGCCTACAGCGTTATCAACCGACAACTGAAGAAGAAATCTATTGCCAATTGGCAAACAAAATAACGAGTCATGGCAGTTCGTCAAGCGCTGCTGGGCATGCTGCTAGATTATGCTCCCGCTCCGGTCTCCCAACGGGCGATGCCGCCGAAAGCGGACATGCTTTCTTTAGCTGTCGGGTGATGGTGCTGTAGGGAGCCGCAGCATAGAGTCACTGTATATGCTACCTTTAGGTAGCAGAGTTGCGCATAGGTCCGGCTAGCAACCACAGCTATGCGGTGAAGTCGCTCTTCTTTTTTGCAGGCGACATGCCTACCGTGTCGCCGATTAACCTGTCTGGCGTGTCGAAGACCGGCGATAAACATTGGCTGTCGATGGCCAGTGTTAATTCAGTTCGCTGCAGCGGAGGCGTCGAGAAATAAAAAAATTGGCCCAAGCGGCAGCTTCTCCGCAATGCATGGTTGCTAGCGGCGTTGGAAGACAGATGCGCAACTCTGCTACCTAAAGGTAGCATATACAGTAACTCTACCGCAGCAAAGCGCAGGCCACGCGCTCTCGTGTTCCCTTTCATAAAGAACGACAGTGTACTATACGCGGCATAATACGCACCAACATTAGACATCTTACCTCACGTTTTGGCCTCTTCGAGAATGCTGCTTTCGGTTCCTGCGATTCGTTCCGTTCATAAACGAAGATCGACTGCACCACGCCAGGCCTTAGTAGAGCAGGTTTCGCCGGTGTTCCCATTACGCTTTAGCGATGAACGCTGATGGTAGCTGTTACAATGGTTTGTAGAAGAGAACAGTAGTTTTCAAAGGCTTGAAATTACTTCCTTTCACGCGGGCGTTCCACTAAGCAGCTCGTTTTTTCTCACGTGGGAAATTGTGAAACAGTATCGTCTCGGCAGCCGATGCTCCTTCCGCCGTAGACAGCGCAAACGGCCGGCATGTTGATAGACGAGGTTCTCCGTCCTGTGGCAGTTCTTCGAAACGTAAACCATAAACGCAGGGTGGGTACGTTTTTAATTCAGGATAATAAGGGCGACTGACGCGGAAAACCTGTATACGGTGACGGTGCGAGCGTCCAGGTTGCGTCTTCTCTACGGCGGCTCAGCGAAAAGAAACTACCCATTCGCGTTTCGTGGGCGCTGCCATCTTGACTTCAAAGAACAGTTTACCAAAAATGCATAGTAGTGACGCGTCCGACAAGAAGCGCGCGTGCCGGTTTTCGTTGACACCACCAGGTGCCGCAACTGCGCCTTTTTCTTGCAGACGGGCCGGACGGGCTGCCGTCTCTAAAGCCCCTCCATCGCGTCTACTGCCGGAAAACGCATGGAGGGGCTTTAGCCGTCTCCACCGCTTCGTTCTACGTTTTCCGTGTTTCTAGGCGCTTATGCATAAACTTGTTCGATTACAGCAGAAGAATGTATTTAGTATAGTACAGTGTAAAGAAAGTTAGTGAAAACCATATTAACACAATATCGGAAACGTCGTCTACTACCGCAAAGTGGCGGATTCATTGAAATTGCAGTTCGTGACATCGCCTGCTGCAGTATCTATTCGCAGTTATTTTTTAAAGCTCCTTAAGGCGGCACCCGTTCGTCCCTCGTAATCGTAGTCGTAGTGCGTAACCAGTCTTACGCTTTGACCTCCAAGGTGGTGCCGGTGGGAGATTTTTCCTGTGCGTTGTTGAACAATAAAAAAAAGCCGGCAGATCCCACGCATTGAGGGAATCGATGTAATGCGAAGCAGCCAGCAAAGAGCTGCATACATCGCCTTGTATGTCATTGAGGAAAATGCGTGTCATGGTTTTCATATTAACTCCTATTATTTATGTTCGTCACACAGTGACGTCGCGCAAGACCAATTCCGGGGTAGATCAAGCTAGCGAAACGGCCACCAGCGCGCCATGAGCGTGGCACGTAAGTCATGCTGTACATGACATGCGTGTCATGATTTTCATGATAACTCGTGTTACTTATGTTCGTCACACGGTCACGTCGTAAGAGACCAATATTGGTGTATATCAAGCTAGCGAAACGGCCGCCAGCGCACCATGAGCGTGGCACGTAAGTCATGCTGTACATGACATGCGTGTCATGATTTTCATGATAACTCGTGTTATTTATGTTCGTCACACGGTCACGTCGCAAGATACCAATTTTGGTGTATATCAATCTAGCGAAACGGCCGCCAGCGCCCCATGAGCGTGGCACGTAGGTCATGCTGTGCATGACATGCGTGTCATAATTTTCATGATAACTCGTGTTACTTATGTTCGTCACACGGTCACGTCGTAAGAGACCAATATTGGTGTATATCAAGCTAGCGAAACGGCCGCCAGCGCACCATGAGCGTGGCACGTAAGTCATGCTGTACATGACATGCGTGTCATGATTTTCATGATAACTCGTGTTATTTATGTTCGTCACACGGTCACGTCGGAAGATACCAATTTCGGTGCATATCAATCTAGCGAAACGGCCGCCAGCGCCCCATGAGCGTGGCACGTAAGTCATGCTGTACATGACAATCGTGTCATGATTTCATGATAACTCGTGTTATTTATTTTCGTCACACGGTCACGTCGCAAGATACCAATTTCGGTGCATATCAATCTAGCGAAACGGCCGCCAGCGCCCCATGAGCGTGGCACGTAACCCTAGCAAAAATTCCCAATAAAAAACCAATAGCCTATTGGGTTATTGACACCTATTGGTCTATTGGTTCTATAGGTCTATTGGAACTGTATTTGGCTATTGGTCTATTGGTTCTATATCAGCCTACTGGACCTATATTGGTGTATTGGTTCTCTATTAGCCAAATGGAATTATACTGGCCTATTGGTTCTGTATTTGCCTGCTGGCATTGTATTAGTTTTGTATTTGCCCACTTCTCAGCCCCATTAGAATTAGTCTTGCGCAAGTGTTTTATGGGTGTCTTGTCGTCCCACAATGTGGCAGCGCCCCTGCAATGATAATCACAATGGATGAATGAGGCATATGTTCAAATATATTCTCAAAATCAAAACTACAAGTGCTTCTTCTGGCCCTTGATGATGTCGGCAATCTTGCGGGCGACTATTTTGCCAAGGCAACTATGTCTTGTGTCAATTTCTTCTGGACTGCCTCATCCGCACTCGAGGAAGTGCCTGAAAGATTCTGTAAATAAACAGAGCCATGAAATCAGAAAACAGTAACACATGTTTAATTAAAGTTTACCTTGCAAGCAACGTATAGAAAGTAGGCGGCACAGTGAGAAACTATCTAGACCTTAATTCACTGCACATGTTCACAATGTTGCAGGAGCTGAACTATAGCAAAAAACTGAGTGAAATGTTACACACCCAACTGTGGCTTATTGCGTGGAAGAAAACAGTATATCGGCAAAATTTTGCGGCAAGAAAGGAAGGAAAAGAAAGGGGCAAAATTTTTTTTTTAAATTAAGCAGCACCTTATCCCGTTTACACGCTTGCGTCCTGTTTTTTGAGCTGTACCCAAGAATGAACTGCAAACTCGTCCTTAAATTACAGCAAACTCAATAATCACTTACTATCTGTGACGTGCTCTTTTTCACGATGGTGGTGCGACTATCATACCAGAGCATGCCACTAAATCTCAACTTAAAGATGGCATGAAATAAATTAAGCTAGGGTAGATTCACGATGAGGCAACGGTAATATGTAAGACAGTAGTAAAGGCAGCCTAGATTCCATATCGTTGCAAGCCCAACACAGCAGTCAGGCTGCAATGAGTTGGATATAACACACGTGCTGCATGTTACGTGCTTATGCAATTAAGCCAACAACATTATTAAAACCACTCCTGCGATAGTCCTAACTGGGCTGCAGTATGTAAAAATAAAAAATATGAAATAAAAAATCGCACCAGTGCAGTACATATGCTATGCACATTTTGTATAATGAATTATCATGTGGCCTTCTGTGGTTCTTGTGACATTATGTCGAACAAGTATGATAAGCCGATTGGTGCGCACTACAACACACAAACCGCATCGACTAGAGCGTTTTACTATGAGGCGATAAACGCGTTTTCGGCTTAGCACGCACGTTGTAAATACTTACAAAGGGCTTGCGAGACTCCAACTACACTCACGAGCAGGGCGCCTATCCTTTACCTCTAATCTATGCTACGTTTTTTTGTGCATACTGACAAACACAAAAACAAACTGCAATAATATATGCGCTCAATCATTCAACTTCTGAGAGCGTGTGGACTTGCAATCGAGGCGTCGCTGGTCTCGCTGTCATCAAATACCGGAGACAAAGGACGAGGGACTTGTTTTCCCGACCTTTCAGCTTCGTCCCAAGTTTGAATACAAAAAAAAAGGTGATATCAATAAATACTAAATAGGAGTAACTACCATGCCCACTCAACTCACCAAACAATTGGAGCACATGGGCCTTGTTGCTCGTCTTGCCATTATTCTTGGTGCCACTTTGTAGAGTCGAAATCGGTCGAAATCCAAGACATTTATGGCTCAGAACGTCTCCATCTGGTGCACGCTGAACACAGTCTTCACGTTATCGTCGCGGAAGCACACTAAAGCAAACATCGTGTAAGCAGGCTTACGTGAAGCATCGAGATCACACAAAGCGCGCGCTAGGGCGACAGACACAACGTTTCGGCTTAGCTTGGCCGCAGGCTGGGCTTGTCTTCGTATCGGCCGAGCGCGGATGGCGCGCCAAACGCACGGTCGGTCGCGTTTGCAGATCCACAATTCTTTCTCCTGTATCTTTACAGCACTACTTATATTGCTTAGCATAAATAGTTATAAACTTTACATATTATCCAAAGCTTATCTTAAAGCTTAACACATGGCTTAGCCTGCTTAACCAAGGAACGTGTAAAAAAAAAAAATGTTCACACATGCAGCGTCACCACGCCGCGCACCATGCCGCGCACCGTCTCACTTTTTTTTTTTTGTCACCTGGCTGGTTCTATGCCGGTTGTGATCTCATGGCGGTTTCTTTATTATTATTCTGTGGTGTCTGTGTTGTCGATTCCTTCGCAAGTTCTTCTTTAGCGTGTTTTACTATAGTGCCCGTTTACCGCACGGCATGTACGGAGACACCGTACCGCCGTGGTCGACACGCAGCCTTTTTATATAACTCTTTTAGTCGCGTGAGTTGCTAACTGCACACGGTGTCTCACGGTGTACGATTAAGCTAAATCGGGATCAGACTTATCAAAAGTGAATTGATCCCGTCTGCAGCTTGCGTATAATATAGCCAATCATGATCAAGAAATTTGATCGGGATCGGGTCCGACGCGCTCAATCAGTCATAAGATGTTATAAACAGCTACCAATAGGCGGTAGCTGTTTGAACAATAAAACTCCTGTTGGCCTTATACATCTTCTGTTAGTACATTAAGACACCAATAGGAGTACTTATTTGACCAATACAACTCCTATTGGCCCAATAAGTCACCGATAGGCAGTACCGATTTGACCAATACAACTCCTATTGGTCCAATAAGACACCAAAAGGCAGCCCCTATTTGACCAATACAACCTCTATTGGTCCAATAAGACACCAATAGGTGGTGGCTATTGGTGTCTATTGGTACCCATAGAAGTCTTATACAACCAATACAGCTCCAATAGATGTCCTATAGAACCAATAGCGATTTCCTATTGGACCAATAGGAAATCCTATTGGTATTTTTGCTAGGGAAGTCATGCTGTACATGACATGCGTGTCATGATTTTCATGATAACTCGTGTTATTTATGTTCTTCACACGGTCACGTCACAAGATGCCAATTTCGGTGCATATCAATCTAGCGAAACGGCCGCCAGCGCCCCATGAGCGTGGCACGTAAGTCATGCTGTAAATGACATGCGTGTCATGATTTTCATGATAACTTGTGTTTTTTATGTTCGTCACACGGTCACGTCGCAAGATACCAATTTTGGTGTATATTAAGCTAGCGAAACGGCCGCCAGCGCCCCATGAGCGTGGCACGTATTTCATGCTGTACATGACATGCGTGTCATGGTTTTCATGATAACTCGTGTTATTTATGTTCTTCACACGGTCACGTCGCAAGATACCAATTTCGGTGCATATCAATCTAGCGAAACGGCCGCCAGCGCCCCATGAGCGTGGCACGTAAGTCATGCTGTACATGACATGCGTGTCATGATTTTCATGATAACTCGTGTTATTTATATTCGTCACACGGTCACGTCGCAAGATACCAATTTTGGTGTATATAAAGCTAGCGAAACGGCCGCCAGCGCACCATGAGCGTGGCACGTAAGTCATGCTGTACATGACATGCGTGTCATGATTTTCATGTTAACTCGTGTTATTTATGTTCGTCACACAGTCACGTCACAAGATACCAATTTTGGTGTATATCAAGCTAGCGAAACGGCCGCCAGCGCACCATGAGCGTAGCATGTAAATCATGCTGTACATGACATTCGTGTCACGATTTTCATGTTATGACTTGTCATTTATGTTCGTCATACAGTCATGTTACACCATACCGATTTTGGTGCACATTCGATTAACCAAGCGACCAGGAGAGCACAAAGTCGTAGGCGGCTAGATAGATAGATAGATAGATAGATAGATACGGTCAAAGTCGCAGAAGTTCGCTAAGAAATGCTTCGCATTTAAAATTCGCAGCGGTAGCTAAAAGCCGACTTCTTCTGTCTCTCATTCCCATTAGCAGCCATTCTTTGCCTCCAAGGTAGTGCCTGGTGAGATTTCTCCTGTGCGTGATTAAACAATAAAAATTTTGTTCAAAACGCCGTTGATTGATTAAATAAACCAACGAAAGACGCCAGATGTTTTGTAAAAGCAAAACGGAAGAACGCCAGATGTTTCTAAAGCAAAACGAAAAGACGCCAGCTGCTTAACGAAAGACGCCATATGTTTTCTAAAGCAATGATTTTTTAAACAATGAAAATTCACAGCGTACATGTAAAATTAAAGTGAGCTGCAAGTCGTCATAACTCATCGAACCTTTAGTATAAACGCGCCCGATCTCACGTCGGTGATGATGTACCGGGCAGAATTCACGGAAGATTCACGGTTTACCGATGAACCTCCGCAGCTTCGACCACTCATCATCATTCACTCCGTGGATATGCTGCGATTTTTTTTAAATGCGAAGCATTTCTTAGCGAACTTCTGCGACTTTGACCGTATCTATCTATCTATCTATCTAGCCGCCTACGACTTTGTGCTTTCCTGGTCGCTTGGTTAATCGAATGTGCACCAAAATCGGTATGGTGTAACATGACTGTATGACGAACATAAATGACAAGTCATAACATGAAAATCGTGACACGAATGTCATGTACAGCATGATTTACATGCTACGCTCATGGTGCGCTGGCGGCCGTTTCGCTAGCTTGATATACACCAAAATTGGTATCTTGTGACGCGTCTGTGTGACGAACATAAATAACACGAGTTAACATGAAAATCATGACACGCATGTCATGTACAGCATGACTTACGTGCCACGCTCATGGTGCGCTGGCGGCCGTTTCGCTAGCTTTATATACACCAAAATTGGTATCTTGCGACGTGACCGTGTGACGAATATAAATAACACGAGTTATCATGAAAATCATGACACGCATGTCATGTACAGCATGACTTACGTGCCACGCTCATGGGGCGCTGGCGGCCGTTTCGCTAGATTGATATGCACCGAAATTGGTATCTTGCGACGTGACCGTGTGAAGAACATAAATAACACGAGTTATCATGAAAACCATGACACGCATGTCATGTACAGCATGAAATACGTGCCACGCTCATGGGGCGCTGGCGGCCGTTTCGCTAGCTTAATATACACCAAAATTGGTATCTTGCGACGTGACCGTGTGACGAACATAAAAACACAAGTTATCATGAAAATCATGACACGCATGTCATTTACAGCATGACTTACGTGCCACGCTCATGGGGCGCTGGCGGCCGTTTCGCTAGATTGATATGCACCGAAATTGGCATCTTGTGACGTGACCGTGTGAAGAACATAAATAACACGAGTTATCATGAAAATCATGACACGCATGTCATGTACAGCATGACTTACGTGCCACGCTCATGGGGCGCTGGCGGCCGTTTCGCTAGATTGATATGCACCGAAATTGGTATCTTGCGACGTGACCGTGTGACGAACATAAATAACACGAGTTATCATGAAAATCATGACACGATTGTCATGTACAGCATGACTTACGTGCCACGCTCATGGGGCGCTGGCGGCCGTTTCGCTAGATTGATATGCACCGAAATTGGTATCTTCCGACGTGACCGTGTGACGAACATAAATAACACGAGTTATCATGAAAATCATGACACGCATGTCATGTACAGCATGACTTACGTGCCACGCTCATGGGGCGCTGGCGGCCGTTTCGCTAGATTGATATACACCAAAATTGGTATCTTGCGACGTGACCGTGTGACGAACATAAGTAACACGAGTTATCATGAAAATCATGACACGCATGTCATGCACAGCATGACCTACGTGCCACGCTCATGGGGCGCTGGCGGCCGTTTCGCTAGATTGATATACACCAAAATTGGTATCTTGCGACGTGACCGTGTGACGAACATAAATAACACGAGTTATCATGAAAATCATGACACGCATGTCATGTACAGCATGACTTACGAGCCACGCTCATGGTGCGCTGGCGGCCGTTTCGCTAGCTTGATATACACCAATATTGGTCTCTTACGACGTGACCGTGTGACGAACATAAGTAACACGAGTTATCATGGAAATCATGACACGCATGTCATGTACAGCATGACTTACGTGCCACGCTCATGGCGCGCTGGTGGCCGTTTCGCTAGCTTGATCTACCCCGGAATTGGTCTTGCGCGACGTCACTGTGTGACGAACATAAATAATAGGAGTTAATATGAAAACCATGACACGCATTTTCCTCAATGACATACAAGTCGATGTATGCAGCTCTTTGCTGGCTGCTTCGCATTACATTGATTCCCACAATGCGTGGGATCTGCCGGCTTTTTTGCAAACCCGGCATATCTGTGCCCTTTTTGCCTCTATGGCACAATATCTAGCACAGCATTTCAACCGCGTGCTTATCACAAACGACACAAAAGTGCGCAGCAACGTCTGTGCGGCTCTGCTATGCCAGAGCGAACACGAGGTCCCGGTCACCATTCCCGATTTTGATGAAATTTACTGTAGGTCTAGGCATTACACCCAAAACAATGGTTTCACAGTTAGTTTTGCGAAAAAAAATTTTGTTCGCCTGAAAAAAAAATATACAAATTTCGGCCGCAAAAAACACTTGTCCGCCAATTTTGCGATTTCGGAATTTTGAGCGCACCTACGGAAAAAACGGTGCACTTCTTCGTTGCAATATTTATTCCCCTTAAAGAACACGTGAAATACAATCTTATGAGTCTTTTATTTCTCTTGCTTGTCGAAGCACTTTTAAAGAAAAAAATCACAAACATGGCAAATCGCACAAAATACCTGTACTTCTGGAATTTATTGCTGCAAGCAAGTTAAAGTGAGGATAATAAAACTTGGTACATATTAACTTTACTACTTTCGCTCTCTTTTAAAATAATTTTCGTGGTTTTATCGCGTTTTGTTTCACTCGATAAGTGGGCTGAAACGTAAGTGATTTACCAAAAACGCCGAACTTTGAAAATGATTTTCTCAAAAAGGTCATTTTTAATTTTTTTTTTGAAATCCCTCTGATTGAAGTCAAGGACGTCGTCTACAATTCTGCAGAAAAAAACGTTGCATTATTTTGGTTGCTAACAAGTTATAAATGCGTCGAATGTGACCACGCCAGCCTAGCGGCCGCGTTGTTTGTTGTGTGCTGAAACTCGGAGATAGGTTGCTAAAAGTACTTGTACATGACATAATCACAAATCAGCAGCTCCACGCCAACAAATGCGCAGCCAGGTGTCATGGTTCAGTAAGCTTTGTCTTGCGATCAGCCGCTTGAGAAGCCCGCAGCAGCGGCCGCTCGATGCTGCGGGCACTCACATTACATGAGTACCACTTCGACTGCGGATGAGCCCCGCTCGCGCGTCAAACTACGCTCAGAGGACAAACGAGAGAAGGAATGCATCACTGTGAACGTTGAAGGCCGTTAAGTGCCAACAAATGTCATAATATGAAACGAAAAACTCTGCCGGCAATGAGTTGAAGAGTATACTCTTCAACTCATTCCCACCGGTCCTTTGTTCTTTGACCGAAGAGCACTGCCGCCGCCTGCCTCACTTTCATACCCACCAAACAAGAAAAGAAGCCCTGTTCATCCCTCCCTCGAGCGCTCAAGAAGGAACCCGGAACCGTATAGATTCCGAAAAGTAGGGACAAATGTTCACTCAAAGTTCCAAAGATATAAGAGGGCGTCGGCGGCGCTTCGAAAAGAGTGTTTTTTGTTTTCTTCGGGGCTTGCATTTTCTACAGGCAAATGGTGTCGCCAGCGGGGTGGCCGCGCATTTTTTTTTTTTGTTAACTTTGTTGACAGCGGACGGACAAGGTGCATTGGAGCGGCGAGAAGAAAGGCGACCTCGTACGCGGCTCGTTCGTCAACTATGAGCAAGCCTTGGAGCAACTGCAGTGCGTCAACAGCCATGCCGCAGTGCCGCGCGCACGCAGGGACCCCAAGCAAGCACGAATGCTATGCGAAAATCCATACGTTGCGAAGATGGGAGGAGTAAGACGACGTGGCAGAAGGAGTAAATGTTTTCAAGGACGCGTGACAAGAAAAAAGGGCTTTGGAAAGTGCGAGAGTTATATTGGGGTACCACGTTTTCTTTCTCTTTTCTTCAGACAACTCTCGCCCTCTCTCTTTTTACCACTTCTTTTTTGTATGTTGTACATCGGACGGAAGTGGTTTACGAAACAAATTCACTGATTGCCGTACGAGTCTGGTGTATAAGGTCCCTTTCAGCTGCGGCCGCTTCTACGTAGGACAAACGGGCCGATGCATTAACCAGAGATTGTTGGAACATAAGAGATCGCTAACAGGAGGCTCACCTTCTAATCTATCTTTACATTGTCGAGATTGTAAGTGCACGCCAAAATTCGATGAATGCGCAGTGTTGTACCGTCATAGAAATGAAGAAACGCGCCTGATGATTGAAGCATGGCATATCGAGAGTAGTGGTAGCGCATGCGTGAGAAAAACCGTCGATTAACTTGCACAAAGATGAAATCAAATGCCTTAACAGTTATCTTCCACGTAGACCGCCACGCGTGACGGACTGATAGGTTCGCCTGTTGCATGGGCATGCGCAGATAAGTTTTCGTGCCTTCTTTCTTTTCAGCCATTGTGAGTCTCTTCAGTTGTTAGTCGGCGTTTGTGGTGTCCCGACTTCTTTCTTGTGTCCGTGTTTGCACGCCCTGCCTTTTTAGAATGAATACTTACCAACTAGCTCAGCCCTCTGTTATTCTAACAATTTATATATATATATGTCACAGTGAAAGGTCAATGTGTGAGCACGTCTAAAACGTCAATATTATCAACAGCAGCGATCTACTAATCGAGAAATTATGGTAAATGTAGGAAAGGATGTGCGCCACGAGTGGCACATTTTGGAAATGATCCCGATGACGTGAAGACTCCCAAGTACAATCAACCACTAGTAATCAAACTAGCTGCGATAAAAGAAGACCCTTCTGTGCATCACAAGACTTAATAAAATGCCGCTTGTTCGCTTGTTTGACTAATAGAAAAAAAAGAACCCCTTGGTGTTACCATGGGAAACGGTGCGAGTGGTTCAAAAGTTCTGTTTTCGCAGTTTTCGCCGAGCTTCTCGTCACAGTGGTAGTTTCGGTATCGCGTACTGCTACATGCGCTTGGATCTCCCTGTTTTTGCACTGTTGATAATCCTGCTGGCCAAGCTAAGCTTCGTTACAGTGTACTATACAATTTCGGAGTGGCCCCTGGCTGCGTCTTGGCAAGGTTGATAGCCGCTGTTGCGCAAGAAACCGTAACGTCAGCGGAAAAGGCGGGCAACGTTGGGCACGGCAACTGCTACGTCAGAAGGCCCGTTCAGGCGGGCGATGTAAAGTGTGCTAATGCCGAACGGCCCACTAAGACGTTTTTCTTTCAAAATAAGCATTTCCTTGGCACGAAACAAGCACTATGAGGTTTCTGGAACACTGTTTGAACAATCAATGTGAACTTCATATTTGCCTTTAGTGTACCTTTAACAACAAACATTTCTCCTACAGCCAGCATAGAGAATGATGTGCACCTTTTTATGCGTCATACGTCCTCACCTTCCTCCACTGCATCCACCTCCAATTTTTACACTATGGTGACGTGTTTAGAGGGTCTCCTTTCAATGGACTTTTTTCACGGGCGCTTTCTGCGCATGCGCACCGGAAATACTTCGACGGCGCCACCCCGAAACATTTTTGGTGGCGCACGGCCTCCGAAACCTGCCGGCGCGCAGTCTCGGAGGCCATGGGAGCAAAGGAACGCACAAGCTCCCACGCTATCGCGTCGAACGGAAAGCCCCCGTATTTGCTTTTGGCTCTCGCCGATAGGGGCGCTCTACCCATCGTGAAAAAGGTCCATTCAGGAGGTCCATGGTGCAAATCCCAGTGCCTGTGGTCGCTTACTAGTTTTTCTGATAGAGAGTTACCCCAACCTGGCACAGGTTTACAAAAAGAAGACGCACCTTTCCGCAACCCATAAGAGAGCATGGCTCAGCGGCAATGGCGAAATGGGAAACGAAGGGAAAGAAGTTAGAAAAAAGAAGAATCCACCTTGTCGAGAAAAGAGTACCCATAACACCGAGTGCTAGGCTGGGGTACCTTCTCTGCCCATAGAAACCAAGACCTCTAAGATGCTGGCCTCTCCATTCTATGGAGTTGAACGTCTACAAAACGTCCCGAATGTCCGACATACGTGCCAGCACATGACATTGGCAATTGGTATACAACACCTCTCTTGTTGCACTTTACATACTTTTTCTAGCCAAGTTATCACTTCCGTTGTTGTACATACGCTCAACCATGGGGCACACACGGCTAAGTTTTCTTTTGGCGGAACATATTACATGCACATTGTATTTTCTGCCACCTTTTTAGGTGATGTGAGAGGCTATGGAAGTACGAGATGACAGCTATTTTCGTCTTCTCTGGTTCACAAGCTTTTTTTCAATTCAGTTAGTGATTTAAAATATTTGACTGCTCTCTTGCAAGTTGCGAGCAATGACGAGGACGGGAACCTGCTTGCATCAATCAAGGAACATGGCCTTCAAGACATCAAGTGACAGCATGTCTTCAATAGTGCAGACTTAAAACAGGAAAAAGCAATGCTGTTCTTAACTAGTTTTCTATGGGAAGATCTGAAATTCAAAATTGGTTGTTCAGATCTTGCTGCATACATGTAACACGCGTGGTCAGATCAAAAGATAAGGTCAAGTCTAAAAACTGCAGTTTGTTACCCGTAAGCAGTTCACATGTAAATTCAAACGATTACCATGCTTCTTGCAGCAAGATAGAACTGTACCTTTGAAGGCGTCCAACTGCGAACAGCTGCCAAGAGCCAAACAATCGTCAGTGAAAAGGAATATTCTTTTTATGCTACCAGGTAGCTTCTCTTCAACTTTCTGGTCTAATTTAGCTAAGAAAAGGGAACTTAAAATGGGAGCAACCTCTGAACCAAAGGAAACTCCTGACTTCTGAATGAACATTTGACCGTTAAAACCGACAAATGTGTGGCAAAGGTAAAAAAAAACAAGTAATTCCAAAAACGATTTGACAGGCATCCCGCAAAAATTTCTGAAGGCAACTTCATCATTGTCTTGAGTGACAGTTTCCTTAACATACTGCATCAACTGGTCCTGTGGCATCAACTGGTACTTTGATCCTTTGATTATTTGCACTCTCACACAATGCATTCATGCCAACTAGCTCGGCTTTTCTTACTACTCCCATCTCCCTTGCGAGTTGCCAAACTAAGCATCTTTCCCAACCTTAAACCAAGCTTTCACTGTCACCGCTACTCAACAAACTCTGACCTCCCTGCCACATCTCCCCTTCTTTAACCCTTTGAGACGCTTTGTACACAATTGTGTACACCACTTGTTTTTGCTAGTTGTGCCGACTAGTGGCTAAGAAAGTGCCAGATACACTGATTTTTTTATGAACCCCTTGCGAAAATAAATGTCTTTATTTAGCTTAATTTTGCAGTCTACTGTTAAACATAGTCACTTTGTTGAAGGACCTACCATGTTCAACCAGTAGTTCGAAGTGCCATTTACCGCAATTCGCGACAAAAGTAAAAATTTTTTTTTTTGCTCAGAATGAACATAGCCGAAAATAATTTGCTTTGTATTTCTAGCCTGAGATTTTATTCTATTCATGCAAAAACAGAGCAGGCATGACTTCAGGATAAATCGATAGTTAATAAGAATTTAATTAAGATGAAGTACTATAACACATATAAATCAACGTATTATGACATTATTTTTGTTAAAATAGCATATCGAGTGCCTTGAAATAGCGTTGTGTGAATTTCACGCCTTTACAGACAATTCATAGGTAACGTCTGACAGGGTTAAAGTGCCAGTAACCAGGCTCTCCCATTTTTATACACCACCAAAACAAGTTTACTAATTCTTACAGATGCTCACGGCGATGACATTTTGCGAGTATTACAGTGCTGCGCACCGCACAGATACACCATTAAAAAAAAAAAACAATTCACACAGCTCTCTCCAGTGCCTGCCCAGTTCTCTTCGCTCGCAAAGTGATGTAATAGTGCCCACGGGGAGTCTTATGCAGCACCAAGTTTGTAGACTGGTTCTATGCACTATGAAGTGGCGCCTTGGCCTTAAGGAGTTGCAGTTTTGGCTGCTCAGTCCACATTTTTGTTTTGCTGTGCTGCCCTCTGCCATTTCGATTGGGGCTGGGACTACCAGGACAACTGATATTGCCAGAATGAAAGTCTCGGAGATCAAGAGGCACTTCGTGACGGGTGCATGCACGGTGGCATATTGATTACCTCACCAGCACCTTGCACTCCTCGCATTGCACTTCCTGACCAAGCCATTCTGATAGAAGTGACACATAAAGGAAGCCTTGCTGGGTCATCTACTGAGCGCCTATGACGTAATTGCTGACGTCGTGTTACATATCGAAGTTGGTGTAGTCCCGACAGTGAGCTACAACTACATCTCTTCGCTGAGAGTTGGAATGCTGAGCGAGAAACCAGAATCAGCCGAAGCGGATTGTTCTATACTATGTAACATACTGTTTACAGCACTTGCACACAAAAATCTTGTGGCAGCATGTTGACGTCATACAAGTGCTGTTATGTTTAGACTACAAATTTTGGACCTCGGGGTTGTTTAATGGCCCTTTAAGACAAGCCTGTAAGCCCCTCACCTTTATGGCTTCTTGTTTCCATGATGATGGGGCATATGGTCTGTGAGGTCGTGTTTTTGTGAAAAAGATGCATTGCAGTGAACGCAGGAAAATGGTTGCTATCCTGTATGGACATGGATGTGTCTCATGAGGCTGTTTTCCAGCAGAAAGGTCCCATTGCAGTGGGCACAGCAAAAGGGCTGCTCTCTTGTGTGCACGCGGATGTGCCTCACAAGGCTGCTTTCCTGCACGAAGGATGCATTGCAGTGGACACAGTTGAAGGGGCGCTCTTTGTGTGGGTGCGCACGTGGTCAATGAGGTTGCCTTTTATCAAAAAAAAAAAAAAAATGCATTGCAGTGGACAAGGGAAAAGGGCCGCTCTCCTGTGTGGATACGGATGTGTCTCACGAGCTGGGTTTTCTGCCCAAAGGATGCATTGCAGTGGACACAGGAAAATGGACGCGGATGTGTCTCGTGAGGCCGTTTCTCAGCAGAAAGGATGCATTGCAGTGGACACAGGAAAAGGGCCGCTTTTCTGTGTGCACCCTGTGGATGTGCCTCACGAGGCTGCTTTTCTGCAGGAAGAACGCATTGCAGTGGAGACAGGTGAAGGGGCGCTCTCCTGTGTGGATGCGCACGTGGACAATGAGGTTGTCTTTTATCGAAAAGGATGCATTGCAGTGGACACAGGAATAGGGCCGCTCTTTTTTGTGGACACTACGGATGTGTCTCACGAGGTGGTGTTTCTCCGCAAAGCATGCATTGCAGTCGGCACAGGAAAAGGGCCGCTCTCCTGTGTGTATGCGGATATGTCTCATGAGGCTGTTTTTCACCGCAAAGGACGCATTGCAGTGGACACAGCAGAAGAGGCGCACTCCTGTGTGAGTGCGCACGTGATCCACAAGCCTGTACTTGTGAGTGAATGTCGCTGGACACAAGTGGCACTGTAAGGGGGGCTCGCCCATGTGTTTCTGAAGGTGCCTGTCCATAGTCGATTTGTCCAGGGTCACATAGCTGCACTGCAGGCAGGACTGAAGTCGGCCTTGTACACATCCCAAGAAAGAAGACCGTTCCAAGGACGCAGAAGAGAAGGAGCCTGCAAAGCCATCCAGAGCACACAAAGGCAAGGCATGTGTCATACACTCAGAGTGTCAGAACGGAACGAAAACCAAAAAGGAAAACAAAAAACAATATTTTTGACCAGAACGAAAACGTAACCGAAACTTTATCTATTATTTTGTTCCAGAGTGAAACCGAAATTTTTAAAATTGTTTTTCGGTTCTTGAAAAAACTTGGCAATCTGGAACAACTCAGGTCATGCAACGTGAGCAATTATGCATATCTCAGGGTACAGTATTAGCGCTTACCTTAGGCAGAAATTCCAAAGCAAAGATATGTTGAAATTGTGCAAAAAATCAAAACAGTGATAACCAGAGATATTTATATTAATGCAAGTGGACTTTTGTGCGCCTGTCACCCAGGCCAGCGTGGAGAGGGCATTGTCGGCGCTGAAGTTTATTAGAGCGAAAGCTGTTATGAGATCAGAACAGCCGATTTTGGTGCCATAATTGTCCGCCGAAGCCGGTGTCCGTAACCGCCATCGCTAGAAATTAGAAAAAATGAATTGAGAAACAAATTTCTAGGGTTGGATGTGATTTTAACCCGTGCTCACTGCGTGGCAGTCGAGTATTCTCCAAAGTACCACGCTGGTGCTTGTAACTCCTTTGCGAAAATGCTCTATACAGGGGACATGTCGGGCAAGGAATTGTGTAACATATGTAATATAGTGTGGCAGAAGAGTAAACCAACAACCTGGCATCACACAATGCAAATTGCGCAATGCGCCGATCGTTGAATGCTTGCAACCCGTTACAAAAGGCTGAGCCATGACTCTTCATTGTCATCAGCCAACGCAAAAAGTGCACATAATGCCTTACAGATGTGTAGCAGGTAACACAATTCTCCGAAGAATGACGAAAAATGGCATAGTGGGTGCTTCACTACTGCAGAAAAATTACGATGATTTATAGCGTAGTAAGTACCTTACATGTGTGCCTGTATTAGTTGCCCCAAGAGGGTGTACAACGGGCTCTAGAAAGGCCGCTGTTCCAGCTTACGCTGTGACTGTGCTGCATGTTCCGCGCAGGCCTGGCGATTTTTTATCAGAACAGCGGCCTCGCACATAAAAGAGTACACTTAATGACGTGCTTCCTCTGAGGTCGTGCTCACCCCCTTGACACAAAGCACTGAGCCTGCTAAAAAAATCGTAATTGACTTTTGAGCAAATAAATGCTATGACTATGAAGGGTATACTGGTTTGTGCTATTTGGTAGGCATACGTGGTACAGTTACTTCCGCTCCTCTGAAGAACGTGGGAAGAACGTGTTTTACCCCTGTCCCACTTTCTTAAGAGGAGGGCAAGTAACTATAACACAAGTCCAATGTTTTTTATGATTACCTTAACTTCTCATTTTTGCATAAAAAAACCGTTACAAACCGTTACGGAAGACTTTTTTTTTTTGTTCCGGAAGAGAAACGGAACTTCTTGCAGTGGAAAAAAACTAAAACCAAAACATTTCGTTACGACACCCTGCATACACTACATGGAACTAGACTACAGCAGCAGGCAATACACAAGGGTTTCCACATGTAAGTGAAGTGGATGATCACCATATCTGATCCCCACGATCATTTGGCATAAATAATGCAAACGTGCAAAGAAACGCACCCAGTGACTTTTATTGAGATCTACTGTGCTCGAAAAGTCATCACAGCTGGCCTTAAAGGGGCCCTGCAACACTTTTTCAGGATGGTCAGAAAATGCTGCCCATTGGTAGTCGAGACTCCTGTTAACACGCAAGCCAAATACAGCGCAGTACACGGCTGGGAATGTACAATAAATTCTCGAAGTCTGCTAGAAATTGCTTCTTCTCTCGACAAACGATGCTATTGACTCAAGATCACAGCGTCATTGACTCAAGTTCCATGCCATTCGCTGATTTTAGCATGGTGGGCTCGGTAGTTAATGCGGCCGCCGAGGGAGGCCGCCTTGTGCCCACGTGTGCACGATTGCATTGAAAGTAAACTGCGCGTTTGAAGAAAAAGAAGAGACAAAGTGCTCAACGTCACGAGGCGCGCGTGACATACCTTCTTTCCCCATGCCATCCCTCCCTGCTTAATTTCCAGTGCTTTCGTTGGTACAAGAGAAGAGAGAAACCAATAACAACGTACGAAAATCTTTGTACCTTTGATCATACTGAACAGATTTTGAAACTTTTTGTGGCGGTCGATTCATGAGGGAATAAGCCAAGGAGGTTTAAAAAAAAGCTTCTGGACTGGAGGCGGCGTGTTGCCACTGATGCTGACGACTGTAATTGCTCCATGCAGGAAATGCATGGGTGGTCGCTTGGGCCCGCGCGAAAGTTCCACAGGTGGCCTATTTCTCCACTGCTCTGGTGCCAAGCGAGTGCTGTGATGTTTCATTTGTTGGACTTCAATCCACTCAACAACCACATTTACAATTTGTCGAAGAAGATTGCCAAGCTGTACATAAAAAACACCATGCCAGCGCGGAGCGTGCAGCACAGTCACAGCGAAAGCTGAAAGAGCGGCCTTTCTAGTGCCCGTTCTGAACTCTTTTGGGGAAACCAATACAAGTACACATGCAAGGTACCCACTACACCACAAATCACAACTTTTGTGAAGTAGGGAAGCATTCACTATACCATTATTCATCTTTCTGCGGATAAGCGAGATACCCGCTACACATCTGTAAGGCATTATGGGAACTTTGTTGATGCTGCCTGTGGGTGATGACGATGAAGAATTATGGTTGAGCAATTTGCAGTGGGTGGGAAGCTTTAAACCACACACTCCTTGCGCAATTAGCATACTGTGATGCCTGGTTGTTATTTTAGTCTTCTGACACACTATATTACACATGTTAATGCAATTTCTTCCCCGACATGACACCTGTATAGGATGTTTTTGCAAAAAAGTTCCAGTCACCAGCGTGGCTCTGTGGTAGAATACTTGACTGCCACGCAGAGGACACGGGTCCAAATTCCATCCAATCGCGGATATTTTTATTTATTTCATTTCTTCTTATTTCGCGCGATAGTGGTTATGGACACCAGTGGGAGCGGACACCTACCCCACTGCCATTGTGATAACAGCTCTCGCTGTGAAATCAGGTATCACCACATTTCAAAAGAATTCAACCGGAAAAACTCCCAGAGCGGAGTAAGAACACGGCTGACAAGGACTGTTATTTTTAAAAATTTGTAAACGAGCGTAAACAAGAGCTGGAGCAAGCTCGTCAATTAGTCTGCTTTCGTGTCTTTTCTTTTGCTGTGTTTAGTTTTTAACGGCGCGTGTTTCATACGGTTAGTCTCGTGAATGTCTGCATTATGATCCATTTTGAAGTTGTTGTGGGATCTGTTGCTTAATCGATTCACACACAGACCACATTGTATTTGCCTTTTTTTCATTTGAAATTGCATAAAAGCCGGGGCTGAATAAACTTTTACGTAACACTTATTGGCTCCACCATGTGCTTCATTTCAGGAATGCTGCAAGCAAATTCTAAGTGTTATCAGGCACGCTTCAGGCCATGTATTATGGCATAAGAAACTGCCTTCTTCAATCTCGCAGGGCAATAAAAATTGGGCGAAATAAGTGACACGAACTGTCCCGTTGTAATGCTGAAACGCCCCCGCGAAAGCTCTCAATTACGCTGCCCGCACTCAAGCTGCGCTCCCTCTTGCCTGGAGCAAGATGGCTGCCAACCGATTTCCCAGGCTTCACCCGCTTGCACGGACACGTATAGGAGACCTCCACTCAAGAAGCTTTTTTTTAAACTCCTTAGAATCAGCTGCTTTAGTGGAGCCATTCGATGACTACTTAAAGAAGTGTTGCAGGGCCCCTTTAAAGGGGTACTGACACCTTTTTTAGAAGCCGAGTGTACTCCGCCATACAAATATCCTGCATGCAGAGACGGCTCTGAGCAAGTGTGAAGCTCGGCAAATGCTGATAAGATATTTAATTTTGATATTAAAGTCAATTTTTCCATGGCGCACCTACCGACATCGACACTAGCTTGACGTCAGGCTACAGTACTAATTCTGGTGACTTCACGCAGCAGTCTGGCTAGTTGTGATGACGTCTGGTACCAAAACTTCCAAGATGGCCGCTTGTGCGTCACCAAAACATTCAAAATGGCTGCTTCTACGTCACCAATGGAGCCACGTTGCAGAGTGACCGTGGAAACGTCACTGTATATTGCGCGAGCATGTGACGAGAAGCTCATACCGTGTTGTGACGTCAGGGTACAGTAGGAACCGAAACTTGCTTTAAAAACACACTGTAATTACTTCTTCAGGGTGCACTCGCGCTTAGCACTACCTTTTCTAGGGTCTTGAGGGCTTGGCCTTTCATTTGCCGCAAACTAACGACAAGCGAAAATTTTCGTGTCAGTACCCCTTTAAACAGCTTCGGTGTAAAAACTCCTAGGTACTGCTGGGCGGCTTGCAGCGAATCCCACAGGCATTCATAATCTGTGGAGTGCACCGCAACGTCAATGCAGGGGTCTATATGAACCCGGCACAAAGAGAAGCCTTCTGGCCAGGTACGGTGACAACCTCCCAAACAATCTGGTAGAGTTCAGTCACTCTGATGGATCACTGTGATGACATGGGAGCACCTGGTGCGACACCATACACGTTTCAGCCAGTAGGCTAACAACCACCTATGCCAAGCAGGAGCACGGCGGTGACACGCGCCGCAGCTGGAATGGAGCCCGGAGGATCCGAGGACCTAATTGCAAGATCCACCCGCATTGGGACCATCAGCTGATAAGGATTCCCAGGTTCTTCACAGCAAAGCTGTTTAAGTTATCCATAAAACCATGCTCGTCAATCGAAAACCTCGCATAGCTATGATGTCACCTAGCATTGCCATGGCAACCAGGCCAACTGCGCGTCGCATGTGACCTTCGGTAAGCTCCACCAACCTCCTTGACACTGTGCAACCACCGTTCCCGCACGGCGAATCATCGTCGCTGCACTGTACGGGCAGTTGTCATCTCAGGAGCACGTGCTACGCCTTTTCTCTGCTATGGATAGACCAGAATGAACTCTGGAAGAAGAAGCCACGTATAAAGAAAGACAACGTGCAGCCAAGCTAGAATACGCTCAGAGATGTCGAGCCAAAGGGGCTGCCGCAAAGCGTCGCTGGAAAGTGGAAAAGCCAGGATATGCCACTTGGCGGAGATAATACATGCAAAATTGCTGCGAATCCCGGCGCGGTCTGCGTGTGGTCAAGAACTCTTATGTTTTAACAAGACTGTTTTGTTGGCCTAGTTGGTATTTACTTAAGGACATAATTTGGCCACAAATTAGAATACACACACAAAGAGAGGAACACGATGACAGGACGAGCGGCGCTTATAGCTTCAGCTCCCTTCAGATTAAACATTCCTCTGGGTAGTACTAGAAAACCGCTCTCTTTGTCAGCTTCCAAAATGACTACATCCTTTTCTCTGCACACCGCTACTGAGGAAAATGTGTGTGAGGGACTAGGCTAAGCATAGTCCCTCACACACATTTATCCAGGCTGTCTACACCAACTAGGCAAACATATAGTCTTGTTATAACGTATTTCTAGTAAAATTGGCCTGTCTTCTTGTGTTTCTTTTCCGAGGCTGCTACCCAGTGTCGACAAGATCACCAGTTATATCATTGCAACCACTTGCAGTGCAAGATACGTCGGTTGCTGCGTGAGGAAAGGACTTACGCAACCTGAAGTGAGTTCCCTTTTTGGTTACGCTGTCCCGTCCAGGAGACATAGTGCTCGCCTGAGCAAAATACTGCATTCGGAATTGTGGAGACAAGGGGGGAAGAGGGTTTTTAAAAATCATCAAGATTCCCTTTACCAAATTTAATGAAACTGCACAGTCTTGTTTAGTTTTCTTTGCTACTATGCAATTATTCTTCAAATATGTCTATTAGTTCCAAAGTTAATTAAAATTAATTAGCATTGTTTCCGGGAACACTGGAGCAAGAACTACTCATCTAAATCTTGCTTTAGGCACATAGCCGGATACTAGGAAACATAAGCTTCACAGGGATAGGAGTACTTTTTTGATGTGCAAACTATTAAGAATTAAGGGCGCTACCTCTTTCTCAAGTACGATGAACCAACAAGCCCGCATCACCACCCTAGTTGAACAGAAAGCTTTGATATGCTGTATACATACCTGCCAAGTCTCCCGGATTACCCGGGAGACTCCCGGATTTTGATCATTTCTCCCGGTTGTACGGGTCATAGGAAAATCTCCCGGAAATCCAGTTTTGCCCCGCGCGTCCAGTGCATTGCGCCCCCCGTGCGTCACGGTGACGCGAGGTGGGACGTTTCGCGTACAGATGCGCTACACGCAATTTAATAATTGATCCTAAATGTGTTATAGGTTATATCAGCCGTTAATATTTCGTAGATGATGCGTTTGTGTACACACAAATCTATCCCACAAATTATCTCGTCTTCAAAATTTTCTGTCACTACTGCTTTAAGTGGAGAGCCCAGCACTTAAAAGGGTAGCCGTTACCGATGTCTGTCGAGATAGCGTGTTCACCAGCGCTTGCGACCGTCCCTGTATCAACGGCGCCCCTTATGGTCCCTTGCCCGACGAAATAACCGGTAAGCAAGCGACGACAAGCCTCGCACGCGGAGCGATGTTATCGCATGTACCCTTCGCGCGACGGGGACGGCCGGGTCGTTTCATCTCCGCTTGAACCACGTTCGTCCCTAGCGCTAGCGCGCATTTACTCGCACGTGAAACAGACGATGCGTAAGCGAAGTTGTCGGTTTGGACTCTGTACAGATCAGCGGCGACCGCAAAATCCCGCTGACAGTGTCCATATAATTGTTATCGCAGTACGCCCCCCCCCCCCCGTTGAGTAGATCTCCCGGATTCCGTTTCTCCAAACTTGGCAGGTATGTGTATAATTCTTAATAGTTTGAACATCGAAAAAGTATTCCTACCCCTGTGAAGCTTATGTTTCCTAGTATCTGGCTATGTGCCTAAAGCAAGATTTAGAGGAGTAGTCCTTGCTCCATTGTTCCCGGAAACAACGCTAATTAATTTTAATCAACTTTGGAACTAATGGACATATTTGAAGAATGTTGCATATTTGGAATCAGCAAAGAAAACTAAACAAGACTGTGAAGTTTCATTAAATTTGGTAAAGGGAATCTTGATTTTTAAAAACCCTCTTCCCCCCTTAATGACTGGCTCCCAATTGTTCCCCTGAAGAATGATGCTGCATGCGTAGCCGAAAAGAAGCTAAAAACCTGGAGACACACCATCCATCATATGACAGAGTACTGGTGGAAGCAAATCCTAGGACAATGCTGTGAACTTCGCAGCGACAGGAAATCAACGGAACAGCCAACGAATGTGGTGGTACATATTAGGAAATGTGAGCCTACCGGAGGACATTGCATTGATGTCAATGCTCCTGTGCATGAATTAGCAGCGCTTTACAAATATGTGGTCGGGAAAGCTTCACCGGAGGACAAAGAAAGGTGTTTGTTAGATGGTGTAGACAGCCTGTAAAATTATTTATCAGGGACTAGGCTTAGCCATAAAGCTGAGGTGATGCGGAGGACAGTAGCAGTGTGCAGAGAAAAGAATGTAGTCATTTTGGAAGCTGACAGAGAGAGGTGTTTTGTAGTACTACCCAGAGGAATGTTTAATATGAAGGCAGCTAAGGCTATAAGTGCCACTCGTCCCGTC
This sequence comes from Rhipicephalus sanguineus, assembly GCF_013339695.2. Lineage (NCBI taxonomy): Eukaryota > Metazoa > Arthropoda > Arachnida > Ixodida > Ixodidae > Rhipicephalus > Rhipicephalus sanguineus. The sequence goes on along the minus strand of NC_051179.1, from coordinate 129,270,068 downwards.
GTGTTCCTCCCTTTGTGTGTGTGTGTTCTAATTTGCAGCCAAATTATGTCCTTAGGTCAAGAACTCGCTGCGCAGAGACTGGCAGAGTACCGCTTCAGAGGATAACTGGTTTTTTCGAGGGTTTCTGAGCACAGAACTTGGGCACAGCTGTCGTGTCTATGCAAAACCTAGTGATGCCTATTCAACCCATCCAAACCTTGTGATGCCCAGCCAAACCAAGTTATGCCTAGCAAAACCTAGCAAAAACATTCTGAAAACATGAGAATCAACCAGCATCGCTGTCTTTAAGGTTTGCTCGACTCAGCGCAAGGTTTGTCGTTTTTTTCGGACGCTGAACCCTGCTATACAGCGATTATATAATAGTATTCTGGTCTAAATGCAATTACCAAAGGGCCCTAAAAGCACATCTCCCATGGAAATGATTGTCGTTGCAATATAATTTAATTAAGGTTACATATTAGGTCCAAAGTTACGTTGCAATATCAACGAAACGAACACTGTCCTTCTGTCACTATTGTGACAGCAATTGTGTGGACACTTGAAGTGAAGTTTAACCACGATATGACTATGAGAGACGCCGTAGTGGAGAGCTCCGGAAATTTTTACTACCTGGGGTTCTTTAATGTGCACCTAAATCTAAGTACACGGGCCTCAAATATTTTTGCCTCCATCGAAAATGCAGCCGCCGCAGCCGGGATTCGATCCCGTGACCTTCGGGTCAGCAGTTGAGCACCATGACCACTAGACTACCGTGGCGGGGCCACGGTGGCCTAGTTTCGCCGTCGCTGTCAGGTTCCCTGAAAAGTCTGAATCAATAACATCGTCCCGTGCATTGCATATTCTATGTCCAAGTGAAAGCATGCAAGGGTTGTCGACGATCACCGCTGAAGCAGAGATTAAGTGCACCAGCCATATCCATCACGCAAAAGCACATGGGGAGGGGGGGGGGGGGGTCACGGGAAGGAGTTGCTCGGAAAGCAACCGGAAACTTTGGTCAAATGGGCACGGTTGCTTGCTATCTCGAAAGAGACCAGCAGACGGCTCGTACCTTTGTACTTGCTGCGCTCTCACTACTTACTTTGCATTGAAGCAAAAGGACAGCACGAAAGTTGGTTCGCTCGCTGGAGCTGTGGTACTCCTTACGTCAGCTTTCACTAGAGGGACGCCAGATCGGATCCCAAACAAATGAGCTGCTAGCCTTACTTCGGGGAATATTCCGATTTGTTGCTACGGTGCCTTTGCAGCGAACCTGACTTTTTTTATCTTACAGCAAATGCTGGAAACATACCTGAAGCAACAATATTTGGTTCTGTTTGTGTAGCAATTGATGACAGAATTTTCATTCCATTTGCTTGTGATGCTTTCTGGCTGGTTGGTATTCGCACTTGAAAAGATTTATCTGCAACATGGTTCAATTCACATGCTGCCTCTGGTGATGTTTCTACAGCCTGTCCCAACTCACAAGCCAGACCCACTGCTGCCTGATGTACTGGCTCTACTGCAATGTCATCCTGAAATAAAACGGTTTGAGTCGTGAGTGATGACGCTAACAATTATTGCCGAGCAAAGAAATGAAAGCCCTCTTACTTGATCTCTTTCACTACACTGACTTGGTCCTGGCAAGCGGCCGGTGGTAATGTCTCCGGAGAGCAACTGTCTAACAATCTGAAATAGTGTATGAATAGATGAGTCACTGATGTATAGACAACAAAACAGGAACTTATGGCAATTATTAAAACAAATACTTTACAGACATCTTTCAAAAATTCTAGTGAAACCACTTATACTTTTGTACATTCGCCTCATATTGTGCTTTTCGGACGCTCTACCCAGCTTTGCCTTTAGCAATTGCCAAACATTGCTGAAAAACTTAAACCTATTATATACTTATTCATGCAGTTTTGTTTAGGAAGCCTATTACAGTATCGGATACTGGAAGTTGCTTATCTGAATGTACTTGATTGAAGATGACAATAAACTTGAATACTGCTAATCAACCTCTGCAGTTCTGGAATAAGCAGTTCTACGCCGACTCAACCAGAACACTGCCTGTCTCTTGTCACGTAAGATGATCACCACAATAACGAAATATGAATGAAAGGAAATAATTTTTCCCTTTGATAGCACAGCTTGTCGTGCCACCTGTATATATGGATGACGATCTGCGTGGGAGTCGTGACGTCACATATCGGTATTGTGATGAATGAGATACAAACAGCACCCATTTCTGGGCCAGCTTTTCTATTATCTGCTTCTTCTTTTTCCTCTACTTCGCACTAGCTGCCCGTGTGCCTGAACCCCTGTGTTGCTCTTTGTCATCACACTCAATTCTCGTTATGTGGACGATGACTTGATTTTTTGTATTGGTGAGCACTTTGAATCTTTGGTTACTTCAGTGAGCGAAAAATCTGAATTAAATGGAGGAGAGCTGAACTTTACAAATGAATTGCCTCAGAATAATGGAATACAATTTCTAGACATTTCCTAAACGTGTCAGAAGAACCATGTATGCTAGCAGTATTCTCCTAGATTTTCAAAAGTGCTGTTAAACTTCCCGTCGAAGCATTCTAAGGTGGTAAAAACTGGTATAGCCATGTCATGCCTTAAGTCTTCCCCACGGAGTAAGATAAGAGAGGAGCGCCGACTCTGCCGCCGCTCCACGCATTCACTCCGGGACTCCGGGACAAACCGTGCAACGCGGTCGCGGCGGTCTAACTCATTCCCTTGCTCTCCCCCTGCGCTCCTCTTCACGCTTTCGCACATGCTTTCTCCTCTCCCGGCGCTGTTCGCAATGCGTAGCGCCATCTGTCGAGGTGCATAGAAATAATTCAACACCTGCACTCATGAGCGCATGCGGCAGTTGGAGGAGGACGGCGGTGGAGGCGGCAGGGAATGGCGTGCGCGGAGCGTGTCGTCTGCTAGAAAGTCGTTTGCTCAGCATTCTCAATATGAAAAAAAAAAACGCGTATATATGCGTACTGATACTAAAATATGAAATAAAAACATCGTACCGCTTTTTATACACATATGCGAAACATTGCAACATATCTTCAGTGAAAGCAGACGAAAAATTATGCTGAACAAAGACGGCAGAGCAGAAGTACACTTGTTTTCCACATCTGGAAGTCTGCGCGGTAGTGTTGGGCGACATTTTCGTGTTATACCCTTTGTTTAGCATGTCTGCAGTGTGCTTCTTCATACTCGAAGGGACAAGGTGTCTTGGTACTTGTGTGTGAAGACATGGATTAACTGGACAGCTGGCAATGAAGTGTTTTGTTCCTGGCTGTAAATCTGGTTACGGCAAAGGGCGAAAGAAGATTCCGCTCTTCGCGGCCCCATCTGACCCGCAGCTACTGGATCAGTGGCGTCAAAAAGTTCCTGTAAGTAAGCGACCCCTTAAATCCAAGCACAAAATATGTGCTCGACACTTCGAGAAGCACCTCACTTACGACAGGTACTTGAGCGAACACAAAGGAAATGTCCTACTAGACGTAAAGAAAGTGCCTCGACTTCGAAAGGGAGCTATTCCTTCAATTTTTGAGGAAAGCATGGCTAACTCAATGATGCTGACTATCAAGAGGAACCAACCGACACCGGTGCCGAAGGGCAACACTTTGCCTACAACCGCATACAGTGCGGGCGCCTTTCTTTGTCCAGATAATGAAAATTCTCGGCGTTACCTTCAAGATGACTCCATCAGTTGGTCGCCTGGCAGGGATCTGCTCAGCAAAGGGAACAGTTTGAGTGCGCCTTCCAAGGAAGAATGTGCCGCAGAAAGCGGCGCTAGCAGCTCCACTGCTATAAGCGACAACAGGGACTCTCTGTGCCCAGATCGACGCTCACTTCTCATAATGTCAATCCGCAAACTGCAAAAGCTATGTGTTCTACAGAAAAGAATTGGTAGCAGGCGTGCAGCTTGCGCGGAGCCGACGACAACACGGATAGGCATGCAGACCCGCGAACGCGGTCAAGCACGAGTCCCCGCCCGTGGCTCTGCTGGAGGACGGCGTCTCTCCTACGCCGCTTTTCTTAGCTTTTCTCCATTTGTAGCGCCATTTTGCAAACACGCCGCGAAGCATGAAGCGGCGTTGCAAAATGTGTCCCTTCCAGATGAGCGGAGTTGACGCTCCTGTCTATCTTACTCCGTGGTCTTCCCTCACCAAGTCGTTTGAGCACTAATTAAGGCATGAGATTAAAAAGCCACCTAAACATCACCCAATGTTAGCGGTGTAAGCATATTTTACGTTGGCTACCTTGTGCTGCCAGGCAATACTAGCGCCGTGGTGTACCCAAAAATTCCCTAGTCAAGATTACGAGAGCAACGAGAAGCCGAGTTGAAACAGTTGAAACTTGAAGTCTGAGGCACTTGACAGCGTGTCTTTTTTAAAGATTTTGTGTGCCTGAGTCACGCAAAATGAGGGATTTGCTTTGTTAAGCTTCAACGCTACACAGTGGCATTATGCGAAGAAAACTAAACGTCATGCTGTGAAGCTGTAGAATTTCATTGCCGGGAAGGGTCCGCTGCCACAAAGGGGTTAATAAAACTTACAGCTTCGATGGGACAGAAGGAATCGGCCATCTCATGGGACTGTCCAAGACGTGTGGTCATTAAAGCTTACAGGCGTATTTTTCATTTGTAATAATGGATATATTGAAATATTTCGCGATCTCTTTCGAATCCAATGTACCCAACGGTGTGCGAAACTTCACCTGGTGAAGTGCACAGATTTTCTTGTTGTAAGCAAGCACTTGTCTTCGTATACCACCGAAAAAGCTGTTCGTAATAGTGTTCGATATCTCCTTGATACTGTACGCATGTGTTATGAGAGCCACGCATGCATACGTGACACTGGTTGAGGGCGCGCTAGATCTCTTACGGTACGCACGGTCACCGCAGAAGAAGGCCGTTGGCCGAAACGGTTGCTTGTACTAATCTTTCTCTGTGCTGACTATACATCACCCAGAAGTGCTTTGCAGCGACCATGTGCTCCACTTAGACTGCTCTGATGAGCAAATGAGCAATCTGCTTTGCATCGCCGTGACTTTTAGTACACGTTTACTGTGTTCCACTCAGGTCATCAGAGGCTGACTTCGTCGCGATGCTCAACCACAATTTGGCAAATTCGCTCCTCTCTTACCAAACTGCATGTACACTGCACAAAAGGAAGTGGCCCCCCTTTCCTCTCAAAGACAGCGGCAAATGTGCACCTTTAATATGTGCGCCTATGAACTCAAGCCGCCAACATTTTCGTGAGTCTCGCACACGCGTAGAGCCAGAGAACATATAGTAGAGCCACGTGACTCAGCTAGATACATATCGTTCAGAATTTTCTCGGGAGAGCACCAAAAAGTGGTCGGGCAACATTGGCATGTTTTGGTGGATTTTTAGTCGCTTCGCAAACCGAGTGCCAGTTTAAGCGCACACGTTACGCGTCCTTAAGAAGTAGGTTATCCTCGCGCTGCAGTGGCCACTGTCAATGGACCGTTTAAAGAAGTCCTTTTTTTAACTCCGAGCATGGATGCGAAAAGCAGTAAGAAATACATGCCGTAGGTATTCATTAATTGATTGCATATCTCACAGGCTAAAGAAAGCGGGAAATAGATATGGCATTTAAGGCACTCTAAAGGCAAATACTAAATCAACGTTGACTGTTGAAACAGCATTCCAGAAATCTAGTAGTGCTTGTTTTGGGCCAGGGAAATAATTATTTTGAAAGAAAATCGCATTTTAGCGGTGTGCACAGCATCAGCACACTTCAACTCGCCCGCCCAAGAGTCCTTCTGATGTAACAGATACCTTGGACAGCAGCAGCAGAGCAGCAGCTGTGTGAAAGTAGCCAGAGTCACAGCAGCAACAGCGACCATCGAAGCTTGTCACAATGGACCTCAAGGCACGGCAGTCAGCCACTTTAAGCACAGGAATTCATTCTGTGGCACCCAGTGGAAAGTCAAGTCGGTTCCTTTGTTCTAGCTCCAATGTCAGACACCATTCGGGCATCCACAACGACACACGGACGCAGAATTTTGTCGAAATTTCTGTTCAAGCGAATTTCATGAGCGCACAAAGCACATGCAGCAGTATACGATTATGAAACTACCACTGAGACACGACCGCGTCAGCGGAGTGAAAACCAGCGAAAACGGAAATTTTGGACCACCCGAGCCGTTCTCCATGGTAACACCAATAACTTCCTTTAACCGTGAATCAAACAGAAACGCACAAGCGGCATTTTATTCCATCTTGTAATGAATGGAATGTTCTTTGTGTCATAAGTAGCTTGAATACTAGTGATTAGTTCTACTCGGGACTCCTGTTGACATCAGGCTCATTCCAAAATGTCCCAGTTGTGGCACATATTGTGTCCTACATGTACCTTAATTTCTCGATTAGCAGAGCACTGCTGTTGATTATATTGACGGCTTAAACATTCTCAGACACTGACTTTTCACTCTGACATAAATTGTCAGTGTTCAGTGTCCCTTTACTGTAGTCTCTATGGCTGCCAACAAGCTAGGCAAGATTTCTGCTGCTGTGCAGAGAAAGAATGAGCGAGTTATAGACAGGAAGAGGACTGACATGTGTTTTGTAAACCACACCAACAAATTCAATGATTGCCGTACAGGTGTGGTGTATAAGGTTCCCTTAGCTGCAGCCGCTTCTACGTAGGAGACTTGGGTCGCTGTGTTTAACCAGAGATTGTTAGAACATAAGAGATAGCTAACCGGGAGCTCACCTTCTAATCTATCTTTACATTATCGAGAGTGCCTGTGCATGCCAAAATTCGATGAATGCACAGTTTTGTAGAGGCACAGGAATGAAGAAACACGTCTGATGATTGAGGAATGACCTATCAATAATAGTGGTGGCGCATGCATGAGCCACCTGTTAAGGTGTTTATTGGACAGCACTTAGCGACAATGCGCAATGGCGACAGTGAAGGCAAAAGCACGGGCACTTAGCGCGAGTGGCGTCCTTTCAGGAGAAGCCAAAGAGGACGACCCGCTAGAAGGCATTGAGAGCACAACCCATTAATCAGTTCCAAGGCTTCACTACAATTACCCCTGGTACGAAAAGCGAGCCGCCCGGCGACCTAGCAGCTTGTCACTATGAGCGGGTAATAGTAGGCCTTGAGGCACTCCACGCTGGCAATGTCGCGAATTCGACGGCGCATGTCCGAAGATAGTTCAATGGGTTCGATCAGGTAGTTGACCGGGGATGTGCGCTCGACGACGCGGTAGGGGCCTTCGTATTTCAGCAGCAGTTTTGAAGAGAGGCCAGTTGCAGTGGTAGGAACCGAGAGCCATACGAGTGCTCCAGGAAGGAAGGTGGACTCAGAAGTGGTGGTGCCACCACGAATGCTCTTCTGCCACTCTTGTTCGTACACTGTAAACGTCTTGACAAGCTCGGGACACTCTTCAGCAAGCCTGGCTGTGTCAAAATAGGAGCACACTCAGATGGATCCGGCTTGTATGGAAGTATCGTGTCAATGGTGTGCGACGGGTGCCTTCCATACAATAGAAAGAAGGGTGAAAAACCAGTAGTGCTCTGAGGGGCGGTATTATAGGCGTAGGTGACGAAGGGCAGAATGGCATCCCAATTTGTGTGATCGGTGGCGACGTACATTGAGAGCATGTCACCGAGCATGTCATTCGGCCATTCGTCTGCGGATGGTAAGCAGCAGTTTTGCGGTAAACAGCATGCCATTCTTTGAGAATGGCTTCGACGACTTCTGAGACGAAGACACGGCCTCGATCGCTGAGGAGCTCATGGGGTGGACCGTGATGCAGCATGAATAGGTGTAGCAGGAAAGAGGCAACATCGCTCACTCTAGCCGCCGGGAGGGCAGCACTTTCGGTGTATCGCGTTACATGGTCAACAGCTACGATGACCCAGCGGTTACCAGCCGACGTCAGAGGAAGGGGTCCATACAAATCGATGCCCATGCGCCAAACGGACGGTTAGGGCAAGGTAATGGTTGTAGACCGGCTGGTGACGGGCGACGCAACTTGAGGCAGCTGCAAGTGATGGCAGTAACATGCCACTATGACCGGCATAACCGTATGCAAAGCAGATGGGCCGGTTGTTGGGTGTGTGCTATCGGTTCGCCGGGCTAGGTGCTCAACTTGCCTGCTTCGTCTCATTTGTTGGGTATGCTCATGCGCTCGTAAATTGCGAGCCAGTCCTCCATGTCGGTGCCATCGGCGCCAGTGAAGATAGGTGGATCGTGGCTGCGTGGGACACCGGGATACGTCGGTGTGGGAGGAGGCGTTTGCTGAGCGGAGTCTTGAGGCATGGTAGATAGCAGGGTACGGGAACGAAGCTCCAGGGGCATCGAATAAGAGCACAGCACTCTCCACCAATTTGTTAAGGTGTTTATTGGACGGCACTTAGCGACAATGCACAATGGCGAGAGTGAAGGCAAAAGCACTGGCTCTTAGCAAGAGGGGTGTCCCCTCAGCAGAAGCCAAAGACGACGAACCACTAGAAGGCATTGAGAGCGCAACCCATTAACCAGTTCCAAGGCTTAACTATACACCCATCGATTAACTTGCATAAAGAGCAAATCAAAGGCCTTAACAGTTATGTTTCATGTAGACTCCCAAGTGTGCCGGATTGATAGGTTCGCCTATTGTCTGGACATGCGCAGGTAATTTTCCTTCCTTCTCTCTTTTCCTGACATTGTGTACCTTTGCACTTGTTAGTCGGTGTTGTGGTGTCTGACTACTTTCTTGTGTCCACGCTTGCACGCCCTGTCTTTCAGGCGACGATGGATGAGGTGCTTCAACTGCATTCGAAACGTAGGATGCTACATAGACAATGTGATCATGACATGGTCCGACATCGGTGATGCCAGCAAACACATGAACGGGAATCTTTATTTAGAGTTTCTGAAGAAAGCCTCAACAGTAGCAGAGCCGCTCTATCGACTGCCGAGAGAAGATAAAAAATGGTCTAGGGGAAAGAGAATGCAGCGACACGTTTAAAGCAAAGAAACACTTGCCGATAATCAGCAAGGTGCTGACATCTTATGACGTCAAGAAACCGCGCACAATACTTCCTGATGCGTCGTCCTATGGCGTAAGTGCCGGGATTTTTCAGACTAATCATGTCATGACCTGTGAACCGTGTTCGTTATACACTCATGCCCTCCAATGCCAATTTTGGTTCATATCACGGCAGGGTTCTGTTTGGTGTCGCAGAAGTCTGTTGCCAGACTGAGAAGCGCGAAGCGGCTCGTGGGTTACGTGCTCCCCAGCAACACGGGCACACCACGGACGCTGGCAAAATACCGAGAAGGGCGAAACGGCTCGTGGGTTACGTGCACCCGTGACACGGGCATACCACGGACTTCTGCGACATCAAACAGAACCCTGCCCATACCACTTTTAAGAGTCGATCACCAAAGCGCCCAGACGTATAATACATGCGGTGTAATAAGCTCCAACAGTCGACATCTTACATCATGTTCTGGCCTCTTCGAGAATGCTGCTTTCGGTTCCTGCGATTCGTTCCGTTCATAAACGATCGACGGCACCACGCCAGGCCTTGGTCGAGCAGGTTTCGCCGGTGTTCCCATTACGCTTCAGCGATAAACTCTGATGGTAGTCACTGTCACGAAAATGTTTTGAGTAAAGAGCAGTGCTATCGAAGGCTTGACGTTACTTCATTTCACAGCAGCGGTCCACTGTGGACATTGTTTTTTTCTCATATGGGAAGTCGTGAAAGAGCACATCGTGAAAGAGGACGTCGTGAAAGAGTACATCACCGCCGATGCTCGTTTAGCCGCGAGCAGCGCAAACAGCTAGCATGGTGATAGACGAGGTTCTCCGTCCAGTAGTATTCTTCGAAACGTAAACCACACACGCAGGGTTAGTACGTTGAAAATTCAGAATAATAAGGATGACTGACGCGGAAAAACCTGCACACGGTGACAGTGCGAGCGTCCGGGATGAGTCTCCTCTACTATGGCCACGGTTGTAAGATATATACACTTTAGGTGAGGACACTCGCCAGACGCCATCGACCAGATAAAGTAACAACGCTGAGCCAGAAGTTATATATAGGAGGCTATGGCTGAGCGGCCTGAGCACCCGTCGGTCCGCTGACGGCAGCGGATACCTATCGGCGGGTTGACGCAACTTTAACGCAAACACGCGTTCCCGTAGCAACTGGCGCTTCGCGGGAAATATGAATTTCCTAGTCAGCGAACGCGGCTACGGCACGCCAGCTACTCAAGTTAGAAAACGCATACCGCGTTTTTCACGAGCGAAAAACAAGACACGCAGCGGACGCCGGCGTTGCCGCCGACTGCGTCGGTTGCTATAGCAACGGTGCAGAAAGCATTTTCTCTCTTTAGGTTGCGTCTTCCCGCCGCTAGATACCCGCTGCGGTCACCGGACCAACAGACACGCGCCGTTGTTACTTTATCTGGTCGATCGCGCTCTGCATGCAAGCCGAGAAGTGTCCACACCTAAACAGTATATATCTTACACCGTGACTATGGCTCAACCCAAAACGTTGGGCTCAACTATAGGAGGCTACCGCCATTCGCGTTTCGTGGGCGCTGCCATCTTTACTTCAAAAAACAGATTACCAAAATTGCATAGTAGTGACGCGTCCGGCAAGAAACGCGCGTGCCGGTTTTTGTTGACGCCACCAGGTGCCGCAACTGCACCTTCTTCTAACAGACTGGTTGCTGTCTCCACCGCTGCGTTCGAGATTTCCCGTGTTTCTAGGCGCTTAGGCACAAAATAGTTAGATTACAGGAGATAAAGATATTGCATTTAGTATGGTATAGTGTAAAGGAAGTTAGTGAAAACCATATCAACGCACTGTTATCGGGAACGTCGTCTGCTACCGCAAAGGGGCGGATTCACTGAGCTTGCAGTTCGTGACATCGCCTGCAGCAGTATCTATTCGCAGATTTTTTTTCGTCCATTACCTAGCATATCTGTACCCTTTTTGCCTCTATGGCGCAATATCACAAAAGTGCGCACGCACAAAGTGTGCAACGTCTGCGCTGCATTGTAAGGCGTAATATAACGGCCTCGGCAGACGCATATTGATGGGGCTAAGATTTCCGTGCATTATTGTTGTTTACAGAACCGCAGCTATCCAAATTATTCCGGCGCTCCCTTACCCCATTTCACGGCGTGCAACGAAACTGTTTTTCTTTTTGGCATACTACACGGAAATGTCCGAGAAAAAAAAATGTCCTCCATGAAATGTCCTCCATGAAGTAGCGTCACACGGGAGACGCAAGAGGGAAGCAGCCGCAAAGCGCGCTTCAACTCTAGCCACTGTACTTCAACGGAGGACTATTCGCACTGGATGGATGGATGGATGCTATGAGCGTCGCCTTTAAAACGGGGCGGTGACATGTCTGCCACCAGGCTCGAAGAAAAAAAAAAAAAAAAAAACTTCCTTGTTTCATGTTGGCCTAATACCTTATCTACATTGATTAAATCTATGTTATTATACCAAAACAATATAAATTCACGGTCCATCTCTCTGCCTCTTAAGGCAGAATGACCTTATTTTTCCCCATTATTTATTTTTGTTCTTTATCTCTACTTTCTGCCACCAATACTCTAACCGTCTCTTACTTATTTCTATCGCGGACGTGTGCAGCTTTCCATTGTTGTCCCTAAAACCCAAGGCTTCATGTAGACTCGTGCCCACACGTATACCTGGGTGAATATCGCCACATTCAATCAGTACGTGTTCCGTCGTTTCCTTAGTTCCCCCGCAGCATGTACATTGTTCTTCTTCGTTACTGAATCTCGCTTTATAACTACGCGTTCTAAGGCAGCCCGACCTTGCTTCAAACAGTAAAGCGCTTCCCCTTGAATTATCATAAAACCTTTCCCTCCTTAATTCGTTTTTTCCCTTTCGGTAGTTACTCAGAGCCGGCTTCTTTTCCATCGCTGCCATCCAATAAGTCCTCTCCGCCTCTCTGACCTTCCGCTTAATGCTCCTTGTTGCCATATCGGCCGCACTGCTAGCCGTATATTTACTGGTGAGCCTCCTAGTTCTTTTTCTCCACTGCGTGTCAACGCTTTTTCTATACAAATACCTGAAAACCTTCTCTGCCCATCTACTGTTCTTCATTTTCCTCAGCCTCTCTTCGAATCTTATTTTGCTCTGAGCTTCCCTCACTTCAAAGCCTGTCCATCCCATATCACCCTTTACTGCCTCATTTGTCGTCTTCCCGTGAGCGCCCAACGCGAGGCGGCCCACCGTCCTTTGATTTACATCCATTCCTGATTGTACCTCTGACTTCATGCAGACTACTGAGTTCCCAAATGTAAGCCCCGGGACCATCACACCCTTCCACAGCCCTCGAAGCACCTCGTACCTATTGTATCCCCATAAAGCTCTGTGCTTCATAATTGCAGCATTCCTCTTTCCCTTTGCTACCGATGCTTTCTCTTGTACCTCCATATATCTATCCCCCTCATTTACCCATACTCCGAGGTACTTGTACTCGCTTACCCTCGGTATTTTTTGGCCCTGTATAAAGACCACATGGTCTTCGTGATCATTGAATAAGATCAATCCACATTTTATTGCACTAAATCCTAGTCCTAGAGCCTCACATTCCCTTCCGCATATATCTGCCAGTCGCTGTATATCATCTTGACTGTCCGCAAATAAGACAATATCATCAGCATAAAATAGACCTGGAAGCTTCTGCTCAACCATCGTGCCGACCTGCTCGTGTGACAAATTAAATCCAATGTCGCTACCTTCTAGCGCTTTTTCCATCCTCACCATGTACAGCATGAATAATAGCGGGGACAAAGGACATCCCTGTCTCAGCCCCTTGCTGATTTCAACGCTGTCCTTGCTACTTATTCCTTCCCATTCTATACAAACTGTATTTTCTCGGTATATTTCCCTCAAAAGCTGTATACAGTCGTCACCTATGCCCACTTCTTTCAGTATATCCCACAAAATTTCCTGATTAACGTTGTCATACGCCCCGGTAATAATACGCTACGTATAAGGCCTGCTTTCTATTTTCGATATTTCTATACACTGGGTAAGAACAACAGATTATCGTCTAACCGCCTGTCAATTCGAAATCCATTCTGAAGTTCTCCCAAATGTCATTTTGCTCTACTCACGCTTCTATTTTAATTTACTGCCTGCATCGCAACTTGTATAGCACCGATGTAATGGTTAGCGGTCTATACGAGCGAATGTTATCCTTTTCTCCCTTGCCTTTATAGATTAACTTCATTCTACTTTTTCGCCAACTGTTTGGTATTTCCCTCTCCTGTAAGCACTTTTCTACGGCTTTCAGCAGTGCTTCTTTAGTGTTATGTCCGAGTTCGTTAATGAGGCTGACGGGAACCCCATCTAAGCCCGGAGTAGTGCGCTTAGGAATTTTTCCTTCGGCCTTCTTCCAATTGAATTCTCTAGTACTACATCTTCGTCGGTTGCACTCCTTTGCGTACTTTTACTCACTGGGGGAATCCCCGGGGCGACCTTTTTAAACGAATCAGCTGTTATCTTTCGGATGTAACCTAGCGCTTCATACCCTTCCAATTGATTTCCTCCTTCATCTACCATATGTTGTTGCATTGTGACAGACTTCCTACCCAGCGCTTTTAGGTGGCTCCAAAATATCCTAGGCGCGGCCTTCTTCTTTTCGCGAATCTCTGTCATCCAGCGTTCACTTTCACCTTTAATTTTTGGCCTCGACTAATTTCTGCACAATGGATTTTTGCTCTAAATATATTTCCCATATTGGTTGACTTCGTCCTGTGGCCGCTTCTCCTTTTTTGCTTGTCTGTGCTCCCGTGATGCCTCACGTCGCTTCTCGATCGCCTCCCAGATTTCTTTGTTCCACCAACTTTTTGGCTTTCTCTTTTCCTTTCCAACAATTAGTTTTCTTCTCTTTTTCCATTTCTTTCGTGATTACATGTAGCAGCTCACTATACTTCCAGTCTTTGCCTGGTAGTTCGTCTACTTTTTCCTCGACTCTTGCGGCTATATTTGTTATTTGTTTGTCATTTAGATACAAGCTGCCAAACTTTGATTCTATGTTCTTATTTTCAGTTTTATATCCCATTTGTAATATTATGCGTTTATGATCACTACCCAAGCTGTTAATGCCTTCCTCGTCTATTCTCATCTCTCTAAGTTTGTCATATATTCCTTCTGTCATGAGACAATAATCAATGCTCGATTGCCGGTTTCCGACTTCCCACGTGATCTGCCCCTCACACTTAGGCCCCACGTTAACTATCTCAAGACTACGTTGCTCGCAGAGATCTAGCAATAACTTGCCATTGGTGTCTGAATATCCGTCGAGGTGATGAATGTGAGCGTTCATGTCCCCTAGAAGGATTATTTCGGCATCATGACCAAATTCTTTAATATCGGTGCTTATGCATTTCACTATCTCCAGATTCTTTTCTCTGCAGTTATTGCCTGTCCACAAGTAAGCTACACCTAGCCACATTTTCTTTCCACCTACTGTGCCCGAAACCCACATGTGCTCTGAACACGTTTCTTTCGCTCTATCCAATTTTGTTCTGCTATGAATTAGCATTCCAACACCCCCACCTCTCCTTTCTGAGGTGATCCTGTTACATCCTTCCCAAATATAATTGTCAATATGTGGTGGCTCTTCCAAGTCTCTAAGGTGTGTTTCTGTAACCGCATAAACACCTATCTGTTCCTTGCTTAACTGCTCCTCAATCTCTAACCATTTTGCCTTTTTTCTGCCACCCTGCATGTTTATGTAACTAATTGCAACACGCGCCTTCTCCCTTCTTTTACCTTTTCTCTGGTTTTTTTGTATACTGCCTATCAAAGAGTCCCCCTGGTTGTTTTCCTCATTACAAGCTACCGTGGGCACCGAAGGGCCCGCGTGCCCCCCAAAAAAGCTACTGCGCGTCCTGCCAGTCGCCAGCCCACCTCATGACCAAGCCTCTTATCGAAGTGAATTCTGTCTCTTTGGAAACCGCCCCACCTGTGCACCTCCCTGTTTATATCCACTACCTCGAAGCCCTTCTCTCGACTAATTGGCATATCTCTTTGTTTGCGTCGACAACAGCTCTTGCAAGTTGATATCTCTCACTGGTACTTCCGGTATTGTGCATACCACTATCTGCACCTGAGAGGAAATGGCGCGCATGTCCTCGACCCCTTTCGCCAATGTGGTCGCTAGTTCGGCTGATTCTTCATTCAAGACGTCGTTTAGTCCTCCCGCGATTATCACGAGGTACGTCCATTAGCCTTAGTTGCGAGTTTTGCGCTAGCTCGTCTCACCACTGATCCCAGCCTATGTCCCGGGAACTTCCCTATTAAAACTCGTTTTGTCGCCTCTCACCCTTTCCTTGACTGCTTCTTCGCATCTAACTAAATTCGAGTCCCCGGCGATTATCACGTGCTCCGACTCTTCTGCTAGACCGTCCCGCACCTGGCCACTGCCTCGGTTACTAGCGCGTGCCACTGCTGCTTTGTCCCCTCCCCTTCCCAAAACTACTTCGCGGAAGCCGGGTCCTGTGGACCCTTGCACCTGTCTTTTCCAAACCTGTTTCCCCCTTCGAGTCTACCACTGTGGGGGTCGATGCCCCGCTGTTCCCGCTGTCGCTTGCTTCTTTGTTCCCTATGACTACCTTTGCTAACCCCTCCTCGGCTGACTTAAGCCTTTCCCCCATAGCCATCGTTTTTTTCCCGCTCTGTCGCCAACGCAATCTCCAGCTCGGCGATTCTTACCATGAGCTCATTCTGGGCAGCCATCATTATTTCCATTTTCGCCTCTAACTCGCATTGCTTACACTTGGCGTCAGCTCCTCTGTCTTCTCATCCGTACAAACCTCTATTTTCCATCCCATTCCGCACCCTGAACACTTTACGGTCTTTTTGACCATGGCTAGATCGTTCACACGGCGGATTAGATACACTTAACAGTAAAATGGTATCACAAAACTCCGCAAGTATGCTACACTTCAAAGCACATGTGTGCCTTTCAGACACGCAGGGGTGAGACGGCTGAAATCGATTTGGGAGCAGTTTTGGGAGCAGCAAAATTTCAATTTAGGAGCAGGAGAACCTTGTTTGGGAGCAGTTAGTGGCATTTATTATGTCGTTTTTGGAGCTTGAAAAAAACAATTTGTAGCAACTTGGAGGAAGAAATGCACATTTTAATCGGCTTAGAATACACATAACGTTCAAAGAGCCTTTGGAGAACGCTTTTTTTTTAACGTATTATTGCCAGGTATGAACTACACTACCTTTTTACAAACTACGCAATTTATATAACCCGGGTAACAACATATGAAAACAGAAGAAAAAAGTTTTTTAACTAGGTCACTTTACATTTGAAAATAAAAAAAGAATAACATCACATTTTTCAAATAATAAAAAATCTGATTGCACAAGAATTGTAGTCACATAGCAGTAGGTCTTTGAACGGTCAATGAACGATTCTTACTAGCACGCGATTGCGGCGACGCCTTCAAGGAAAGAACAAAAGCGGTATGGCGGCCACCGATGAACGCATGGGGGGGGGGGGGGGGGTCACTATATTTACAACCACTCAGAGGCGATTACCACAGCACTATGGAAGCCTCCCATTACAAAGGCGCGTAGAAGGACACGCTTGGGCGCGGTTAACATGTTCTGCGAACGTATCCCTGGCGCTGCTTCTAAAGTTACCGTATTTACTCGATTCTACCGCACCCTCGATTGTTAACGCGCCCCGTTTTCCGCGACCAAAAAAAAAAGTACAACATCGATTCTAAAGGGGTATTCAGACGGGGAGGAATGCTCGGGGGAGACGGGGGGGTTGCGGATCACGTGACCACGACGTCACGGATTAGCGAGTGGGCGTGACCCCCCCGCGCCTCCTCGGAGGAGACGGGGACGTTTTCCCCGAAAGGACAAACAATCCCCCGGCGGTGGGGGATGTGGCGGAATTTCTGGCTCTTGTTTGGCCACTTGTTGCACTTGCTCCTGCAGAGAGCGGCAGTGGGGGTCCAGTCTGCAGTTGGGGTCATCTGTAGCTGGGGTCATCGTCGTCGGCAGCTGGTGAAACGGGCGGTACAAGCCACAGGAGTAGTCTGGTAACACTGGTCTCCCCCTCCGTTCGCCCCGTCCGTGTGAGTGGGGGGCATTTGTGGCGACTTCTCCTCGCGATTGACGTCACTAGGCTCCGCCTTTACCCCCCCGAGCATTTCTCCTCCGTCTGAATACCCCTTAACGCGCCCCATTTTTCGTGAGAGAAATGAACAAAAGAAGTCCGTAGGAGTCCACCTTCGCATATTCAGAAGAACAAGTATTTGGCTTTTAAAGAACTAAAGTTTAAAAAAAAGAAAACACAAAGTCAAACGGCGGACCTTGCCGCTGAAACTGTAACCACTACGGCGGCGATACGAGTCGCATAATGGATCAGTCTTCGTCGCTGTCGGACAACTCCTTGTCGCTATGTATCTCGCCGTCAACGCTCTTCGATTTCGGCAAACCGGCCCTGCTTTTGTCCACAGAAACGTTTTCGTGAAGCTTTGCTGTAAAACAATCTTCTGCTTCTGTTTGCGCCAGTCTCGCACGCATGTTTCGGCAACTCCGAACGACCGCGATGCGGCCCGATTTCGTCCGTCTATGCACATGTAATAACTTTTCTTTGAAATGCGACATCGTGGTGCACTCATCGAGTACTTGGAGTGGGCACTTCCATGCCACCGATGCGAATGTAGAACGGGATGACAAACTCCTCAGCACATGTACGAACTGAAACAATGACAGAAATGGCCGAGGCGCGTAGGAGGCGGCCATTTTGAAATGCCGATGGCAATACCATGACCGAGTTTCTTTTTTTTTTTCGGTACTCGATTCTAACGCGCATGCGATTTTTCGACTCGTTTTGCCGAAAAAAAGGTGCGCGTTAGATTCGAGTAAATATGGTACGTTTTTCCCACGCTGAAACTGATGCAGGCTTGAAAATCCTTGCTTGCGGGGCCGTTTCGGCGCAGTTCGGCGCAATTCTTGCAATTTTTATGCTTTCGGAGCAGCTTGGCGCAGGAAAAACGGAATCGTATCAAAATGCGCAATATGCGCAGCTGTCTCACCCCTGGACACGTGGTGACCGAACGGAAAAAAAATAAAAAATAAAAAACCCAGGCGACTGTCACACAGGAAACAGTACAAATTGTAAGCTCTATTATGCTTCAAAGCTTCAATCTAGTGGCTTATGTACTCATATAACTAAAAAAACAAGCTCGAATCATGCAAAAAAAAAAAAAAACTTATCTGACGCTGTCATTCCGGAGCCCACGAAAAACACGGCCGTCCTCTAGCAGAACCGCGCTGCTGTCCGCTGACAAATATTGCGCAGTTTGCGTGGTTTGCGCTCCCGCGGCACTTTTAAGCTTTTGTACGCTGTAGGGTTTTGTAACGACTTTCCACGGAATGCCTACGTTTTAACAGGCTCTAACGACTTCGCTGGCGTAATTAACCCTTTGTTTGGAGCTGAAAGGTCGTCGCTGCAGTGCTTGGCGCTTGGCTTTTCACAATGTCGACACCACCTGAGCAAAACGTCGGAAGGTAAGCTGGACCATGGAGCGGTTGTTCAGGGTGTTATCACCCTGATATGTTTGCCACACTGATATATTTGAACAGGTTAAAAACCTTTTAACACATGAATTTCACTTTCCAGATGAGGTAGCGCCACCGCGCGGATTTTTTCGGAAGACAGGAGACGGTGGTGGGTTTCCTACTCGCCACGTTTGTGTGCATGTTTGTGTGGCTGCCGGAGCGTCGTAGTAGTGCGCCATGGAGAAAAACGGGCTAAGAGCGAAGAGCAATCGCATTTGCAGTGTGCCACTATGCACAAATCGTGCAATATTTGGAAAAGTCAGCTTGCACCGCTTTCCAAAAGAGAAAGAACCAAGGTAAAGAACGACGGAAGTTGTGGAGAATCAAGCTCCGCATTGGGAAAGAAGTTAGCAAATGGTCGTGTGTATTTCAACAAGTACAACTAATATGTGACTGTTAAGTAGAAACATGTTATTTAAAGTCACGGTTGGGAGTGCAACAACAAACACCAGACGCAATTTCATTTCCTTTTATTGCAGTGATATGCCTCTATGTTTGTTTTTACATTGAAGCTTTTAGTACGGCATATCGCACACATTCACTGTTAGTCCCTCGGTGCACATTGCAGAAGACAACCAACAAAACATGATAAATTCATGTTGTTAAAAGGTTTTAACCTGTTCAAATATATCAGTGTGGCAAACACATCTTTGCATTGAGCAGAGAGACCGGCCTTGCATGCTCCCTGATAATAAACAAATCAATGATAATCATGCAAACGACATTAAACTGTGGTAATTCTCGCGGGGTAAAATGCGACAGCTGCCACATGCATAATGAATCCGGGAAGCTTTAAGCAACATATTGCTACTTTTATAACACTAGAATGAAGAAGTGACAGTGTCTCCCCACCACCCCACGGCACGCGAAAACGCCACTCGTGCGGGAAGCTGCAGGTATTGGCATACTTTATCATGCGCTCATATCTGCTGAATCGCCAATACATAACTCTTCCGTGTCACTCTTAAACAATCAGTTCACAGCTAAACCGGCGCGGGGAACCATGTATCTCGCCGTGAACGCACACACTACATTTTAGGCAGCGCAAAAAGCGAGGACGGCGCTTTGTTTACACACGAGCGCTACCGCTGGTTAGTGTCAATTCTCGTACGTCATATATAGATTACAAAACTTAAGAAGAAAACTGACATTTACGGCACCGGTTGCGTTGCACACTTGAACATTTATTCTATGCGGCGGGCCTTTCATGGCATTTGTCTGCAGGCAGAGGGACTCCACCTGGACGGCCGCGCTTGTCGTCTCGCGTACTCCACAACATATTATATGTCCAGCGTCAACACATCTCTGTGTTTCCTTGGCAAGGTCAAGGATCGCGCTTAGAGATACCATAGGCTCGTAAGCCACCTGGTTGTCGAGACGTGCACGCTTTCGTTAGAGTGTACTACTTTCGTGTCGCTTCCATCACCTCTCGTCCCGCCATATTGCAACGTTCTCCGCACCACCTATAGGTGCTGGAAAGTGCGAATTCGCCCCGAGATCGAGCGGAGTCGCCACCTGGCGGCTACTGGCTGAAGCGCGCCTAGTGTGGCGCGCCTACTGTGCGTCGTCTGCTAGCCGCGGCGTCTTTGCATATGCACGTACGTCATGCATCTCTTCAAAGGGCAGCTTGTCTGTTGTGTTAGCGCACTCTTAAATGCTTGTACGTGTACCTACCACGATGTACAAAAGCATTTGGCCTTTCTAGGCTGTATATGCATAGTAAAAAGATTAGTGAGTGCAGTTGTCGAGAGTGCTCTGTGTGGTCGTCGTACCCTGCCTTCAATTGTTGTCGTACCCTGCCTTCAATCCTATTCTCCTGGCTCGCTTGTGTGGCTTTGGGTGCCTGCCTCGACCCCTGGGTTGTCCCCGAAACTCATGTCAAACTACCAGGGTCCCTACCGTGTAGTGAACCAAACATCTCCCGTGAACTATATCGTGGAGCCTCTTGAACCACCTTCGGATAAGCGTCGTCGCAACCGCTAAATTGTGCATGTAGAACGTTTAAACCGTTACTATGATCCCCCTGTGCTATCGTACCCCTAGGTAGCCGGGACGGCTTCTTTTCCCCGGGGGAGATAACTGTACTGGAAATAATGGGTAGTGGCGATCTGGCTTGGAAGGAGAAGACGACGACGAGATTATTCATAAAAGCTACGTTTCGGTGTTGTCCCGATTGTCATCTCTCGCTGCTCGGCTCTACATCTGAGGGCTTGGTCACCCAGAACGCCTCGTACGTGACAATATATATATACATACCTACACACATATACATATATGTATAAAAGGCACAAAGCAAATCATAAGAAAGAAACCGAGGCACCCGACTGTGGATTCGAACCATCGACCCCTCGTTCCCCAGCCCGCTGCATTAGACATCTCAACCATACCCAATGCATGCGCCGGCGAAATAGCGGCGAGCTATTTATGTACACCATTTACCGCTGTAAGCAAATTTCAGAGGAGCTTGAGCGTGTTTTCCATCTCGCAACGCTCCTAATTTTCTTTCAATTTGAACACTGCCCTTGAAACGCGCACGACAAAGTGGCCCTTTTGTGTACCCACTCGTGATGTGGAAGGAAAAAAAAAACAAAGAACACAGGGCACAACAAGAGTTACTGTATATACTACTTTTCTAAAGGTAGCATTTACAGTAACTCTAGGCACACCTTACATCAGACGCCCATGTGTGGCAAGAGAGGCAGGGGGTCACTCCGAAAAGAAATGTCTAAGAGCGTCTGATTCCCCATTGTCGACACTTGCAGCGCGTTGCTCAAGCACAAAGACTTAAAGGGGTGGCGCCATCAAACTTCGAGGCTATAACAAGCCTGTTGTGGGTTTCTTCTGTATGCAAGGACACTCCACATGAAGGGTCGGACACAGTAAACGTTTAGAATATATTTTAATTCACTTCCAAAATGTACCTAAATGCCCATTCTCCCGACCGAGACCCATCGCTAGCGCGCCGACACTGACGTAGCTCTGTAGGATGGGCAACGAAAGTTGTAGTGACGTCACACCAGATCTACTGTAGTGATGTGAGTGATCGCTGGACCTCCGCCACCTCCACAACATGCGTACCGGCTGTAGTGAACTAGGATATATTCTAGTTCACTGTAGCACCGGAAAAACATCGGTTGCTACATCACTCGCCGAGTTCCGATCGCTTCCTGGCTAAGTGCGTCACAGCCTTGTGTGGTCACGTGACCAGGATCCTACACTTCTACGTCACTGCCAAACCTCGGCGCCCAGAAACCGAAACCGAAAGTTGTCCACATTAAAAGGCGATATTAAATTATTTAGCGAGAATACATGAATCTCGGTGCGTGCAACATGCTTCCTGGAGCTATAGGAAACGCTTACAGCAAAGAACGCGCAAGCCACAAATTTGGTGGCACCACCCCTTTAAGAACTGCGACAGTTATTAGTTCGCGCTTGCCCTGTGCATGCCTGTGCGTTCTTTTTGGGCGTCCTTCTGCAGCGGCGCGCTGCAAGTATCAAGCTGCTTCTCGTTCATCGTGTGACATTCCAATTTCTTGCTATCGCATTCATTGCTTCGCCCTTGCGGCGAAACTGTTTTTAGGGGCGAGGCTCCTCTTAGTCTAACCTTGTCACGCGTCCGGCGTAAGGCGTAACCGGCAGTATACTACGACCCATCACCGATCCTTTGCAAACTGCCCACTACTTCGTCTTTGCAAACATCCCACTACGATCCATCACCGATCCATTACTTCACCGACTATAAAGCCGTTATAATGAAGGGGGAACGGAAGCCACCTTTGCAAACTGCCCACTACTTCGTCTTTGCAAACATCCCACTACGACCCATCACCGATCCATCACTTCACCGACCATAAAGCCGTTATAATGAAAGGGGAACGGAAGCCACGTCTAGCTACCACTTACGATTAATAAAATTTCTTGTATAACTACATACAGTGTTTGTCACGTCTTTGATGATGTACTGGGCTATCGCTTTGATTACTGCTGAGCGAAACCACTGAAGATTTCACGGTGTAACCATGACTGCTTCAGGAGCTTCACCCAAGCTCTTCATCATTCATCCGTGGATATGCTGTGAATTTTTTTTACATCGCTGCCATGCAGTAAATCCTCTCCGCCTCTCTGACTTTTCGTTTAACTCTTTGTCGCTTACACTGCAGAAGTGTCGTGTAATAAAGACCCGAACCCTAGACAAAGAACTTCATCCTTTATTCTACGGCTCGTGCAAACTTCCTCTTCCTTCACTTCTCTGTCCTGCGTCCTGCTGTCACCCGTCCGCAATCATCATCAATATATTCCCAAGGGGCCAAGGCGATCACTCGTCAGCTGATTCTTGCTGACTTGCTCCGATAATGTACACATTCTGAACGGGACCGTTGATTGTCCAGGAGCTTATTATTGTGCACAGACGCGCGCACAACCGTCCTTTCCTTGGTGCACTGGCATAACTCTGTTAAGCTGTTTAGCTGACATAACTCCGTACATACACAAGCACATAATCACCAGCACGTAGCCGAGGTAGTTCACGACCGACATTGTGTGCGGACACCGAAGTATGAGCAGGCATAGGCGTGCGCAGAGTTTCCCTTCAGGGGGGGGGGGGAGGTTCGTCGTAGCGCCCCCCTTTCCAATTATGTCAATGTATGGCACTGACATTGCGCCCGCTTTCCCCATTATGTCAATGTGCGGGGCTGACTTTGCGCCCCCCCCCCCCTTTTTAGGTATCAGTCATCCATCTATTATACTGCAAGAGGGTGAGATAGCCTTCCTCGAACGACACGTGGGATAATCGTACTGGGCGCTAGTTTTTTAATCTTTTTATGTCGACTCGTTGGGTTTTATCTGGTATAACTGCGTGTTAAGTATCCTTTTTCCTGAATAAAGACGTCAGTTGATCGTACCGCGTCGTTTTGTGTCTCATTTTCTTGAGTGCCGTGTTATTCGCGCCCCCGTTTTATTATGAGCCAACACCAACTCGGCCAATTTTTTTCTTATACTGAAATTACACGAAATATCGCGTGACATTGAGGAAGTAGCACATCACATATGTCGCACGGCAATGCAAGACGCCGGTCAACAGTAGAAACGCACGAACAATTCCCTCACAGAGCCGCACCGATCTCGGCTCGAAATTGGCTCAACCTATTTTGTGGAACGACTTTCGACGACCTTCGTTCTTTTCCGAGCGGAATGGCAAAATGCTTTTTAGGGGTGAAGCACCTTATGGCCGAGTCTTTTACCCCCCGCATCTATAGCGTAGCTCTGGTTTACACGGAGTCCGCTAGGCGTGCTGCGGTAGCAGCGCTCGCACCCGGCGCGTGCTCTGGTTTGAATGGAGACCGCTAGGGGCGTGTTATGCTTTCAGATGCATTTCATATGACCATAAACATCTAACAACCAGGGGGACGCGTATAGACCTCGTCTTCGCTAACTTCAGATTACATACCATTCAAGAACCCCTGGCTCTTCATTTCACCGATCACAGGCGGTCCTAATAAAGGGGAAACGAAGTCCGCACCTCAACACCATATACGCCTTATGACATCAATAAAACAATATTGTATATTGACGCGTGTATACATGTGGACGATGACGACGACGGAGGGTTTTAACGGACACCATCTAGTGGGGCTCTGAATGTTTGAAGACGAAGAAGACGTTTCTCCTTGTCAGCTGATTTTCAACACGCTGTTTCGCTGCCGAAAGGTGTTCTTGTCTTTTCCTTGCGTTGCATCGCGACACTGGTGGAGGTGCTGGACCGCAACCCTGCCTGATGCTCCACACCCCTACTGGGAGCCGTTTATCTAGCCCGGAGGCATTGTCACCTATTGCAACTCCCGTGAATCGCTTCAGTCGGAGGTTGCGATGCCTGGCTCCAGAGCTCACAACCTTCTCTCGGGCGCCGCTTGCCTCTACCAGTGGCCAACGCCAGCTCGCAACAGGTGCCCCAAGGCAGGGGCGTAGCCACGTTAGGGCACACCCGGGCCCGTGCCCCCCCCCTCCCCCGAAATTTTTTTTTGCCATAGCATACAGAGCAGAAAATGACACTCGACCACATCTGCCTGCTCGTCCCCACTACAGATCAAGGAGGTGCCCCCCCCCCCCCCCGAAAAAAATTTCTGCCTACGCCCCTGCCCCAAGGCAGCTCTCTTCCGAACCCATCCCAGGTGACGCTCTTTCCACCATTGGTGCCTGATCGCTTTAGTGGCGGTGCCCATGAAGACGTTGATGACTGGCTTGAACACTATGAACGTGTTGCCAAGATCAATCAGTGGTCTGATCAGCAAAAGCTCTCCCGCGCCTATTTTTACCTTGACGACAGTGCTCGTACTTGGTATGAGAATCGAGAAGCCAGTCTGTCTACATGGAGCGACTTCCGACAGCAGTTTGTTGATACCTTCGCCAACGTCGACCGATTGGACCGTGCTCAGCAGCTATTGGAGCTACGGGTTTAAAAACCCAATGAAACCGTCGCGATGTTTGCGAAGGATATGACTCGTCTATTTCGCAGAGCTAACCCGAACATGACTGATGAAAAGAAATTGAGCTACCCCATGCGCGGTGTAAAGGAGCAGCTTTTTGCCGGGCTCCTGCGCAACCCTCCAAATATCATGGCTGACTACATCAAGGAAACTACGGCTATCGAGTGGGCACTTCATCAACGATGCATGCAGTATGATCGCATGTCCAGTAGCGCCCCAATCACTGCCGCCGCCATGACGTTTGAGAATCAGGGTGCCTTGAGAGACCTGATTAGGGAGATTGTTCGCGAGGAACTTCAGAAGTTGCGGACTCCCGTAGATGAAACACCCATGGCGTCCGTCGTCGAAGTCGTGCGCGACGAAATCCGGCAAGCATTCTCGACAGCTGACCCTGATGCCGAGCAGCGTCCCATGAGCTACGCCGCCGCTGTTCGACGTCCACCACTCGCTAAGACGTCGCCGCCGCCATACCGCCAGCCCCCATTAGCACCTTGGTCACCGCCGCAAGAGGAGACATTGAGGCGACCACCCGTCTTTTCGTACCGCCAGCCGTCCACAGCCGCGCCATGGGCAGCGTCGCAAGAGATGCTCAGACGTCCACAGCTCCGAAAAACAGACGCATGGCGCACAGTAGACCGGCGACCACTTTGTTTTAACTGCGGAAGTGCAGGCCATATTTCCCGCCATTGCTGGCATCGTGGTGATTCTTTTCGACCTCTTCGGCCATGGTTTGACGGCCGACGCGCCACTGACGAATTCATACCACGCCTCGGCGACGCTTCTTTTCAAGGGCCACCCCATTCTCATTTTAACGACTGCCGTACCACTGACGCGGAGGCAATGCCTAATCAACAGGCGGGTTTGGAACGTCGATCCCGCTCTCCCTCTCCCGCGCATTCACCTTCTTAACACCGACGCACCTTCGCGGACCTTAATGGAAGGAGGTCACCCAGCCCGCGCCGGGGAAACTGAGCGCGGCGACCTCCGGGGGTAAGGTTGCAGGCCATCAAGACGACAATAAAAAGCCCCCATTACTCCCAGTGCACGACGCCGTCAAGCCGATAAGACGTGAGATAGACAAAGTTGTGACCGCTGAGCTTACTGTTCTTCTTGAGGGAGAGAAAGTAACAGCCTTAGTTGACACTGGTGCCGACTTTTCTGTTATAAGACAGGACGTCGACGTCCGCCTCAAGAAAGTGAATATGCCGAGGACGGACCCTCATATCAGAACAGCAGGTGGCCAGTTACTAATGCCTACTGGAAGATGCACGGCGAGAATTGACATAGGAGGTTCTCCTTTCGTCGCGTCGCTCGTAGTTCTCGCGGCATGCCGCAGATATCTAATTATTGGCATGGATTTTTTACGAGAATATGGCGCCGTCATCAATATCCCGGACAGTTTGATTACGTTCTCCAACAGTCCTGGCTTAGTTGATTGTCCAGAGGCGAGACGTAACCTTCTGCGTCTTAACGCTGGTTGAAACCGGCGTCTAGCACCGGTCGCGCGACCGTTTGCGACTGGCGGTCAAAAAGCGACTCAAAGCGACCGATGTTCACACCTGCGTGCGACCTATATGCGTCGCCACATAGAATTCACGTCTGGTCGTATACAGCTCGCATTGCCGTTGCCCCGTAAAATAGGCTGACGTCCTGTTTCTGCGCATCTGATTGGTTCAGAGGTTCGCGACTGCAGTCGCGCGACTGAAAAATTGAACAGCGAGCGACTGAGCCAAAGCAGTCACTTTGCGACCAAAACTGCCATTTGCGACCGTTTGCGACCAGTCGCTTTGCGACTTAAGGGGTATTCAGACGGAGGAGAAATGCTCGGGGGGTAAAGGCGGAGCCTAGTGACGTCAACTCGCGAGGAGAAGTCGCCACAAATGCCCCCCACTCACACGGACGGGGCGAACGGAGGGGGAGACCAGTGTTACCAGACTACTCCTGTGGCTTGTACCGCCCGTTTCACCAGCTGCTGACGACGATGACCCCAGCTACAGATGACCCCAACTGCAGACTGGACACCCACTGCCGCTCTCTGCAGGAGCAAGTGCAACAATGTGGCCAAACAAGAGCCAGAAATTCCGCCACATCCCCCACCGCCGGGGGATTGTTTGTCCTTTCGGGGAAAACGTCCCCGTCTCCTCCGAGGAGGCGCGGGGGGGTCACGCCCACTCGCTAATCCGGGACGTCGTGGTCACGTGATCCGCAACCCCCCCGTCTCCCCCGAGCATTCCTCCCCCGTCTGAATACCCCTTTAGTCGCGCGACCGTTGCTAGTCGCCGGTGTGAACGAGCCTTTACTGATGACGATGTGGTCCTCCCTCCTAAGTCATGCACGCTTGTGTCCGTGGCAGGTGATGCTCCGTTTGACGGCGAAGGAGTTGCGGACCAAATAAGCTCGCTCCTCTTTACCCACGGCATCTCCGTCGCGCGAGGTATCATCAGTGTCACTGCTGGACGCACGGACTTGCTGCCGACCAATTTCAGTACTGAGCGCCGGCACTCCCCAAAAGGCACGGCCGTCGCCTACTTTGACGATATCGTGGATGCCGAAGGCTGTTTGTCGGTACTCGACGAACCGCCAATCCTTAATCCAGCACCGGTTCTTGACGTTAGCACTACTTTGCCAAATGGCCAGCGACGGAGGCTGCTTGAGCTACTAGCGGAATTCCAAGACTGCTTTTCGTCCACATCAAGAGTTGGTCGCACGCCCCTTACCAAGCATCGGATAATTACTGAAGACACTGCGAGACCTATTCACCAGAACCCTTATCGTGTGGCTCCAAAGGAACGCGGAGCGATACAACAAGTAGACAAAATGCTTGAAGATGACGTCATTCAGAGCCCCTGGGCATCGCCTGTGGTCCTATAGTCAAGAAAAAGGACGGCAGCCTTCGCTTTTGCGTGGACTACAGGAAGCTAAATCAGATGACCAAGAAAGATGTGGATCCGCTTCCCCGTATAGATGACTCTCTGGACAGACTTCGACATGCTCGTTACTTTTCTTCAATGGACCTGAGGAGTGGATATTGGCAAATCGAGGTAGACCCGAGAGACCGCGAGAAAACAGCTTTTGTGACGCCAGAGGTAATATGAATATAAAGTCTTGCGCTTCGGTTTGTGCTCGGCGCCTGCTACCTTTCAAAGGCTCATGGATACCGTGCTTTCTGGGTTGAAGTGGAAAACCTGCTTAGTCTATCTTGACGATGTCATAGTGTTTTCCGCAACATTTAACGAACACCTTGAAAGGCTTGCAGTGGTTTTACGAGCCATACGGTCCGCGGGTCTAACGTTGAAGCCAGAGAAGTGCCACTTTTGCTTTGAAGAACTGCAATTTCTTGGTCATGTCGTCAGTCACGCAGGCGTTCGTCCAGATCCTGAAAAAATTAGAGCCGTAGCACAGTTCCCCGTGCCGTCCGATAAGAAGGCTGTCAGGCGCTTTCTGGGCCTCTGTGCCTATATCGGCGGTTCATCGCGGACTTCGCACGCATTGCGTCACCGTTAACTCGCCTCACGAGAGAAGACGTTGCCTTTGAGTGGAAAGACGAGCAGGAAGCTGCTTTTAATGATCTGCGCCAGCGTCTACAAACGCCTCCAGTGCTTGCCCACTTTGACGAGGGAGCCCCTACGATGCTTCACACTGATGCCAGCAATGTGGGTCTGGGAGCTGTGCTTGTGCAACGGCAGGAGGACGCGGAAAGAGTAATCGCCTATGCAAGCAGAACGCTAACACGCACAGAGGCTAATTACTCCACGAATGAGAAACACAATGCCTCGCCGTGGTATGGGCGGTTACGAAATTTCGCCCGTATTTGTATGGCCGCCCCTTCAAAGTTATTAGCGACCATCATTCTTTGTGCTGGTTGACAAATCTTAAAGATCCTACCAGGTGATTAGCGCGTTGGAGTCTGCGGCTACAGGAGTTCGATATGACGGTCGTGCACAAGTCGGGGAAGCGACATATGGACGCTGACTGTCTGTCCCGGTCACCGATTGAGTCGGCTGCTCTACCCGATGAGGAGGAAACAGCATTCCTTGGTGTTCTCGACACGTCCGCCATTGCGCAGCAGCAACGTGACGACCCTGAGTTGCTTGGTCTAATTACCTAGACGGAAGATCTCAGAAAGCACCTAGGGTTTTCGCAAGAGTATTGTCATCGTTTTGCTTACGAGACAGAGTACTCTACAAAAGAAACTTTTCGCCGACCGGATCCACCTTTGCTCGTCATCCCGGAAGCACTACGCACCGAAGCACTTAAAGCATGCCACAACGAGGTGACCGCTGGCCACTTAGGATACACGCGAACATTGGCCAGAGTGCGGGAAAGGTACTACTGGCCACGACTCACCACATCCGTGAAGCACCACGTTCGTACTTGCCTCGACTGCCAGCGACGCAAGTCACCCCCGACTAAGCCAGCTGGCCTCCTGCAACCCGTTCAGGTCCCACGTACACCGTTTGACCAAATTGGAATGGATATTTTGGGTCCACTTCCTACTTCAAGTGCAGGAAACCGCTGGGTTATTGTCGCGACCGACTATCGCCCGTCATGCCGAAACAAAGGCTGTTCAGAGAGGCACAACAGCGGAGGTTGCACAATTTTTTAGAGAACGTTGTACTGAGGCATGGTGCACCAACTGTCGTGATCACAGACAGAGGAACCGCATTTACGACAGCTCTTTTGGACCACGTCTTGATGCTGAGTGGAACAATTCATCGTAAGACCACCGCCTACCACCCGCAAACGAACGGGCAGAGCGTCTAAACAAAACGATTGAAGACATGCTTTCAATGTACGTAGACGTTGAACCAAAAAATTGGGACGAAATTTTGCCTTATATCACGTTTGCGTACAACACGGCCAAGCAAGAAACGACTCGCATGAATCCGTTCAGCCTCGTTCACGGACGGGAGGTACGGACTATGTTGGACGCGATGCTACTGCACGAATGTGACGACACTGACACGAACGCCGATGTGTTTACGCAACGCGCGGAAGAAGCTAGGCAACTTGCCCGCTTGCGGATCCGCCAGCAACAAGACTACGACGCAGGCCGCTACAATGCTCACCGCAGAACAGTTGTTTACCAAGTCGACGACAAAATATGGGTTTGGACGCCGATACGGAAACGAGGACTATCCGAAAAGCTGTTAAGGCGATACTTCGAACCATACCGAGTATTGCGACGCCTGAGTGATGTCACCTACGAAGTTGCCCTGACAGTCACTATTGTACGTGGCGTCGCCAGCACCGTCCTGAACTCGTGCATGTAGTGCGCATGAAGCCACATGTAAACGGGTGACTGCGCGAGCCCTAATTGTTTATAAAAGAAACTGCATTTCTGATTTAGCATCGGGGCGATGCTCTTTCGGGGAGAGGCAAATGACGCATGTATACATGTGGACGACGACGACGATGGGGGGTTTTAACGGACACCATCTAGTGGGGCTCTGAATGTTTGAAGACGAAGAAGACGTTTCTCCTTGTCAGCTGATTTTCAACACGCTGTTTCGCTGCCGAAAGGTGTTCTTGTCTTTTCCTCGCGTTGCATCGCGACAATATATACTGCACACACGTGTTTGTCACGCATTTATGCTCGAGTGGGCAATGTATGGGGGATTCACGGCTACCCGAATGATCCCCGCTGCTTCGCCCACTCATCATCATTCACTTCGTGGATATGCGTCATTTTTTTCCCTTGGTCACGGCTATGGCAGCCAAACGCACAGCAACCAGGCATCGCGACACAACGAGCGAGACGCACGCGTGTACTTCGCATGCGGCGAACACACAGCACATGACACGTTGGAGCTTCCAACATGGCGCTGAGAGGCGGAGGAAACTAGAGTTACTGTATATGCTACCTTTAGGTAGCAGAGTTGCGCATCTGTCTTCCAAACGCCGCTAGCAACCATGCATTGCGGAGAAGCTGACGCTCGGGCCAACTTTTGTATTTCTTGATGCCGTCGCTGCAGCGAACTGAATTAGCACTAGTCGTCGACAGCCAATGTTTATCGCCGGTCTTCGACACGCCAGACAGGTTAATCGGCAACACCGTAGGCTGCAGAAACTGAGTGCGACTTCACCGCATAGCTGTGGTTGCTAGCCGGACCTATGGCAACTCTACTACCTAAAGGTAGCATATACAGTAACTCTAGAGGAAACAAAATACCAAGAAAAAGGGCGCGCGCTACCACGTGACCGCAGCCGCCCTATCGGAGGCGTGGAGAGGAGGAAGCGCCGTAGGTCAAGAGAAAGCTGTACTTTTCCGAAGGTAGAGGGGTTTTATGTTCACCCGGGAAGCGCCTTGAAGTTAAAACCAGAATGCAGCATTGTCACGTGACATGCGACAGGTAGTTTTTAAGGGGTGTGCGAATATTCGAGTCGAATAATAACTAATCGAATAATGCGATTCGACTTTCGAATAGCTGGTATTAGAAGTTTCGAATAATTCGACATGACGAATATCTAAAAGGCGACAAAGACCAATGGTGCAACTTGGTTAGGGTGGGGTAGCTAAAACTAACGCTAACGCCTTTACAGTGCCCCTTTCGTTAAAACTTGCACCAATGTCCTGGTTCAAAGCGACCACGTTTATTTTAAAGGAGATTATGCCATTTCCGTAAGCAAAAAGAACACACGAGATAACTATCAAGCCCTTCACAACTTCGCTTCCGAAAGGAAGACACGGACTTCTTGCGAAGTTTGGTCGCGTATGCCACAAACGCCGTAAAACGTCCCGAATTTGGCCCGCGACATCTTCGGTGATTGGCTTGACACGTAAAAATTTGTTCACGCTGTGCAGTCGCCACTGCTGCACCGCACCACTCGTTCAGAAACTCCCATCGTTCCGGCGCGCTGTCAAAACGCTTCTGTGAACGGGCGGCCGGAGATTCTTGGGCCCGGAGCACTCATGACGATGAAGCGCAGCATTACCGTTCTTCTTTGTTTGAAATGTCAATAAAATCCTTTGTATTCAATATTCGACATTTTTGGCCACTATTCGATTCGAGATTGTTTCACTATTCGCATACCCCAATTTTTAATTCATGCAATTACTCTTTTTATTTACTGTTTTTAAATTCACACCATTACAGTTCCATAGATTCTTAACAGAACGGTGGCGTTCATCCGATCCTGCCAAAAGGAACTAAGTTCCTGGAACGGCGTTCCTCGGCAGAACGTCGTGTCATGCTGCCTTTTGTACCGAAATGTCACCAAAACACTGGCACAATGCCACTTCCTGAACTGTGTGCGCACACAGCAAGATAGAGCGCAGGTAACCAGATATCCGGCCTCAACCTTCCTTTTGACCAATGCTCATTATCTCTTAGATAAGCAGTGAGGGCTGCCGTTGTTCCCTGCTGGTGCAACCGTCGCCTTGCATGGCACGCACACAGCCGAACTGGTGCGCACGCTACTACACCCACCTCTTCCACCCTTCCATAGCGTGTACGCCCACCTCTAGCCCCTGCACTCCACACGGCAGCCAGGCACATTCACCTATGGCTGTGTCAGCCCAATGGCAACTGTCAAGAGAGAGTGCGACCTACATTACTTGTTCTGTGAAGACCACAGGTGAGCAAACATCCCCACTGCAAAATGGTTGAAATCCATTCACTGTTGAATTATTTTACAGCAGCGCTGTCATGGTTGAGGTTTGCGTGTGTCGTAGATAGAAAATTACCATCATCACGAACTGGCACGCACTCAAATGACCGCCCAAACATTCTGTACAGATGGTTAACAGGAGAAGCTGAAGCACGCCCACCAGCTCTGCTGTGACCCAGCATAGCGCGACTTAGTGCAAGCTGCACTAATTTTCCTATTATTTCTCTTCAGTGCGAGCTGTTTTGCCTTACAGGTCACAGATGTGTCTCCAACCTTTTACATTATTAACAATAAACATTTCTCCTACAGCCAGAGGATGACACGCACCTTTTCTGCATTATACCTTCTCACCTTCCTCCAGTGTATTCACCTCTATATCCCCAGCTATGACGAAGTGTTCAGAGGGTATCCTTACAATTCAGGAGACGCGGGGTACGAATCCCACTGCCTGTGGCCACTCACCAGTTTTTCTGGTGAAAGGTTACCGAACCTAGTGCTTATTGGTGTGAATACTCAAGTACAGTGAAACCTCGGTGATACGATCACAGCTCATATGAATTTCGGGCTTATACGAATTTTTCGTTGGTCCCGGCCAAGACCCATTGGCCTGCAATGTAATGGAGTACGGTTGTTGCGAACGGGTTTTCACTCAGCGACGTTTGATACGAACGTACTCTACCGCCCAGGTACGAAGAGGTGCTGTCCGCGCTGTCGCAGAAGACGCGCCAAGCACGTGCGACCGCGGGAACGCAAGCGTGGGCATTCGCGCCGCACCGCCGAATCGTCAGAATCACGGTGTAAGAAAAACACTTTTCTTACGGTGAGAATAAACTTTCGGAGACGCGTCACGGCCTTCGAATCTTCGAGGCTCTTATGTGCCTCCGTGTGCCTTCGCGTTTAGATTACAGAGGACATTAGCGCCATGCTTTTTTTTTTAACGCCTCGACGCGGGCTGCTCTCGTTGTACTGCGTTTACACGTGCCTGCCTCGTGTATCAGATATCCCATGGAAGGTGGACGAGGACCGAAAGAAGGCGATGACGGTCTTGGCGAAGGAGTCAGCCCTCACAACGTCAACATGCGCGGCGGTTAATTTCGCACTTGCGCGGACACGGTCGTAAATTTCCCCAAAAACATCCCCAACACCTCCGCAATAACAATATCATAACACAGGATCGTGGTTCGGTAATATTGTGGCCTTGATCCATCGCGTCAACGCACCTGGTTCATTAATTAAATACGCGCGTACGGGCCGTATATTTAAGAGTGCTGGTATGATAGCAAGCATCTAAAAACTTAAAGGGGTACTGACACAAAAATGTTGGCCTCGCGTTTTTTTGCTGCAATGTGTTGCTGGGGGCCTGTTAGTCATAACATGGCACATCGTTTGCTGCAGCGTGCGACAGATAATTAATTACAGGCTCCTCATTACCGACCAGTGTCAGTTTCGGTTTCAAAAACGACAAGCGTCCGGGTGCAACTATCACCACCTAGCGGCTGCAGCTCTCGATCACGTCAGCACACAGAAGTGTGACGCACTTCCGCGCTGTTCGCGTCGTCTCCTCGCATTCGCATGCTTGCCGCACGTGGTGCGCGATGTCGTCGCCATCATCGTCCTCGTTGTCGTCGTCCTCCTCATCGTCGTCTGTTGGCGACTATTTCCTTGAGACACCAACAGCGCAGCGGCGAGCGCGTCAAAACAGAAATGGCGGCTACGACGTCATCATAACTTGTTGTACCGGCTACAACGGTTACGTAGGGGAAATAGGGGGGTCACCTCGGGTCACCTCCGAGGGTGTCAATGCAACAGGTGCGGCCTATAATGCTGTATCGCGCACGCGAACTTCAAAATTCATATAAAATACCTTCCAAGCTTTATTCGCTGTCGATATTTTGCAGGTGGTACATGCACGTACACGGAAATCGATCCAGCAGGCTATCTCGGCCGCGAAATTTTGTGTCAGTACCCCTTTAACTGACAATCATTCAGAGTTCTTCCTGACGTTTCTGCGGCCCTGAAAAACAATAAATGAAAATGTACGCCAGCTTTCTTTTGACGCATGATAAATTTCCATGCTTTCTGGTGATACGAATTTCGGATGATACGAATATTTTTGGTGGTCCCGTGAGATTCGTATCACCGAGGTTTCACTGTATAACGGAGGTTTATAATAAGACGCATCTTTCTGGAACCTATAAGGGAGCAAGGCCCAGCGTCGTTAGCGAAAGGGGAAACAAAGGAAAAGCCAGAGAAAGAAAGAATACCCATTTTCGAGAAATCAGTAGCCATAACACCGAGCACCAGGCTGCGGTACCTTCTTTGCCCATTAGAAACACCGGTGGGTGCCCAGTGGCATGGGAATAGAACCCAAGATCCCCAAGAAGCTGGCCTCTATATTCTACTTTCTATTCTACTACTCCTCTTCCCTACCACGACTTCATGCCATTCTCCCTTGTGAATTGCCGAACTATATAAAATCTTTCCCAGCCTTAAATCAGACTTTCACTGTCACCGCTGATCAACAAACTCTGGCCTCCCTACCACTCCTCCCCTTCTTTAAAGGGCCAGTAACAGGCTTCGACTTTGTTTTTTGTACACCACCAAAACAAGCTAATTCGTACAGAAGATCGCGGCGATCACATTTTGCGAGTATCACACTGCTGGGCGCCACGCAGACACACCATTTCGAAAAACAATTCCCGCGCCCCTCTCCAGCGCCTGCCCTCTTCGCCCACGAAGTGAAGTAATGCTGCCAAAGGGCGACTTTATGTAGCACCTACTTCATCGATTGGAGTGACGTAGCCAGGGGGGGGGGGCACACCGGGCCCGTGCCCTCCCCTGAATTTTGTTTTGTGCCATGGCATACAGAGCTCAAAATGACACTCCTTCTCATTTGCCTGCCCGACCGCCACTTCAGATCAAGGAGGCGCCCCCCCCCCCCCCCCCTCGCAAAAATTTCTGGTTACGCCCCTGGCAACTTTACGTAGCATTTACTTCGTCGATTGGATCTCTGCACTATGAAATGGCGCCTTGGCCCTGCGGAGTTGCAGTTTTGTCTGCGCAGTCCACATTTTGGTTTCCTGTACTGCACTCTGCCGTTTTATAGGGGCTGCGACAACCACGACAAGCGATATAGGGAGAACGAAAGTCTCCGAGATCAAGAGGTATTTCGCGCCTTTACCGCTAGGGGAGGGGCGCATACCCTATGACCCATAGAGTTAATATACTGACTCTAGAGGAAAAGCTCCCCATATGGCCCATGCATTGAAACCCATAACGGCATGGGTTATGATAGAACAAAACGAACGTTGCTAGACCCTGAGGCGCTCGCTATATTTCACGGTAGTAATCAGTTTTAATCTACCAACCTGAGCCAGCCACGCACTGTTCAGGGAACATCAGCTGTGTTTTGATGCGTGAAGCCGTGTGTTAGTGTAGCGTTGTCTGTGCAGCTGGCCCGACTGATCACAGTTAACATTTCCACCTGTTTTTGCGTGGTTTTTACTAGGCACGTCATACCAGTAATGCATAACAAATAAAATGTCTCCGTTCGCTGGCACAAGGGTCACTCGACAGATTTGCAGCTCGAAGCAAAGTGCGTAGGCCGCGGTCGCGCGGTGCTTCGACTTGCAATGACGAGACGCCTGTATCCACGTTTTTTTTTTTTTTCAGCTCATTGCTGCCGTACTTCAGCGCAGAATGCCATAAAGCAGAACAATGTCGATTGCAGCATGCAGCGGCGAATTGAGTGAGACGTCACCCGAAAGCTTCAACCAAAAAACTAAAGATACAGGGCACACGAAATTTTATCGCCGTTAAGAAGACTAAAAAAACTTCGGTTGCGCCTAGTTACATAACTTTCAGTGCTTGTCTCATCTCTTCTTTGCCGTACGCCCTGGTTTGCATTGAGGTTTCAGCTTGAAACAAAAAAGGGCTGTCACATGAAGCCGCGTGGTACGTGGCAACAGAAAACGCTCACAATGGGACACTATGACAGCTACGAGATACACGACGTAAACGAAGTTTTTAACACGACGCAGAAACCGGCGCAATCGGCCGCGAGCGCACTCTCTCTCTCTCGAGAGAGAGAGAATAAAACGTTTATTTGATGTTCTTGAGAAGATCGGTGAGTGGGATCCTTAGTCCGAGATCCCATTGGCGCGGGCCGCTGTCCTCGCACGTTTCATGAGGGCCTCTTGGGACTTCGGATCCGAGCTGGACTGAGCTGCCTCCCACCCTTTTATGTTTAGTTGTGTCCTGGGTTGCATGGGTGGATTGTGTTGGTGTTGATATGGTGGCGCCATCTAGTAAACCAGCCTGCAAACGCTCCTTTCCGCGCACAGTAAATTGCATAAATAGCCGTCGTATTCTTTCGTAAAAGTGTTCAAAATAAACACAAAACAATATCCGCGCGTTATCAATTGTGCAAAGGCTTCTTTAGGATTGAAATGTGATGGCAAGAATGACAACGTTCCAAGATGTCAGCGCTCTTGTGGTTAGAGGTCTCGCGGCCCAGCTTTTCCTCTAGAGTTAGTATACTAACTCTATGCAGTGACCCTAGCGCTCCTCTCATTGCACTTCCTCACCAAGCCGTTCTGACACGAGTGACATACGGAGGAAGTCTTGCTTTGTCATTGGCTGAGCGCCGATGACGTAATTGCCTACGTCATGTTCCGTTATCGAAGTTGGCGTCGTCCCGAAAACAAGCTACACCTACACCTTTTCGCTGCCGAGAAAAGTCGGATGGCCGAGCGAGAAACAAACACCAGCCGAAGCGGGTTGTTCTATATCATGTAACCTTCTCTTTACAA
The DNA here is from genome assembly GCF_013339695.2 of Rhipicephalus sanguineus. Taxonomy (NCBI): domain Eukaryota; kingdom Metazoa; phylum Arthropoda; class Arachnida; order Ixodida; family Ixodidae; genus Rhipicephalus; species Rhipicephalus sanguineus. The sequence goes on along the minus strand of NC_051179.1, from coordinate 129,232,551 downwards.
CACTTATCCGCAAAAATCTTGTGGCAGCCTGTTGTCGTACAAGTGCTCAGTTATCTCTCCACCACATGTCTTGGACCACGCGGTTCTTTATTGCCCTTTTAAGGGAAGCCTGTAGGCCCGTCACATTTATGGCTTTTTATTTGCATGATGATGGGACATGTGGTCCGTGAGGTCATGTCGTTGCGAAAAAGATGCATTGCCACGGACACAGGATAAGGGACACTCTCCTCTATGCTTGCGGTTGATGTGTTCCGCGAGGTGGTGCTTCCGACCAAATGATGCATTACAGCGCACACAGGAAAAGGGACGCTCTCCTGTGTGAGTGCGCATGTGCTGAGTCAGGTGGCCTTTGCTCGAAAAGGACGCATTGCAGTGGACACAGGAAAAGGGACGTTCTCCTGTGTGCGTGCGGATGTGTCTCACGAGGCTCTTCTTCCACACAAAGCACGCATTACAGTGGACGCAGGAAAAGGGACGTTCTAATGTGTGCGCGTGAGTGCGCATGTGCGCAATGAGGGTGCCTTTGATCGAAAAAGATGCATTGCAGTGAACACAGGAAAAGGGCCGCTCTCCAGTGTGCGTGCGGATGTGCTCAGTGAGGTGCCTTTTCCTCGTAAAGGACGCATTGCAGTGGACACAGGAAAAGGGACGTTCTAATGGGTGCGCGTGAGTGCGCATGTGCCCAATGAGGGTGCTTTTGATCGAAAAAGATGCATTGCAGTGAGCACACGAAAAGGGCCGCTCTCCAGTGTGCGTGCGGATGTGTCTAACGAGGGTGTTTTTCTGCACAAAGGACGCATTGCAGTGGGCACAGCGGAAGGGGCGCTCTCCTGTGTGGGTGCGCACGTGACGCACCAGATGGGACTCGCGAGTGAATGCAGCTGGACAGAAGTGGCACTGTGAGGGGGGCTCGCCCCTGTGTTTCCGAAGGTGTGTGTTCCAAGTTGATTTGTCCAGGGTCACATAGGTGCACTGCTTGCAGGAATGAAGTCGGCCTCGTACAGACGCCAATGAAGACGACTGCTCCAAGGACGGAAAGGAAAAGGAGCCTGCAAAACCATCGAGAGGACACTAAGTCAATGCAAATTATGCGTCATACTCTACATGTCACTGCAAAAAAATCCGGCAGATCCCACGCACTGTGGGAATCGATGTAATGCGAAGCAGCCAGCAAAGAGCTGCATACATCGCCTTGTTTGACTTTGAGCCAAATGAAATCACACATGCCATACCATCTAGTTCACCATATATAGCATGTTCGCCATGCACGCATGCATCCACATTCCGGTATATACCACGCTAATGAGACATATATTCTGGTATGTACAATGCATGACCTTTCGTTTATGTTCATCACGCACTCGTGTCATGCCATACCAGTTTGGGTATATATCCAGTTAACAAAATGGCCGGAAGCGCACCATGACAGTGTCATGTAAATCATACCGTACATGACATGCATAACATGATTCGCATGTTAGGACCTGTCATTTATGTTCGTCATACAGTCACATCGCGCAATACCAATTTCGGCGTATATCAAACGTGCGAAATGACCGCGAGTGCACCATGAGTATGGTATGTATATCACGCCATACATGGCATGCACATCATCGTTTTCATATTACATCTGTCACTTATATTCGCCATAAGTCGCGTCAAGCAATACAAATTGTGGTGTATCGCGGCTTACAGAAACGGCCGCGATCGGACAATGAGTGTGGCATGCCGTAATGAGTGTGGCAATGCCGTAAATGATATGCATATCATGATTTTAATGATCCCACATGGCATTTACGGTTGTCATACAGTCGCGTCGCGCAATACCAATTTTGGTGTATATCAAGCTAGCGAAACGGCCGCGAATGCACCATGAGCAAATCATGTCGTACATGACTTGCATGTCATTATTTTCATGTTGCCACCTTTCGTTTACGCTCGTCATGCAGTTGCGTCACGCAATGCCAATTTTGGTGTATATCAATCTAGCGAAACGGCCGCGAATGCACCATGAGCGTGGCATGTAAATTATGACATACACGACATGCATGCCATGGTTTTCATGTTACCAACTGTTATTCATGTTCTTCATACAGTAAAATCGCGCGACACCAATTTTGGCGCATATCAATCTAGCGAAACGGCCACGAGCGCACGATGAGCGCACCATGTCGTACATGACTTGCATGTCATGATTTTCATGTTACCACCTCTCTTTTACGTCCGTCATACAGTCGCGTCGCGCAATACCAATTTTCGTGTATGTCAAGCTAGCGAAACGGCCGCGAATGCACCATGAGCGTGGCATGTAAAACATGACATACATGACATGCATGTCATGGTTTTCATGTTACCTACAGTTATGTTCTTCATGCAGTAACAGCGTGAAATGCCAATTTTGGTGTATATCAATCTAGCGAAACGGCCGCGAGCGCACCATGAGCAAATCATGTCGTACATGACTTGCATGCCATGATTTTCACGTTACCACCTCTCATTGACGTTCGTCATACAGTGGGGTCGCGCAATACCAATTTTGGTGTATATCAAGCAAGCAAAAACGGCCGCGAATTCACCATGAGCGTGGCATGTAAATCATGACATACATGACATGCATGTCATGGTTTTCATGTTACCACCTGTTATTCATGTTCTTCATACAGTCACATCGCGGAATACCAATGTTGGTGTATATCAATCTAGCGAAACGGCCGCGAGTGCGCAATGAGCGTGGCATGTAAATGATCTCGTACATGACATGCATGTCATAATTTTCATGTTACCACGTGTCAGTTATGTTTGTCATACAGAAATGTCTCGTCATACCAGTTTTCGTATATATCCATTCATTTAAACGGCCGAGAGCGGCCCGAGATCATGTCATGTAAATCATGCTGCACGTGACATGCGTGTCATGATTTGCACGTTAGGACCTGTCATTATGTTCGTCACGAACTCTTGTCACACCATACCAATTTTGGTATTAAATGCGAAGCATTTCTTAGCCAACTTCTGAGAGTTTGAGCGTATCTATCTATCTATCTATCTATCTATCTATCTATCTATCTATCTATCTATCTATCTATCTATCTATCTATCTATCTATCTATCTATCTATCTATCTATCTATCTATCTATCTATCTATCTATCTATCTATCTATCTATCTATCTATCTATCTATCTATCTATCTATCTATCTATCTATCTATCTATCTATCTATCTATCTATCTATCTACCTTGCCGCCTACGACTTCGTGCTTTCCTGGCCGTTTCGTTAATCGGATGTACAGTGAAACCTCGGTGATACGATCACAGCTCATACGAATTTCGGGCTGATACGAATTTTTCGTTGGTCCCGGCCAAGACTCATTGGCCTGCAATGTAATGGACTACGTTTGTTGCGAATGGATTTTCACTCAGCGACGTTTGATACAAACGTACGCTACCGCCCAGGTACGAAGAGGTGCTGTCCGCGCTGTCGCAGAAGACACGCCAAGCACGTGCGACCGCGGGAACGCAAGCGTGGGCATTCGCGCCGCACCGCCGAATCGTCAGAATCACGGTGTAAGAAAAACACTTTTCTTACGGTGAGAATAAACCTTCGGAGACGCGTCACGGCCTTCAAGATTGTGTGCTCGAATCTTCGAGGCTCTTATGTGCCTCCGTGTGCCTTCGCGTTTAGATTACAGAGGACATTAGCGCCATGCTTGTTTTTTTAAGGCGTCTACGCGGGCTGCTCTCGTTGTACTGCGTTTACACGTGCCTGCCTCGTGTATCAAATATGCCATGAAAGGTGGACGAGGACCGAAAGAAGGCGAGGACGGTCTTGGCGAAGGAGTCAGGCCTCACAACGTCAACATGCGCGGCGGTTAATTTCGCACTTGCGCGGACACGGTCGTAAATTTCCCCAAAAGCATCCCCAACACCTCCGCGATAACAATATCATAACACAGGATCGTGGTTCGGTAATATTGTGGCCTTGATCCATCGCGTCAACGCACCTGGTTCATTAATTAAATACGCGCGTACGGGCCGTATATTTAAGAGTGCCGGTATGATAGCAGACATCTAAAAACTTAACTGACAATCATTCAGAGCTCTTCCTGACGTTTCTGCGGCCCTGAAAAGCAATAAATGAAAATGTACGCCAGCTTTCTTTTGACGTATGATAAATTTCCATGCTCTCTGGTGATACGAATTTCGGATGATACGAATATTTTTGGTGGTCCCGTGAGATTCGTATCACCGAGGTTTCACTGTATACCAAAATTGGTATGGAATAACATGACCGTATTACGAACATAAATGACAGGTCATAACATGAAAATCATGACATGCATGTCATGAACCGCGTGATTTACATTCCACGGCCTTGGGGTTCTTGCGGCCATTCCGTTAATTTCATATATACCAAAACTGGTATGACGTGACAAGAGCTCATGGCGAACATTATGACAGGTCCTAACGTGCAAATCATGACACGCATGTCATGAGCGGCATGATTTACATGACATGGTGTCGGGTTTAAATGAATGGATATATACGAAAACTGGTATGACGATACATTTCGACATGACGAACATAACTGACACGTGGTAACATGAAAATCATGACACGCGTGTCATGCACGTCATGATTTACATGCCACGCTCATGACGTACTCGCGGCCGTTTCGCTAGGTTGATATACAGCAAAATTGGTATTGCGCGATGTGATTGAATGAAGTACATGAATAACAGGTGGTAACATGAAAACCATGACATGTATGTCATGATTTACATGCCACACTCATGGTGCATTCGCGGCCGTTTCGCTGGCTTGATATACACCAAAATTAGTATTGCTCGACGCGACTGTATGGCGAACGTAAATTAGATGTGGTAACATGAAAATCATGACATGCATGTCATGTATGTCATGATTTACATGCCACGCTCATGGTGCATTCGCGGCCGTTTCGCTGCTTGATATACACCAAAATTGGTATTGGGCGACGCGACTGTATGACGAACGTAAATTAGAGGCGGTAACATGAAAATCATGACACGCGTGTCATGCACGACATAATTTACATGCCACGCTCATGACGCACTCGCGGCCGTTTCGCTAGGTTGATATACACCAAAATTGGTATGGCGTGGCGTGACTGTATGACGAACATGAATAACAGCTGACAACATGAAAACCATCACATGCATGTCGTGTATGTCATGACTTCCATGCCACGCTCATGGTGCATTCGCGGCCGTTCGCGGGCTCGATATACACCAAAATTGGTATTGCGCGACGCGACTGTATGACGAACGTAAATTAGAGGTGGTAACATGAAAATTATGACATGCGTGTCATTTACGACATGATTTACATGGCACGCTCATGGTGCGCTCGCGCCGTTTCGCTAGATTGATATGCACCAAAATTGGCATTGCGCGATGTGACTGTATCATGAACATGAATAACAGGTGGTAACATGAAAACCATGACATGCATGTCATGATTTACATGCCACGCTCATAGTGCATTCGCGGACGTTTCACTAGCTTGATATACGCCAAAGTTGGTATTGCGCGACGCGCCTGTATGACGAACGTAAATGAGAGGTGGTAACATGAAAATCGTGACAGGCAAGTCATGTGCGACATGATTTACATGCCACGCTCATGATGCGCTCGCGGCCGTTCCGCTCGCTTGATATACACCAAAATTGGTATTGCGCAACGTGGCTGTATGACAAACATATATGACAGGTGGTAACTTGAAAATTATGATATGCATATCATTTACCCCTATCGGAAAACCCAGTGGCACTGTCCCAGTGCCATACCTGATTATTGGACCAGTGTGGCGCTGGACACTGGGACGCTGGCACGCTGCACGCGGCACACTGGACGCTGGCGCACTGCACACTGGGCCACCCGTTACGGGCCGAAATCGGGCTTTTAAATTGTTTCTAGAAGCAGTGGTCATACTCCGATCGTAATTGGGGCTAATACGCGAGCACCGCGACAAAAAAAAAGAAAAACCTCGAAAAACAAAAAGAGACACCGAGCGGGAGTCGAACCCACCACCTCGATGCAGCATACATCCTGAGTCTGACACGTTACCGCTGCACCACACCTGGAAGACGAGACACCGGCACTTTTTTCTTCATGTTATAACTACCTCCGGTAGCCAGTATTTTCATTTTTCTCGTTTACAAACGCAGATTTCAGTTTCTTCGTGTTCGCGGGAACCTAAGGGAAGGTAGTTAATTTGTTTTTTTGTGTGCTGCCTAGGATCGGAACGTCTGTCTGGCCCGTTCTGCCGCAAAATATATTAGCGTAACCGCAGATGTGTTGCGGCAATCGCACTGGCTCGCTAAGCAGTCAGTCATACCTACGTAAACAACAATGTGCATCTGACCTGCACACTGAAGGCTTTAGTTTTCGTCACCCGTTTGAACACATTTTCTGTTCTTTTTGTTTACGTTCCGCGTACTATACAGCCGCAGTAGAGCATCCTAGCCGAACCGGCCGTTAGGCCTATAGAGCTGTACTCCGTGCGCCGCGATCGCTGTGAAGAACGTGGATATTCAATTACGAAGAATCTAATAACCGTTAGAATGTAGTTTCGATCATACTCGACTCAAGCGAGGCCATATTAGCACCTTCGACTACATGAATCAGAAGCTAAAAACTCCGAGATTGAGCGTTACATTGGCTCACTGTTCCCGGTGACGTGCTGTTCCCGGTGACGTACTTTCAGCGGTACGAGCCCATATGGAAGGACTAGCTGTTAGCGTAGGTTGATGTTATTATCAGACTAATACTAATGTCATATTGTGTTGCGAATGATAAGTTGTTTCGATGCAGTTATATGAACTACATTTACGACACTTGATCACACACTTCAGAGAAAGCACGCACGCGAGCGCTCGACAGATGATTGCTTCAGCGTATACAAACCTCCGTCGCTTAACTAAAACTAAAGCTAGATATGTACAGGACACACAATAGAATATTTTCAAGATATTCCGTAAGTTTTCCTTTCGACTTCTCGCGACCCAATACCAAATCTTATATGAATTCCACTTAGTGCGTGCAGTTTTTTCCAATGTGCTGCCAGTGTTCCCAGTGCGCGAGCAGACACTGTACAGCGTGGCCAGTGCCTCCCAGTGCGCTGTAAGACAACTGGGCCACACTGTACAGTGTTTCCCAGCGTCTTTCAGCGCACTGGGCGCACTGGCCACGCTGTACAGTTTGTCCCAGTGCCTCCCAGCGCGCTGTAGTGCACTGGGGCACACTGTACAGCGTTTTCCAGTGCCACCCAGTGCGCTGAAAGGCACTGGGAGGCACTGGAAACGCTGTTTTTTCCGATAGGGACGGCATGATTTACATGCCACGCTCATTGTCCGATCGCGGCCGTTTCGCTAGCTTGATATACACCAAAATTGGCATTGCGTGACGCGAATGTATGCCGAACGTAAATGACAGGTCCTAACATGCGAATTATGTTATGCATGTCATGTACGGTATGATTTACATGACACTGTTATGGTGCGCTTCCTGTCGTTTAGATAACTGGATATTAACCAAAATGGTATTGCATGACAGGAGTGCGTGATGAACATAAATCACCGGCCATGCAGTGATATACCAGAATATACGTTTCATTGGCATGGTATATACCATATTGTGCATGCACGCGTGCATGGCAAACATGCGATATATGGTGAACTAGATGTCATGGCATGAATGATTTCATTCGGCTGAAAAATAAACAAAGCTAAGTATGCAGGTCTTTGCTGGCTGCTTCGCATTACATCGATTCCCACAGTGCGTGGGATCTCCTGGATTTTTAAGGTAGCGGTATTAAAAATATTCGATGCATTCTCAGGCACCACAATACTCTTTTAGTGTCCTCGACACCAGTATTTTTTTTATTAAATTAACGGAGCGACCGCAAGAGCCCCAAGGCCATGGAATGTAAATCATGCTGTTCATGACATGCTTGTCATGATTTTCATGTTATGACTTGTCATTTATGTTCGTAATACGATCATGTTATCCCATATCAATATTGGTATACATCCGATTAACGAAACGGCCAGGAGAGCACAAAGTCGTAGGCGGCTAGATAGATAGATAGTAAGATAGATAGATAGTAGATAGATAGATAGATGATAGATAGATAGATAGATAGATAGATAGATAGATAGATAGATAGATAGATAGATAGATAGATAGATAGATAGATAGATAGATAGATAGATAGATAGATAGATAGATAGATAGATAGATAGAAGATAGATAGATAGATAGATAGATAGATAGATAGTAGATAGATAGATAGATAGATAGATAGATAGATAGATAGATAGATATAGATAGATAGATAGATAGATAGATAGATAGATAGATAGATAGTAGATAATAGATAGATAGATAGATAGCTAGATAGATAGATAGATAGATAGATAGATAGATAGATAGATAGATAGATAGAAGATAGTAGATAGATAGATAGATAGATAGATAGATAGATAGATAGATGATAGATAGATAGATAGATAAGAGGTAGGTAGGTAGGTAGGTAGGTAGGTAGGTAGGTAGGTAGGTAGGTAGGTAGGTAGGTAGATAGATAGATAGATAGATAGATAGATAGATAGATAGATAGATAGATAGATAGATAGATAGATAGATACGGTCAAAGTCACAGAAGTTCGCTAAGAAATGCTTCGCATTTAAAAAAAAAGAGGATGACCTTATTTTTAGGTCTGGCGGTCCCACGCCGCCAATTTCCCACAGGGTGGGTGCCCTCCCAAGCGACTATGAACTTCGTTCGCCGAGCACCAGGCCGGAAGTGCGCTTGTCCCTATTTTACCGGTAGGTGCCCGGCGGCAGCAATTCTCTGCCTCTCACAGCAGCGGCGGATGCTCAACTATTTCACCAAGGCTGTGGTGGGTTAAGGCGCGCCCAGGGGCCTTTACAGAACCTTATGGGGCCACCTTTCGAGATGAGTACCCATTAACAACCGAGCGCCAGGTAGGTGTACTCCTCTACCCCTTTGGAAAAACCGGTGGGTTCCCGGTCAGCACTGGGAATCGAACCCGGTACCTCCCGCATTGGAAGCGGACGCTCAACCATGTAGCCACCGCTGCGGTGTAGAGAGGATGACCTTATTTTTAGGTCTGGCGGTGCCATGCCACCAATTTCCCACAAGGTGGGTGCCCTCCCAAGCGAGTATGAACTTCGTTCTGGCCGAGCACCAGGCCGGAAGTGCGCTTGTACCTATTTTACCGGTATCTACCCGGCGGCAGCAATTCTCTGCCCCCCACAGCAGCGACGGATGCTCAACTATTTCACCAAGGCTGTGGTGGGTTAAGGCGCGCCCAGGGGCCTTTACAGAACCTTATGGGGCCCCTTTCGAGATGAGTACCCATTAACAACCGAGCGCCAGGTAGGTGTACTCCTCTACCCCTTTGGAAAAACCGGTGGGTTCCCGGTCAGCACTGGGAATCGAACCCGGTACCTCCCGCATTGGAAGCGGACGCTCAACCATGTAGCCACCGCTGCGGTGTAGAAGAGAGGATGACCTTATTTTTAGGTCTGCCGGGGCCATGCCACCAATTTCCCACAAGGGGGTGCCCTCCCAAGCGAGTATGAACTTCGTTCTGCCGAGCACCAGGCCGGAAGTGCGCTTGTACCTATTTTACCGGTACCTACCCGGTGGCAGCAATTCTCTGCCCCCCACAGCAGCGACGGATGCTCAACTATTTCACCAGGCTGTGATGGGTTAAGGTGCGCCCACGGGCCTTTACAGAACCTTATGGGGCCACCTTTCGAGATGAGTACCCATTAACAACCGAGCGCCTGGTAGGTGTACTCCTCTACCCCTTTGGAAAACCGGTCGGTATCAAAGCTTTTGAATCGGGCAACCTAGCGCGAGAGGCTGCCTCCATTCTAGAAAAAAGAACAGACCCTGGCACTCACTCCATCTCTTGGTTTCCCGCCCATATGGGTGCGGACGTTCATCAGCACGTACCTAACCTCAACGAGCTTGCCCATGACCGTGCGCGAGATCTAACGCGCCGCGGCGGCATGGATGCTTTATGGGGTCAGGATGAAATCCAGCATAACGATCCGCTTCTTACGTTTCATGAAATCACCTCTCACTATCGGCTTAGTAGAAGGGCCATCCTCTTCCTCACCCGAAATTAGATAGGTCTCAGTCAATTACACTTAGAATGCTCCAGACGGGCTCGTTCCCCTCGCGCGGCTTTCGCAGTCGTATCTCCACAGACGTTGACTCAAGCTGTCCGGACTGTAATGAGAGTTATTGTTCCTTAGCGCACATGCTTTGGCAATGCCCCGCGTTACCTAATGGCCCTCTATCCAGCGAAGCCGACTGGGAAGAGGCACTCCGGAGCCCATCGCTCCAGGCATAAATCGAGGCAATCCAGAGGGCCCAGAAAGGGCGGAACATCACGGTGTCCCAGCCCCGACTTGGACGCGGCCAGCGGCTTTGGGGTCCCCGATAGGGGTTCCCGCGAAAGCTCCTCAGGATCAAATAAAGTTCATTGTCTGTCTGTCTGTCTGTCTGTCTGTCCCGGTCGGCACTGGGAATCGAACCCGGTACCTCCCGCATTGGAAGCGGACGCTCAACCATGTAGCCACCGCTGCGCGCGTCCCATGCCACCCCTAAAATAAGGTCATCCTCTTTTAACCGCGCCTCCTGTACAAAGTACAGGGGGCGCGCGTGCATCGCCTATAGAGTCACTGGAAAATCAGAGTACCGCAAAGGTAGGCTGCACGCGGGCAACATTGGGTGGCGGCGACCATGTCCCTTCCAGACCGTCCGGCGCGTTGCTAGCGTGTGTTGAGAAGTGACCGATCTTTTAGCCTCAGTGCCGTGTTACGCTCGGCAGAACGGCATTATGTGTGTGTGTTTCTTCAAGAGGATATTAGAAGTGATTTCGAGTCATCGACAGGTATGGATCGACTGCGCGGTTAGCGGTGTAACTAATGAAACGTACGGCGAATGTTGCCATGTGCTCGCGAACTGTCTTCATGGCTTCATCGGTCTCTTTTCGTGTCACGCCCAGGCGTGTTCGCTAGGTCCGGATCTGTAAACATAGTTGCATTAGCGCAGTGACATCGTGCGAGATGCCATTTACTTCGACATTCAGTGAATCTTGACTGTTTGGGCCAGATTCGATGATCACTGACGCATAGCTTGCTTGCGCACCGTGCTTGCTGTTCAACTGGTTGATATGTGTAATAGAAGTTGTGTGGGTACGGTAATTGGAAGTTGTGCGCAACGTCTTCATTCGGAACACCAACAGCCGAACGCACAGGCGAATCGTGCGTGGTAGGTAAGGTGCATCTGATCTTACGATACGTAGAAAATAGGCCATCAAAAATTATTGACACACTACTTAATTGTTTCATTTCCTATTTCTTGTCTCCTTAATATTCCCAACGTTGCAATGAATTTGCAAATATTTTGCAGTGTTCCGACAAACAGTTTTTTTGGTGTTGCCAGCGCGTAAACAGCTGGGGTTCGGTTTCTGCACTGCTGCATTTCTTTTTCATAATGCACTCTTATTAAAACTCCTCGGCACTGCGCTTTATGTTCTTTTGATCAGAAAAAGCACATCCCGGAATTTTTAAAGCGCATGCTACTGCAACACCGTATGCATATAACCTAGGGCTCACATAAAATCGACTCCTCAATGCGTAGGATTTTTTTTTTTTTTTTTGCTGCGACCATTCCTCACCAACTATAAAGTATTTTAAGGGTAAGCTTGGTGCAATGCAGCATTAGTAGCATTTTCTGCAACAAATTTAAAAATACGCTTGATAACATTGCCTTATACAGTTTATCAACAGAGTTCCACGCTTCTGTTTTGTGCAATGCCAAAGATCACGCCACAATTGCCTTCAAGGTATACCAGTAAACAATTATTATTTTAAAATCTTCAGTTTCGCCCTCGTGCGCGACACGCTTATAACTCGGATAGCATGCGTAATCTGTTCAACAGATCGAGATATAAACAGCCGAGCAAATAGGAAGGTATGTAGTTTTCAATATCGCTAACCATAGCGAACCGAAAAGGTGAAGTATCCTGTCGCATAAGATCTTTTCAGCAAAGTTAGTGTAGTTCTGCAGGAAAGTGTTATTCGAGGGGGCGAATTCGTTCAGGCCAACTATGCAGCCACGTAGAACGGCGCTCTTTGAAATTATTTTTTCCACACGGCAAACGAGATTCCCAGAGTAGCTCACCAGTAACGTTCGATTGATGGTGAGCTACTCTCTTCTGGCATCTGCATGCAATTGCGTAGCCAGGGGTGGCACACCGGACCCGTGCCCCCCCCCCCATCCCGAAAAAAAAATGTCTGCTTACGCCTCTGTCTGCATGACGCGTTTAAAAAAGCGACGAAGTACTTCTGGGGACCGTGGTACGGCTAAATGTCCGGCCACGCTCTGCATTGAACGCGCCTGCACCCAAAGCGCTTGGAAGGGATATGGCGGCGAGAGGTCACGTGATGCGGGTAAGCCAATCGCGTCGGCGGCGGCGCGCGGAAAACAGATGCGATACTCTGAAATTTTTCTAGTGACTCTAGCATCGCCAAGAGCGGGGAGACGACCTTTAAAGCGCGCCTTCCACCCTCTTCGCATCATCTCACTGGTGATAACAAAAACGCGAAGAGCCACTGAGCTCTGCGTACCGCCAGCGGTAAATGGTGTATACAAATCGGTCGCCGTTAGTATGATGAAGAACTCACGCTTTGTGGCCAAGTTGTTTAGCGTCGCGCGCTATGGAGCGAGGGGTCGTGGGCTCGATTCCGCAGCTGAACTTTTTAGGTTTTTTTCTTTGTCATCAGTTAGTGTACATTTTACAACGTCATATCCGTGACGGAAATACGTCAGTGAAGTCTTCGCGGACCCCGGCATAAAACACTTTAGTGTTAAAGAGAGATGCGCAAGACTTGGCTGGTAAAGCCGAAAATGGGAAAAGACGCCAACGCTAACTTGCGGGTCTGCTGCAAGCATTTTCGTGACGAGAATTTCCCGTACGCCGCCGCAGCTAAGATGTTCGTAACAGGTGACGTATGCTAACGAGCACTCCCGGCAGCTTTATCGCGGGCGTTTGTCGATGAATTTGTTGATGCTGGAGAACGACAGGCTTACTGTAAATTAACAAATAAATAAAAAGAAAGCGCCCGCGTCTCAAATATCTCTCACGGCGAGGACCTTACCAAACGTAAACATTTTGTCACGTTTAAGCTCGCAGAAGGCGCTGAAACTAACATCGTTACGTTGCCAACAAGTGTAAGCCCCACAAAAAGTAAACGTATCAGAGTAAAACACAAACAAAACGGTTGTGATCGTCAATCATATCGGATCACAACTAAAAAGAGCAGTGGAGGGCAAATCGGCCCTTCGTTTTGGAGATACCACACACTTACTGCTAAGACTGTGTGGCGATGCACTCCACTCACCACTACCACGTGTTCGTTGGGTAATAGTAGTGCATGTGCACCGCACGCGCGGCGGTATTACTGTTCGGCGGCACGTTTTCCTCGTTGTTGCAAGTTCACTCGTTCGTTTTTACAAAGTCTGAGAATTCTTACGGGGAAGGTATTTCATATGTATTAGCAGCTTAGCTTTCGCGACATCATTTGCATCGTCTTCCATGGCGTCAGCTGTGCCCGCTTTAAGTCACGGTGTAGCATGCTAATTGAGATGCGGGTTTCACCGGGAGCACCGATCGTGCTTTGCATGCCCGGATTATCAAGTCATCAAGACAAAGGTGAAGAACGCACGGTGCCCGCAACAAAAACGCGTGGTGGCACAAAGCGGGAAATGTGTGTTCCAACAGACGACACAATCCGGCATCCTGAGTAACGTCACAATGTAGGTGGCGCCTCGCTATGTCCTCGAGGACAAGAGACACTGGATCTTGACCTACAATGTAGTGCCGTGGGAAATTTCTTTTGTGCGTATTGAACAATGAAGATTCGCAGCGTGCACGCTAACTAAAGCGGACTGCGGTCTCTATCTCTAATTTTCCTTCTGTCTCTCATTGCCCATTAACATGAATTTGCTGTGGGAAACACCGGCGCACACTGCATGCTTGGCCCCTCCACAGGTTTCATATAAGTGGAGCTGAAACACCCTTCCCTACATGCTCACCTCTCCCCAATTTCTTTCAGTGAAAACAGTTTTATACTAACCCCTCTGTTGGCAACTATACATCGGCACACGACGTTTCAAGTGAAGACACCCACGAAAGTGACGTCATGTGGATAGACATTCTGTAAACTGCGTAACCGATTGCTGTCGCACGTCTCTGTGTGCAAGCCGAGATCTCTTGTGCTTTGCTTACGTACAGTGTTGTTTGGTCTTTCAGATATACGCCGCCTCCTATTAAACAGCTTAAGTTTTGACACTTCAGGAAAGTCTAGGACCATCGCCGAATCTGCGAGAAGCAGAAAAAAGGTGGATATTGCAGAGGAGTTCGACAGAACAAGATCATTGAGTTCCTTAAATAAATATTGGTTGTGCGAAGTAATTCAACTGCATATTTTACTATTCTCGCGACAATGAAATTCTGACGAGAACGGACAAAAATTGCTTCCCTGGCAATTTCGTTATTGAGAGGTTCGGCTGAATACTCGAGGTACCGAAGTACGCGCCACCTTACGCACAATGCGCAGCTTGCCGCATGCGGATAGTAGAACCGGTTATGGTGGACCCGGTATACGTTACGGAAATTGTTTCCACACGGTAAACTTCACGAATGTAAACTCTTTAACCAGGACGGTATTACGCACTTTCCGTGCGGTCAACAGGCACAGCTAATTTGAGAAAGCACTCTAATATCGAGAAAATGGTAATCACTACTGGGAGTGTTTCGTGGCTGTCATGGTATTTATATGGGTCACGGGAACTCCCGCCCACAGTTCCAGCCCACAGGGAACTGAAAGTTGCGCATCGAACCGACGAAGCGCTGACTAAACACACACTATCGATGTTTCTGCACAGCAGACGCAGTGGCACCTCGGTTCTGTCACTCCTGTCGCTTTTCCAGAATGAGGTACGTAACACACACAATGTTGTGAATAATTGTGCGAAGCTAGTGGGCGATTCGACGCCATGGATAAAATTCACTTGTACCAATGTGCGAATCTCTCTGGTCTTTATTTGGCATAAATGACGGAAACGTGCAAAGGAACGCACCCAGGGAGCTTTATTGAGATCTGCAAATCTCGAAAAATCGGCGGAGCTGACCTTTAAACTGTTGGCGCGGTAACGACTCCAAAGTGCTGCTAGGCAGCAGGCAGCGAAATCCCGCGTATCCATAATCGGTCGAGCATACCGCAACGTCAATGCAGGGGTCTATAGGAATCCGGCGCAAAGACAAAGCTTCTGGTCAGTACGGTGACAACCTCCCAAACAATCTGGCATAGTTCCTCACTCTTGTGGATCATTCTGATCGCATGGGAGCGGCTGGCACGACACCATACAAGTTTGAGCCAGTAGGCTAACAACCACCTAGCCAAGTACGAGCACGGCGAAGAGCACCGGTAGTTGGAATAGAGCCCGCCAGATCCGAGGACCTAACTGCAAGATTCACCCGCATTGGCAGCATCGCATGGTACGAATTCCCAGCTATTTACAGCGAACCTGCTTAAGCTATACGTCATAACCATGCTCGTTGATCGAAAACCTCGCATAACTATGATGTCACCTGGCACAGCCCACGGCCACTCTGGAGCACCTGTTGACCCTGTTTGGGCTTCACTTTTAGAAGCTCATTCCGAGCACTCCGCTGTTGTAGTACACTCTAGCAGTGTCAAGGCAGGTGGGTGGAGCTTGGCCAAGGTCACGAGCGATCGCAGTTGGCCTTGTCGCCACGGCTATGCACGGCCAATCTGGAGGCGCGCGCTCGCTCCCTTCCGAGCGAGAGCGCTCCTCCAACCGGCCGTGCACCGCCATGGCGACCAGGTCAACTGCGCATCGCCCGTGACCTTGGCCAAGCTCCGCCCACCTGCCTTAACACTGCTAGAGTGTACTAGAACAGAGGAGTGCTCGAACGTTCTTGGAAAGTTAAGCCGAAGCAGGTTCAATCCGCTTGTGCGCTGCGATCGGTAGTCTGCAATGTGTTGTCGTTTAAGATTTATAATGTTACCAACAGCGCAAAAAAAGGACGAAGGACCAGGAAGGAAACACAGTACAAGCGCTGCCCAACGAATCGCTCTCTTAAGTCGTTTAAGAGTTGGGCGCGCTCCGCCGAAGTGGGTGCAGGGGTAGAATGCCCGTTTCCCACTCAAAAGGCCCAGATTCAAATCGCAGCTGTAGATGGTGGGTTTTATTCTTAGTGTACGTCACCTTTTAAACGCGAAGCATTTCTCAGCGAACCTTTGGCACATCTGTCTGTCTGTCTGTCTGTCTGTCTGTCTGTCTGTCTGTCTGTCTGTCTGTCTGTCTGTCTGTCCGTCCGCCTACGTCTGGGTGCTCTCATGATCGCCTCCTTAACTTGGTGTAGACCAAAATTGGCCTGGGTGGGTAGGAGGATTTGACGAATAGAACTGTCGGGTCATGACATGAATAACTTGAAAATTCTGTCGCGTACGTCGTCAAGCCCTTTCCTCCAGACACGTGTGACGCATACCCGTTTACCACGGGCCGCGGAGTACGGTTATGCACCACAGGTTACATCTACAGTTTATATGTACCCAGGAACGGCGAGAACATACATTGGTAATTTAAATGCGAGAGCGTTAAGAAAAACCGACATCGGCAGCGTTGACCCGACGAATGGAAAGAATGAAAATTAGGATCCCAGCAGGAATCGAACCCAGGCGTTCTGCCTGGCAATCACCAAAAGGCACGACAGGTCTATAAACTGGTTTGTAAAAACAGCCTATGCAGGCTTAATGTCGGTGCAACGTCAATTGTGGTTGTGATGCTGGCTGCCTAATTTTACAAGAAAGCAATAAACACTACATATGTACTCATCCGATACAGGCGTCATGGTTCCAGTGGTCACGTCCGTGGTGCCAGTGTTGGATCCGCTTTTATAGCAGTCTAATAAACATTACATTTGTATTCCTATGACTCAGCAAGCTATATTTAATCATTGCTCGACCCCGGAGGATTACATTAACGAAAGTTGCGTGATATTTACGTGATTGTACCATAAAGTGCACTAGTTTCGCGGATACTGACGTATGTACTATAACGTGAGGGCTGACGCTCCGTCGCACCTAAGTTACCCTTTAAAACGGCAGTGTTGTCACGTGCCTGGTAAGCCCACGATGTGTACATAGCTACTACACTTACGAAAACACGTCGATCCACCTCGTAACGCTTGGCTCAAAGCCATAAAATACAGCATAGAGGTACTCGCTGACTGCCTCGCGTGAAACCGATTTCCACAATGCGTGGGATCTGCCGAATTTCGTTTATTTTCAGTGTTTATACAATCAACTTAATAAAAAAAATGTTTACAAAAGTGTTTGGATCATTAGCCTATGTGGCTAGTTAGTGGTCCAATCTATTACATGAGTATTTTATTACATGTCAGGAGCAGAGGTGCAGCTAATATGATTATGAATCTATACACAAATTCAATGACAGGGTAGCTCTTAAAGAGACCGACAACCAATTTTTGTGGTACCTATTTTCTTTAGCGCGACGGAAAGTTACAGGTCAGAGTGTCTAATCGCGAAATGGTAACGTGGAAAACGCCGTGAAACATTTGTACTCAGAATTTTTCTATTTGGGCAAATATGAAGTCGTATACACGCCTGACAACACATGCTGCAAACAGTGAGAGCGAGAACGGTTCCTGTTCGAGCGCGGCGGTTTACTGCGCACGCGTGCACACCGCGCGCATGCGCCGTGGTTCGACATGTCCACTGGCTGTCGCGAAGGTAGCACCGCTTTTCAGTGTGCAACTCCTTTTATCTCGTAAGCAGCACAGAATAGAGCGGGGATGGATAATAACATACGTACTCTAATTTTGAGGACTAATGATGGGCGCGCTGACAGCATCAGACTTAGCCCGGGAGGCGTGTGTGTATGAAGGCTCCCTAATCAGACTACGTGCAGCAAAGTGATCGACTCCATAATTTAGCTCGAAGGCTCTTCCGCCAGGCTGCGCGACATGCCGGTTTACTGTTACTTTTCAACACAAATTAAAAATAAAAATCCTACTCACAACGTGAAAAGGATGCTAGAAGCTGTCACTATATTTCACGGTCTTTTCATTTCTACCAGGATCTTATCACACGTTCTGGTCAGTTGTCGGTCCCTTTAAGGTATATTTTATCTAATTAAATACACATGACAATAAATGCTAAATCGCTGCAAATATTCTAAGTACACAAGTAATAAACAACAACTAAACGCATACATTGTGAGTTTATAGCGGTATTGGTTTTTTTCCCCTAAAACTAACTTCATTTGCTACGTGTTGCTTCAAAAAGTAACCCAAAATGTCAAGTGAAATGGAATAAATTTGACAGTGAGCGTAATTAGAGTTACTGTATAAGCTACCTTTATAAACAGTAACTCTAAGCGTAATTATTTGCAGCGCCACCGCCCGGGAGATTTTTGCGAATACGAGACTCGAAACGATATTTCACACCTCCGAAGCCTAAAAAACAAAACTCCGGCGAGTTGCTCGGGCACCAACTGTAAACATTGATCAAACGGGCGCGGTTGTGTGCTATCTCGAAAGATATCACTTTTGTACCGTTTGTACTTGCTGCTGCCTCACCATTTACTCTGCATTGAAGCGACAACAGGAACGTTGGTTCACTCGCTGGAGCGGCCGTACTCCCATATGACAGCGTTTTGTAGAGCGAAGCAGATCGGATCCTAATGGGGTGAGCTGCTACCGATTTGTTGCTATGGCGCCCTTGCAGCGAAACTGACTTTTCTTTATCTTACGGCAAATGCGGAGACATACCTGAAGAAACAGCATGTGGTTCTGTTTGCGTAGCAATTGTTGAAAGAATTTTCTTTTCGGTTGCTTGTGATGCTTTGTGGCGAGTTGGTTGACCCACTTGAACAGATCGATTTGTGCCATGGCCCGGCTCACACGGTGACTGTGGTGATGTTCCTACAGCTTGTCCCGACTCACAAGCCATACTCAATGCTGCCTGATATACTGGCTCTGCGGCAAAGTCATCCTGAAATAAATTCGCTTCAGTTGTTGCAAAGGCACATGCAAGAATTATTGCCGAGAAAATAATTGAAAGACTACACTTACATGATATGTTTCGCTACAATGACTTGGTCTTGGCGTGTGCCCGATGGTTCCGTCTCCAGAGAGCAACTGTTCAAGAATCTGAAATAGTGTATAAAATGATGAGTTACTGACGCATACACAGCAAAACAGCGGCTTATGGCAATTATTAAAATACATACTTTTCAGACATATTTTCAAAAATCTAGTGATACCAATCATATTTTTGTATAATCGCCTGGTCTTATGTTTTTCCGATAGTGTAACCAGCTTTGCCTTAATTAACTGATAATTGAATACTGAAAATTGGCCTCTGCAGTTCTGCAAGTAACTGTAAGAATATCTTTGTCTTTCCGTAAAGCCATTCCTCGCAGTGGAAACCTCAACTTTATTTTTGAGGTAGTCGATGTGAGCGTGCAAGTTAAGCTTATTGTCGAAGACGACACCAAGTAACAGAACGTAGTCCTTATGCTTAAGGAAAGCGTCGCCCATTTTGATAGACGTAAAATGATTTGTCATGACTGATGGTGAGCTTGCTGTCGGCCGCCCACTCAAGTACATCATTTAACACGAGCTCCGACAAAGATTTTATTATAAGTCTGGAAGGGCCATGCAGCAGAATGACTGTGTCATCGGCGAACGCCTGGATGTGAACGTTTGGCAGTAGGTGCAAGTTTAACAAATCATGTATCGCAATATTCCACAACAGCGTGGACTTATGGACAAGCCTTGCGGACTCCTAATTGTGGGATGGGCAGAAACAGAACGCGCATGTGAAGTATAGGTGATGGTCCTTTCAGATAAGGAGTGAAGTAAGCGGAGCAGGTTGTTCGGGCAGTTGTGCTTTTTTATGTAATATAGCGGCGTGTCAGACGCTATCAAACGCACCGGTGAAATCAAGGGATATTAGGACAGTTAGTGTTTTAGTGCGCTTTAATAGTGCCAATTTTTGCTGGAGACTGCGAAGGGGAAGACACGCACTTTTGGAATGCGTGAAGCCAAATTGATTGGTGTGGATGAAACCGTTGGAATGGAGGAAGTAGCAGAGGCGTGAAGTAAGCCAACGTTCAAGTATTTTCCCGAACATGGTGTTCGTGCAAGTAAAGCTGCTGTGGCGACACACTGCGCACAAACCGGCGCAGACACCGCCTCGTCATTAGCCAGCTCGGCGTGACATGGCCGCATGCTGCACCACGCCGCCGATAAGGGACAGCGCCACCGCAGCGTCACCGGAGGCTTACGTCACCGACGGCGGTTATAAACCCGAGCTGCTAAGCTCGGAGGTTATCATTCCTTCGCCACCCGACTAAGCGCAGCGTACCTGGGCGCGCTCCTGCATTCAATGCCAACGCGCTAAGGTCACCAGGCACGTCACTTCACCGCTCGGAACATTCCCTCAGCCCTCTGGTCGGTTTGAGCACGTCCACCTCGACATCATAGGACCCTTCCCCCTGGCTGGACCCTACCGCTACTGCCTCACCGCCATCGACCGGTACACTCGATGGCCCGAGGCATGGCCCCTCGAGGGAATCGCCGCGGAAGACGTCGCCTCAGCCTTCTTCACCGGCTGGATTGCTCGTTTCGGCGCCCCCCGCCACGTAACCACCGACCAAGGACGGCAGTTCGAGTCGCATCTTTTCAGGTAGCTCGGACTGACCATCGGTTTTGAACGCTTAAGGACCACCAGTTACCACCCCTGCGCCAACGGAATGATCGAGCGTTTCCGCCGACAGTTCAAGGCAGCCATTATGTGCCACCCGGACTCAACCTGGCTCGAGGCCATCCCAGCCGTCATCCTTGGTCTTCGCGCCACCTTCAAGCCGGACATCCACGCTACACCAGCAGAGCTCGTCTACGGGGAACCTCTCCGCCTCCCAGGTGAATTTCTCGCTGCACCGCCATCCAGTACTACGACGTCAGATCCCACCGACTTCGTCGCCCGGCTCCGTCGCACCATCGCCGCCTTACGCCCGTCACATGCAGCCCACCACAGCAAGCCTACACCGTTCGTGTTCAAGGAGCTAGCATCGTGCACGCACGCTTTCCTCCGCGACGACACCGTCCGCAGGCCTTTCCAGCCACCCTACAGCGGACCCTACCTGGTCGTCCATCGCGACGACAAAAACTTCACTCTGCGCCTGAACGGGAACGACGTCCGCGTCTCAATTGACCGGCTCAAGCCCGCATACATCGCTGCGAACGAACCGGGCAGTGCCACTCCATCCACAGGCATCTATCCACAGACGCCGACGTCACAGCCCGCTCCTTTCACAACACGCTCTGGACGTCTGGTACGCCTCCCAGATTTCTACAGACCCTGAGGGCTCTGCACTCCGCGGGGGGGGGGGGGGGGGGGGTGATGTGGCGACACACTGCGCACAAACCGGCGCAGACACCGCCTCGTCATTAGCCTGCTCGGCGTGACATGGCCGCATGCTGCACCACGCCTCCGATAAGGGACAGCGTCACCGGATGCTTACGTCACCGACGGCGGTTATAAACCCGAGCTGCTAAGCTCGGAGGTTATCATTCCTTCGCCACCCGATTAAGCGCAGCGTCTCTATGCTCGCCCCGCTGCTACTACTACGTTAATAAACAGTCGTTATGTTTTATGTTGGGATGCGTCCTTCCATCGACACGGCATCCCACACTGCTATGGGGGCTAGTTGGTGCGAATGCACGGCTTGTTCGCAGGAACTGGATATGACACGGAAAAAGACACACACTGGGTGTAGCGCGTACTATCAACTGTTTATAGACGTCAGACTCTGCCCAGGCGGCGCTGCGAAAAACACCGCCACCAGCGCCCTCATCGTAGCCCTGGCACTAACTGGGTAGTGCAAAGAGAGCCGCCCGCAAGCGAATGTGCATAGGCCGCAATATAACCCTCCTCTTTCGTTGGTGTCGAGGCGCGGTTTCCTGAAAACCAAGGACCTGGAAAGCTTCTTCAGCCAATCCACGCTTCAGAAACAAAGGAAGTTGATCAAAGCGAACTGCGATTACAATGCAAAATAAGTTTTAGTTATTCCCGCGCGCTGCAACTCGCAAGTACAAACGAGCATCACACGACACCGAGTTCGAGGCAAGCCCTCCGACATCCGTTCTCTAGAGCCTAAATGCGTTAAAATCGGGTATATACGTATGCCACAGCGATAAAGTACCTACATACACGATCAATTTACTTAGCTATGCATCTTACGATCAGTGGTACAAAACTCTGTTCATCAGGGGCGAACTCCGGCGATTTTCGCCTTTTCAGTTGCATTCACGCTTAATTAATCTCTCGCTTCCTGTGCATTGGAGTGTTTTATTACGCATCCTCAAATGGTCTCTTGATGGTCGTCTTCCGTTTGTATGTACTGCAAATGGGGATACGTGCGTGTCCACTTTCGCGGGGTACAACCAAAGGCAAAACCGTGGCGTCCGAGATAGCTACGGCAACCGCGGAGGACACGGGCGAAACAAACCTGAAGGGGGTCACGACCAACATTCTGCGATTTACTTGTATGACGCACGTCGTGTGAGCTAGTTAGAACCAGAACTCTAAGCCTTCAAAACGTACGCACGTCCGCGATGCTGTGTTGTGACGTCCAACTAGTCGCGGTGTGCGTATCACGCGTCTCCAGTCTGCCTCTAGCTGCTCACTTCATGTTACACGACAAGCACCGCGGTCAGAGCCTCTGCTGAGCTTCATAGTCAAGGTTACCACGGTTTTGCATCAGGGCTGCAAAACAACAGCAGAGCCACACATTCATGCCACCGGCTGAGAACGCGGGTACTTCGCTTACCCAACACGCTCGCAACGGCCCGTATCCAGCGCTCTCGCCTTTCTTCTTCGTACGACAACTATGGAAATCGGTAAAACTGAACGTTGTTATTCCGTCTTTTACGTCCGTGGCAATTCACAACGCAACAGTGCGTCTTTTGCGGAGTTTGTTCGTAGCGTGCGGAGGGCTCTCGTCTGCTGCTGTTTTCGCCGTCGTTCAGGCGAGTGATCCAGCAAGCACTTCACGACGGCTCGGTGGCGCGTCCGACTAGCGGAGAACAATTCACAGCTCTCGTTCTAAGTGCTAAATGCGCAAACACACGCGATATTAAGCTCAATCGTTGTTTCGCACTCGCTAGTTGCACCTGGTCCCATAGCAAACTGTGCGAGAGAGTCGGTCTATGCACTACTCAATACTTCTCCGACAGGTGGCGCCACACATCTTGGAAACTCCAGAGTCTGACGTCTATTTTCTTACTGCTTACTTTCTTTTCTTTTCCTGGGTCGTACTTTAGCAAGTGTGTGGCACGAAAATAAGCAATTGTTACTATGCACTTCACCCTGTGTGTGGTTGTCTTTTTCCGTGTCAAGTCGTCCAGTTCCTGGCAGCGCAAACAAGCCATGTAGGGAGTTCATGACTATGAAGCTGTAAGAGGTTGGAAGAGAAGGAGGCCTCCCTGACTTAGCGAGGGAAATGATTCTGCCCACTTTCCAACAATGGGGAAGGTAGCCCAGGTTTAAAAGAGCGTTGAAAATAGAGTAAAAGAAGTCAGAGTGGTCCTCGAATAGTGTCTTAACAAATGAATTCGTTAGATAATCCGGGCCGGGTGCCGCCCGCGGGTTGCCGAGTGAGACAGCATGACGAATCTCTTTGGGAGAGAATGGTTGATCGTTAGTACTGTGCACGGTTGAGAGCATACGAATGCGTGCGTGGTGAGGTGTGTCGAGCATGAATTATCAGTTGATGTAAGTGTGGCAAGTAAAAGACGCGCAGATTCAAGAGTGGATGAAGGGCTGTGGTTGTCATCGATATGTAAAGGCGGGAGGACTGGATGGGCGTGTATTTTAAATGCGAAGCATTTCTTAGCGAACCTTTGGCACTTTGAGCGGTTCTATTTACGCATCTGTCCGTCCGTCCGTCCGTCCGTCCGTCTGTCTGTCTGTCTGTCTGTCTGTCTGTCTGTCTGTCTGTCTGTCTGTCTGTCTGTCTGTCTGTCTGTCTGTCTGTCTGTCTGTCTAGCCGCCTACGTCAGGGTGCTCTCATGATCGCCTCCTTAACTTGGTGTAGACCAAAATTGGCTTTGGAGGCAAAGAGGATTTGACGAATATGAGTCGGTTCATGACATGAATAACGTGAAAATCCTGTCGCGTACGTCGTCAAACCCTATCCTCCAGACACGTGTGGCACATACCCGTTTACCACGGGCCGCTGTGTAAGGGTATGCGCCACAGGTTACATCTACAGTTTATATCTACCCAGGAACGGCGAGAACAGACATTGGTAATTTAAATGCGAGAGCGTTAAGAAAAACCGACATCGGCAGCGTTGACCCGACGAATGGAAAGAATGAAAATTAGGATCCCAGCAGGAATCGAGCCCAGGCGTTCTGCCTGGCAACCAGGTATTCTACCACAGAGCCACGCCAGGTCTATAAACTGATTTGGAAAAACAGCCTATGTAGGCGTAATGTCGGTGCAACGTCAAGTGTGGTTGTGGTGCTGGCTATCTAATTTTACAAGAAAGCAATAAACACTACATGATACTCCTATGATGTGTACTACTACGATAAAGGCGTCATATCAGATTAACGTCTGTGGGTCCAGTGTTGGCTCCGCTTTTATAGGAGGCTAATAAACATTATATTTGTATTCCTACGATTCAGCAAGCTATATTGAAGCATTGCTCGACCCCGGAGGAACACATTAAGGAAAGTTACATATGATATTCACATGAACGTACCAAAAAGTATAGTTTCGATAATATTGACGTATGTACTGTACAAGCTATTTACAAAAGTAATTGCTAACAGAATTATTACATTAGAGTTCAATCAACCAAAGGACCAAACAGGATTTCGTACAGGTTTCTCAACAATAGACCATATTCATACTATCAATCAGGTGATAGAGAAATGCGCGCAATACAACCAACCCCTGGGTGATTCCACGTAATATCGAACAAACGATGGCTGGTCGACCTCTCAAATTTATTTCAAAATTTTATATTTTATTGCCTGATGAGTGGAAAGAAGAGATCCGCAATTTGTTTTGCAGCTAAAAATTTTTTCGAAGCACAGGAAATCAATAATGACGGAGAGGTGGAGTGGAGCGCTCATCCGCTCTGCTGTTTTGGCCAATTTTCGTTATGAATTGCACAAAATATATTACAGTTAGGTAGCTGAAATTTCTTTAACTAAATATATGCATGTTTTTGCTTCTGCTCAGGTATTTTTAGTTTTTATGTGTAGTGTAGATGTTTTTATAAAAGACCTCGAAATTGGCCCACAAAACGTTATTTTCTTTACTTTGAAGATCTTTATCTCAAAAATGCCTTGTAGGCGGGCGACGAAAATTCCGCATTACGTTCTTCGCATGCTTATCTACCAAACTGCCGAATCTTATATTTATACACCTTTTCAGTAAAGAGATATGATCGGGCTAAGTTCAAGAAAACACCGAACAATGGAAAATTCTGACAATTAAAAAAAAAACATTTTTTAAATTTCTTAAACTTTGTCCACTTATTCTCCTCCATATCAGGTTTCACAGTCATTGAAAACATGTTGCATATGTTGTTGACTAATAGTTACGGCCCCTCCAATGAGACCCTTTGGCAAGGATTGGCAATTCTGACTTCTTGCCCAGCAAGTGTATAATATGCAGGCAGGATTGAATTTCTTTTTATTAAAAGGCCAGCAGGCACCGAAAAAGGTGTCGCCGGCACTGAAGACGTTAATTTTGAAATTATTTGGTCACTGCAGCGGCCACGAGCGCGGGGTTACCAAGCAGGCGCGCGCGCTCCCGAGATGCTCGTTGTAAGAGACGGCGCAGTCAGAGCTCGTTTTCGCGTCCTCAAACCGATTGAGTTTGAAACAGCAACACCTCTTGGGTAACTTGAAAGCACGTGCACCGGTAGTCGCAGTGATCTGGTTAATGACGTCGACTTATTTTTCAGGGGGCATAAGAATGTCATCGTTAAACTGTGCGTGTTCTTCATACGCTCATGTCTTCCTATGCCAATTTTGGTACATACCATATTGAAGGGTCAACCACTAAAGCGCCCAGACCTAGGCGGACGGACGGACGGACGGACGGACGGACGGACGGACGGACGGACGGACGGACGGACGGACTGACAGACGGACGGACGGACGGACGGACGGACGGACGGACAGACAGACAGACAGACAGACAGACAGACAGACAGACAGACAGACAGACAGACAGACAGACAGACAGACAGATAGATAGATAGATAGATAGATAGATAGATAGATAGATAGATAGATAGATAGATAGATAGATAGATAGATAGATAGATAGAAATGGTAAGAGTGCCTTTAGTTCGCTTAGGATGTTTCGCATTTAAAGTCACTTTCTGTACCTTTCATCGAAATTCCGCGTCACCTCCGTGCCGTGTATTATACAGCTTTTCTAATCATCGATTTTCACAATGTGGAATGGTCTCATGAGCACTCTTATACATGCAGCTTAGTAAGTTCCAACATTCGACATCTTACCTCATGTTCTGGCCTCTTCGAGAATGCTACTCGCGGAGCCGGCGATTTGTTCCGTTCCAAACGATGATCGACGGCAACAAGCCTGGCCTCAGTTGAGCAGATTTCACCGGTGTTCCCATTACACGACTTAGCGAGAAACTCTGATGGCAGTCTCTGTCACGAAGATGTTTCGGGCAGAGTACAGTGATTCTCGAAGGCTTGAAATTACTTCCACAGCAGCGATCCACTGAGTAGCTCGTTTTTTCTCACGTCGGAAGATGTGAAAGAATACATGGTCTCAGCGCCTCAGCCACCGTTGCACGTTCAGCCGTACGCTGCGCATGAGGCCGGCATGATGCGACAAGGTTCGCCGTCCGCTAGCAGTTCTTCGAAGCGTAAACCATAAACGTAGGGTGGGGCGGTCGATTACTTAGAATACGAAGGGCGACTGACGGTGCGAGCGTCCGGGACGCGTCTTTACAACGGCGGCTCAGCATAAACAAACAGCACCCATTCGCGTTTTGTGGGCGCTGCCATCTTGACTTCTAGAAACAAAATTACCCAAAAAAAAAGCATAGTAGGCCACGTGACAATCAGGGGCCAATAGTGGCCGCAGCATTGGTACTCTGCACGTACACGGCGCCGCTTCGAATCGCCAATGCGCCGCACGTTGCACGAAAGCTCTCGAGTTCCCATGAATTCCCGTGAGGTGGCAGCAGGGGTTTAGCGGGCCACTTTCTTTGCTCCGCTGTACTTGAAAGCACGCAGTCAGCGGGCGTCGCGAGCATTCAAACCATATTTTTACGTCTCTGACTTTTGAAAAACAGCTTCACCGTGTATTCGCAATGCCCATAGACTGTCGCGCCACGAAGCGGAATTCAGGAGCATCCTCTCGAGGAGGGTTAGTAGACGACAAAATGGCAGCACTACGCAGTCGCTCCCTTGTTCGGCTGTGCTAGCCTCAGTGTTAATACGTTGGCGAGAAAGGAACACTGCGAGTTTGCATGTTCCCTGCAGCACCGAACAAACCGGGCTCCCCGTGACACGAGAAATCTGATTCGTTCTTGTGAGACGCGAAGTTTTCATGAAAATAAGTGGCAACTCGCGCTTTCAATGACAGCGTACGCATAGCTTCGCGAGGTTTTCTGTAGCCACGTGGGTTAGTTAACATTTTCATTTGAAACTCACCCTGTTTTACTTGCATATCGCAATCGTCAGTGTTTTTTTTTTTTTGTAGTGCATGAATCCCATAACATCGTACGCGGGAGGTCGTGCGGGCTCGCGATGTGGTCTTCTGTAACAAAGCAATCTCAAGTTGGTGATACATTAAAGTAGGGCCTCTATCCTTTGTCAGGAAAGCGCTCTTATGGATCGAGCGAGCGACGTTTCTGTTATCCGAGGACGTGTCCGCTCCACGCCTTCGTGGAGCGACCGCTCTCAACGCCGTCCTTCACCAGTGTGTTGGTTTCATAGCCAGCGCTGCGCCGCTTGTTTTTGTACGTTTGTTGATAGGTGGCAGCACACTGCAAGCGATTTGCTTGTTGACCGGTTTGCGAGCAAATTGTTCTCCGCGCCCAGACGTCTCTCTAATTGTAAACACTGGCGTATATCACGGGGGGTCAGGGGGGCCCTGACCCCCCTTGTGTTCGGGCTGGGGGGGGGGGGGGGGAGACCCCCTTGCATTGTCTCCCCTTGAGATTTATCTTTCAAACACCATATATTTGAATTGCCTCAGAGATAAGTATAGTGCAATCAACTTTTTTGTCAATGCCTGTTTGTTTTGTAGTGTGTGCAGGCCTGTGATCAATACCCTTCAGCTATGGGAGACTATTGAAATCGCAACTGCCGCTTGACCGGTTTCGGAGAAGGCCCAATAGAACAATGCAATTACATGAGCTGGGAACCCATGCTCGTTTTTTTTTTTCAAACTATTTTACAAGGCATATTTTTAATATTTATATAAATAAAAACAAAATGGCCGCTATGGCGAGGTGTATCCCCTCTTGTGATTGAACTGGACTTACGCCACTGATTGAAAACATGGTGACGCGGAGTGGTCGAAGTCGTTCGGCGGAGGAAATTCTTCAGATTGCTTTCAGCAGTGATAAGGTGGATAGAATGGGGAGGTGTGCGGAGCGCATCGCGTTTCCCTTGCCCGAGTGGGTCCCTCTGCACGACGATGCTGCCAGGGGTGCTGCGGCAGAGGGCGCGGGTACAGCCCACTGGTACAGCCACCGCTGTCGCAGATTGCCCGTTGGAAGGCCACCGCAAGGAAACGCGGCGTCACTTTTTCTTTTCACCATTTACGTAGTCTTCATTGTACACGGGTCATGCATTTGTTAGCTGTGGTGATAATGCCCTATAAAACGAAGAAAACTGATTGCTGGTGCTTCGTTCCTAGCTGCTACGAAAACTCTGAAACCAAAGAGCTGTGTTGCGAAGAAATATAGAGTGATAATGATTTACAAAATGTATTAGCAGAGTGTGACGCTGGGCGAGTTGGGCATGGCTTAAAATAGTTGTGGCGCAACTGAGATAAGCAAGGAAAAAAAAAGAGAAGACAGGATAGGGCGCCATCCTGTCTTCTCTCTTTTTTTCCTTGCTTGTCTCAGTTGCGCCACAAATAATTTATTATACAAAATATGTGTTCGCCCTATTACAAAATAAGGCGGCTTTTTTTTTCTCGACACCCAGCTTAAAAAATGAAACATCTAATACTATTAGAAAGGAAAGGCTTGTGCTTGTGCCTTCGACTTCTAACGTTCGTTGAAAACAACGTGTTAGATATTTATTTATTTATTTATTTACTTATTTATTTATTTACACATACTGCAGCGCTAAGTGCGCTATGGCAGGAGTGGGTATACAAAGATACGCGGAATTTTAACAAACATCAATGAAAATTATGTAAACAGGCAAACTAATACAGATGTGTGATTATACAAGGTCAAAAATGCACAAACATGTGATGAACATGATTGAAAATAGATTAAAGAAACAATGCTACTCAAGAGATCACACCAACAGCAAATAGAGGAGGGTATATTACAGACGCATGTCATGGATGTCGGCTACAAAATTGGGCGATGGGCGTGAACGAATACAACCAGGTAATGAATTCCAGTCTTCAATAGAACGGGTAAAAAAACTGAACTTGAACATGTTAGTTCGAGCAAAGTAAGGCGTTAAGTTTAAGCTGTGATAGCTTCTTGTCGTTGACTGAGGTGCAAAGTTTATGTAGTCCTTTTCATTTGATAGTTTAACTGAAGACGTCACGATGCTATGCAAGAATTTTAATGACTCTATACGGCGACGCGAAGAGAGCGAAGTTAAGTTCAGTGAAGAAAGAGTAGAAGAGGGTGAAAAGTCACGGTCATAGCGATGACATATGAATCTTACCGCTTTTTTCTGAATTGCTTCTATCCTATAGGCTTCCCAAGCAACGCTTAGCGGCGCTGCTGCTCTTGACAGGCAGCGCCATCTCTGGCAGAAAAAGAGAAACTGGGGCGTGATCAGCGAGCGCTTTCCCTTCTCGCCACCGCGTTGCCGCTCGCTTCCGTGCACGTGCAGAGCTCTCGCGGTGCACTTGCGCCGTCTCACAATGTACCGCGTGCAGTGCGGCTTCAAAAGGATCTTCAAGCTTGACTGGCACTTCCGCAAAGCGAACTTGATAAAATGAGGAAAGCTCGTCAATCACGTTAACGGTGAAGGGCAGACGATCGACGACAACCAAGCCCGACTCAAAGCGAAATGCATTTCCCAAGTCGCGATTACACCGTGTAGGACGTATACTTCGAGGTAAGTCTCATTCTGTCACGTTAAAGATGAATAAGGGTCCACATGCACTCCGAAATGAAGCCGTACACGCTATCGATGTTCTGCGGCGTGGACTACGAATCATATGATTGTTGTTTTGATATGGCATGCTTACAGTAGCAGCCGTGTACTTTCGTGAACAAACGTTTGCGGCGTGCGAAAAAAAGATTATACGGCCATGGCACTGCTTCCTGAGAAGGTTAGAGTCAAGTCCTCCGTGCCACTGGAGAATCACCCGCCGATTAAGACGCGAGGCAGCTAGCTGAGCTTCAACCACTGTGAAGCAAGATGAACTGCTCGCCTCGTTTTTTCGGCTCTCGCGTCATGCTTGCAGTCTCTTTTTATGACACCGACTTGACAGGCGTATAAAACCTGTTGCGTGAACGCGGCTAGAAAATCGCACAAAGTCAGAAGGTGGTTAATTCAAGGTTGCAATTGCAAAGCATGTATGAAGTGCCAGTTATATTTAGCGGCTTAAATATATATCACCCCAATAAAGTGACAAAAACAAAGCAAACCTGCAGAACGATGTCAAAGCTTGCTGAAAATGCACAGACGTCCGTTCCGGCGTGATAAAGCAGCCTTCCCGACGCGTGAAATGCAGGCGCCGAACTTCTGACAATGCGCGGAGTTCAGTTGAATTCAACCAACCGCGCAACGCTAACGGTATAACGCGAATGTGAACGTTCAACAACGACGGGTAGGTCTCACGAGCACGGGGAATCAAAACACAAAGTTGCTTCACCTACAACCGTAACTGGACTTTAACAATGCGAGAAGACAGCGAGTAATCATTACTGTAGTCGCTGCGTGCATGCGCCCCGTTACTTACCGATTCAGGTAGTCGGAACGAACGAAAGCGATGAACTCAGACAGCCAAAATAGAAGGCGAGACAACGCTGTCAGCTATCCACGCTTGCCGCCTTTATTTCTCGTGCGACACGCCCGGGAACCGATACAGTTTAACACGTGAATCGTGTGCCTTGTCTGCACTGTTGTGGCTGGCCACTAAACCGCAATACTTCGGAGTTCGGACCACGCTTGCGCTTCCGCGGGGTCGCTTCTGCCATCGTGGAAATGCGCAGCTTCGCACAGCAAGCCTCTCGGTTCAACGTGCCGAGCTGACGGCCCCACAGTTACCCGCACCGAGAGAAGAACGCGAGCGCACGTGCGCTACCGCTACCGTGAAAGGGGCTGAGTCGGCCGCGCGACGGTTCAGTGTTTTCCGACAGAGCCGCAGCGCGGCTGGCGCGGCGCTGTCGTCGCGCCGCAAACTTGAGCTTGGGTTCCCTATTAATCTCGCACTGCTTTTACGGGTTCCAAACGACAGATGCATAGTCTACTATTGGACGAATGAGTGATTTAAATAAGAGAAGCTTAGTTTCCTTCGGGGATTTAGATAGAGTGCGACGTAGATAGCCTAGTTTTTTTAATGCTTTGTTACATACATAGTCAATGTGCTTGGACCAGTCATATTATGAGTAAAAATGACCCCTAGATACTTATACTCTAAAACCCTATTTACTGCACGGTTATCGAAAGAGTAATCAAAAGCAGACGGAGATTTATTGCAAAAGGACATAAATACGGTTTTTTTTAAAGTTAATGTTCATTTGCCAGGTCCTGCACCAATTACAAAAACCAGCAAAAGACTCCTGCAAGCGGCAATGGTCAGCGTGTGTTTTAATGACCTCGTATAAGACGCAATCATCGGCATAAAAACGAATGGAAGAGGAGGTGCAAACAGGCAAATCATTTAAGTAAATTAAGAAAAGCAGAGGCCCAAGAACATCAATGGCAGTAGAGTTGGATGACCTGTAAGAAACGAACTGAGAGCGGGATGACAAAAAGCTAGATATCCAGCTAACCAAATGAGGATTGTTTAGTATGACATCGAGTTTAGCAAGGAGTTTAGAATGCAGTACTGTATCGAAAGCCTTTGAGAAGTCAATAAATATAGCGTCAATCTGGTTGCCAAGATCAAGGTTAAGAAAAATATCGTGCGTGAATTCGACTAATTGTGTTGTGGTACTGAAACAATGCCTAAACCCATGCTGCCTGTTAGATAGTAGTTGGTGCGATTCCAAGAAGAGCATAATATGTTTATGAATGATATGTTCTAACATCTTGCATGATTGAGAAGTCAATGATATCGGTCTATAATAGGGACTGCTTATCGCCAGATTTGTAAAGAGGGAGTACCTTTGCTATCTTCCATGAGGATGGAACAGTGCCAGAAGATAAAGACTTATTGAATATGACCGTCAGATATCTGGATGACCATAGGGAGTAGCGAACTAAGAATGCATTGTGTATCCCGTCAGGGCCAGTGCATTTTTTTATATCTAATTTTAAGATAAGGTTCAGAATGCCCTCACTCGTTGTCTCAATATCACTGATTGGTTCAGAACGAGCTATGCCTGTCAGAGAAGGAATGGAGTTGTTGTCAGAAACGAACACAGACTGTAAATAGTTATTAAAAGCATTCGATATTGCTTGCGGGTCACTAATAACGTCATTATCAATTCTGAAAGAAGAAGGTGAGGCATCATGAGGCAAAATCGAATACCAAAATTTGCGTGGGTTCGTGCTTAACATACCCGGCAACTGAACGCGAAAAAAGAAATCTTTCGCCGTTTTTATCTTGGAGTTAAGTTCACTTTTCGCCCTCTGAAATCTGTCTAGGTTAACGGGATCGTTAGTTCTTCTGGACCGCCTAAGTCGACGGACACGGCGAGATAAATGCAAAATGTCACGATTGATCCAAGGAAGATTAATATTGTTACGTGAATGACGACTCGGTAGACTGTAGTCCGTAGACTATCTACACGATATATTTACAGGAGTGGTTGCAGCGCTGACCGGTTGGTTGGTTGGTTGGTTCCTTGGGGGAATAGCCCAACCCACTACGGGGGATCGGCCACGAAGCGTGCGGCAGTAGACTTTGTGAAAAAATAAGTTAAAATGAATATGCGAAAAAGATAATTTATAGTAAAGAAAAAAAAAGTTTAGCAATTTTGGTTCTTTTTTTTCTTTAATGAAATACCGGTTCAGCCAAGAGCCCGAGCAGAGAGAGATCTTCCTTCTCTTCGTCCGGCGCACACGCGCATGGTGCAAGGGGCTGGCAGTATGCATGTAGCATAATCCCCGGCGGCAGAAGCGCCGTCTCGGCGCATCAGATGTCAACTTCACTGGGAGAGTGGTAGGGCTTCAAGCGTGCGACATGTACGATATCGCTGGCCGGTGTGGAAGATGAAGGCGACGAGGCGACAGGAGCGATTTCATAAGTTACCGGGGTAACCGCACGAACGACTTTATATGGACCTGTGTATCGAGACATCAGTTTTTCCGACATTCCAACGTGACGGGTGGGCGACCACAGCAGGACCAAGGAACCGGGCGAGAAGTGTACGTCTCGGTGTCTGCGATCGTACAACCGCCGTTGGTTTTCTTGGGAAGTCAAAAGGCGAGTGCGGGCGGTTTCACGTGCATGGGCAGCCCTGGTGATAGCGTCAAGGGCATATTCACTGGGCGGTACTGCGGGAAACGGGATGGTGTGTCCAGGGGCAACGTTGGTTGTCGGCCGAACAACAGAAAAAATGGAGAGTAACCAGCAGTGTCGTGGCGCGAAAATTGTACGCAAATGTCACGTATGGCAAAGCAAGGTCCCAGTCGGAGTGGTCGGAGGAAACATACTTCGCAAGCATGTCTGTAAGTGTTCGATTGAGACGCTCCGTGAGGCCATTTGTCTGCGGATGGTAGGACGTAGTAAGCTTGTGCCTCGTTTCACATGACCGCAGAATGTCGGCTATGACCTTCGACAGAAATGTGCGGCCACGGTCCGTAAGCAGCTGGCGTGGAGCTCCATGTTGCAAAATCACGTCGTGTAGGAGGAAGTCGGCGACATCGGTGGCGCAGCTTGTTGGAAGAGCTCGTGTGATGGCGTAGCGCGTGGCGTAGTCTGTGGCCACAGCTATCCACCTGTTGCCAGAGGAAGACACGGGAAACGGGCCAAGTAGGTCTAAGCCAACGCGAAAGAACGGTTCTGACGAAATGTCAAGGGGTTGAAGGCACCCGGCGGGAAGCGTCGATGGTGTTTTGCGGCGTTGACATTTCTCACACGCCGCAACATATCTTCTGACGGAGCGTGCAAGCCCTGGCCAAAAGAAGCGTCGGCGGATGCGGTCGTAAGTGCGCGATACACCAAGGTGACCGGCCGTTGGAAGGTCATGAAGTTCGTGAAGGACAGCCGAGCGGAGGTGTTTCGGAATAACAAGCAGCAGGGCTGGTCCATCTGGGTGAAAACTGTGGCGGTAGAGTGCACCATCTTGGAGGACGAACGAGCGATGGGACCGGTCGGTAGACGATGATTCTAGGCGTTCGATGATAGTACGCAAGGACGCATCACGGCGTTGCTCGTCGCCGATGTTTGTTAGTAAGGAAAGCGAAAAGACGCAAGCGTCGGCGTCGGTGTCAGAGATGGTGCTCGATTCAATATTGCTTTTCTTTGTCTTAAGTGGCACAAATCTTCGGACACATGACTTAACAAGATCCTCAAAGTAATTACGAGGTAATTTATATCCTGCCTGTCAGAAAGTGCACAAAACGTATCAAAATGATCAGCTAGAATATCAGTAATGGAATTGTCATCCGCACGAGCGCGATTACCATAGTTTGGAAGCGCGATTACCATAGTTTGCTCATTAGATCCACAATACCAACAGATCAAACGTTTTTAAAGATATTCAGTTCGCATTAGAGACGATCATTATAGGTTTCCATTAAAGACCTAGTTTATTCTTTGACGCACATTCGTCGCGAGTGCACACCCCTCAGATTATATTTGTAAAAACGCTGCTATATACTGAATGCAAAAATATAAGATATTGGCTGTACAAGTAAACTCAGTTCAATCCTTCACTTAGAATTTCGTGATATTTTCTTTTTCTGCTGATGCTAAACAAATGCCATTTTGATAGTTAAATGACCAATACACGATTAACTTGCTCACCTGTCAATAAGCTATACAGTGGTCTTTTTTAATTTGACTTCCCGATCATACACCTAAGGAGCTTAGGCGCGCTCTCTATTGGGTTGGAGAAATTAGCGCCTTTTTCTGTCTTCCTCTAATCGCCATATATATACACCTATATATATTGATTCCCGAAATATTGGCTATTGCTTTAGCAAACTCCCGTCAAATGAATCAGCGGCCAGTCCATAGTTACAGATTATCTTTCGGTATGTTCAGCACTTCCTATATACGGCAACGGATTCAACACTCCGGAGCATGCTCCGTTATCTAATACCTGCAAATTTACAACAACAAAAAAAATGGGTTGCTGAAGGTAAAGGGTCACCGCGGATTGTATCTAATCAAATGGCGGACTCATGAGCCTTAGTATCTCTATGTGGACCTCTAGTAATTAATTCACCAGATACGTCTTATACGACAGCTTTAAGGTATAATGCTTGTTTGCAAAGTCACATTGGCAAAATTATAGCTGGATATATTGAAAGACTTCGTACATGTAAGATATTATTGGAGTAAACAGCGTTTGTGCATCTCGACAATTAGAAGTTCTTACACCAGCTTACACTGTCGAATTCCAGGAGTGAATTTTATTCATATAATGCTGGTCTCACGCGTCCCCGTTGAGCAAACTTTGCAATTATTTGAAACAATAGACCACTTACCCTTATTCTTTCATCGATATTCCAGAGAAAAACAGAAAAAGGTACCTCGATCGGTTGATCTACTTGAAAATATAGGAGTAGCAATAAGTGTTCCAATAAACTTATCATTTGGCGCCACTACATTAGGCTATATTCAAGGGATGTCTGCTATGCTGTATTCTGTTATATAAATTTGACGAAATGATTGCCCCTATGGCTTATTTTTCTTTTCCTCTTCTTTGTTCCAAATCTATTTTGGTCTAGATCGATCCTTTATATTACTTCATATCTAGATGTTTACTACCGAGAGGGTAAATAAATAAATCTATCTGAGAGTATGACCGCTTACTCATTCAGCATTTTTCATTTACTCGATGTTTTATTTTTAATATAACTTTCCAGTTACCCTTAGCTTCATATGTCTTATCTTGAAACACCCAGAGTGGGTGTAACGATTTCTTTCGAGGAAATAGTTACACCAATGGACATTTGCTCATTGGTGCGCACCGCATCTCACTCCGATATATTTTTTCTCGTGCTCATTCCTTCACGAAACTTAGCAAAGAAGGAAAGGAAGATGGTAGCGTGCGCTTTTTTACTGCACTCGCTGAAAGGGAAAAGAAAAAAAAATACGATTAGCCCAGAAAAGTGTTGCAAGCGAAATAGTGCGAGACCAGTTTGCCGGACATGAGCAGCGCTACGCGGCGCGTCGTCTGCTTGACTCCCCGCGCCTCCGCGTAAAGCCCCTATACCTTACGAAGTATAGGGGTTTTACCTCTGCGCGCCTATTGCGGCATCGGCGCAATTTGGGGACTGGTTTCCGCGGCCGGTTTTCACCCCCCCCCCCCTTCTAGCCACCCTAGCAGCGATGTTGAAAGAAACCATCTTGACGACGAGGATTTTTCACTGGACGTAGAAGGCTGTGAAAGCACCGAGAGTGACAGCGACGTTGAACGATCAGCTGCTAACTCACAAGGAGCGAGTTGCACTTCACTTCCCCTCCTGCGTTAATCTTCTTTCACGCTCGTAAGTCCCTTTGATTGTATTTAATGTAAATATCCTTGAGCGAGATCAAAAGAAAAGCATAGTTTTTGTTGTGCATTGCATGTAGCTCAATTATTGTTGATATTATGGAGCGCCGCATGCCGCCAACATGCTCGAGCTCAACCAGCGAAGCGAAATGGTTAGAGCAATCTAACGTGCAGTGACGGCCGCAATCCACGCCTCTCGGCTAACTTTTCCTGTACCTACCGGTACCTTCCGAACGGCATTGTTGCTCGAACGAATTTTTCGCAACTTCGAGTTCTTCGACGTTGCGAAAGCATACGTGTGGATTCTTTTCTATATTCATGTTTCCATCGGGCTGATCGAACCTGCAACATGCGAGTGAGGTGAATTACACACGGCTAGAGTCTCAGCATGGCTATGACACAAGCGCTACTGAATGGGATGTTGAATGCTTGTGTTCCGTTGAAGAAGTAACTCCGCGGTCCTGACTGCGCAAGTATAATGACGACGGCGTAATATATTTGCAAACCATCACCACGTTAAACATGCTGCCCCGCGCAGCAGCGATGGCACTACTCGCTGGTGGCCTACTACTACGGCAAATCCGTCAGGCAGGCTCGGTGCGTACTACTTCGGAGTGCCGTTCAGTTCATACGCCAATTCTAGATGATGCAGTTTTCTGTAGCACGCACAGGATTTAGCAAAGCATCGTTGATGCACGGTAACGGAGCTTAAATATAACATTTCACACCGCAGCAAATAATTAGGTGGCGAACACTTAGCACTTTCCATGGTTTGGGAAAGTATTTTGGTCTCATATCCATTTCAGTGCAGCTCATGACTTCATCCGATGAAAGTGGCACGGGCCGTGCGTCCGCACGTCCCACCTGTCCTATGCTAACAAACGGGAGAGTCTGGCGAATGGGCGGGGCAGTGACGTCGCGGCACGGCGATGACGCCGTTCCCCGTCACCGCCACGCCTCCGCTGCGGCGTCTTCCCGCGCGACGGCCGCACGGCTAAGGTTATGTACGCGCTGTTAATTCGTGAAATCTAGCGCTGCTAAACAAACTGCGAAAGCGAAATTGTGCAAGCACGTTGTACACAAGTTTAATGAAGAATATGGAGAGAATTAGACGTGTCCAAATAATCGAGAAACTCAGAAGGATAGACTGTTTGACGAGTTGGTAATTGATTGTGGAAACAAATAGCGCGAGAAAACGTGGGATTAGTAGAAGAAAGCAACAATAAAGGTTCAGTTGTTAGTGTGCGCTTGTCCTGTTGCTTTCCTCTACTAGTCCCACGTTTTTTCGTGCTATTTGTTTCCAGAATAATCGAGAAACTGAGTTGTGTACGCCGATTCGAGTCGACGACGTTCTACGATACGCGCTGTGCTTTTAGAGCGCAGCTCTTACGCGCCTGTTCCTGCGTTGTTCGGCATCGCCGTTGGCGTCGTAGGCGTAACCGATAGAGCGAACGAGGACGAAAGACAGCGAACGCGGAGTCTGTCGATATCACGAGCCACTGGCCTCTAACATCGCTTTCTTCCTCCGTAATGCGTGCTCGCCCTTCGGTCGGAGCTCGTGCGCATGCAGGGCTGGCGGGTGCGCTGCAACTGTCTCGCTTGTCGTGACGGGGACATCGATGTCAGCGTTTCGCTTGGTTCGCGACGCCTGCAATGCACAGAGTGGTGTGCGTAGCACTCGAGCACTGACAGTTTATGTGGCAATTTATGTAGCAAATGATCCAATGCGGATAGACAGAAGTTCAAACACAGTTGGCGTTGACTCAAGACAAAGCTGCGCTCAGAATTCGCGTGAGGGAGTATCGTAATCATCGGTGACTTTTCGTGCTACGAAGACCTGCGGGTTTGCGTCTATTTTGGCTTGTGTTCTTGATTAATCTTTTAAAGCTTAGGTTCAATAATAACGACGCTTGTTAATGTTTCTGACGCTGATGATGTTTAGTACGGTTCGGCTGGCGCTTCTCTGCACAGTCATCTCGTGAAAAGTTTATCGACCCTGCGATGATGCTCGCTCCGAAGTTGGAGTTGAACTGTTATGTGTACTACATATATAACATTGATTTCTTTATTTGCTTCGGGAGCGGAGTACCGGCGAGTGCGCAAGATCGCTACAGTCAGAAATTGGATCTCCCATGCTCGCGCTTTCAACAGTATTGGGGTGTTCATGCAAGCAGAATTAATGGTGTTGAATGACATGGTCCTTAAAAAATTGCTTTTAGGGTGAACGCCTTAGATTCCTCATGAAACGCGCGAACTGACTGGAGTCCCGGGCTTCGGCGCAAACACAATTGAGGCAAAAAATCATGTAATGACGTTAGCAGGACGTCGTTGATAGCTCAAATTTGTGACGTGTCAATGACGTTATGCTGACGTCGGATTACGTTACGTCCTCTGATATTGTCATCACATGACATCGGCGCTTTGCACAGCCTCTGTCATCGGCCCACCAATCACGGAGTCAATGCAAGACCCGGGGACGTGCACAAAGCTTGCAAGGCCTCCGATCTTCGAGGCAGTAAAAATCATGTGACGACTTCACTAGGACGTCATAAATAGCTAGAATTTGTGACGTCATGTTGACGTCACCTTATGTTACGTCATTTGATAACGCCATCACATGACATCAGCGCTTTGCACAGCCTCCGTGATCGGTGGGCCGATCATGAAGGCAGTGTGAATCGTCGAAGCCATGTGATGACGTCATCGCGTGAAATCACGTTATTCGATGCCATCATGACGTCACAAGCTTTGGTCCTATGGTGACGTCATTACGTGATGATTTTTCGCATCCTCGTGTTGACGCCGCCGATGCGGGACGCCGACGCCGCGGACGCTGGTGGTCAATTTTCGTGTTTGCTGAGGCATCTAAGGTTTTCGCCAGAGCAGGTGCAGGGCCCCTAGAAGGCGAGTGTTAAATTAAAACAATACTTCGTTCTGCTGGTCTCTGATAGAGGACATCCTGTTGGTTTACTTTAGAAAATTATTTTTAGGCTCAACTTCTTCACGATCTATACTTCCTAATCACGAAATTTCATCCAGCACATGAGGGCCCCTTGCTATATGTAGAAGAGCTTCCTGCACGAGCACAGATATCGTGCACTATACGTGCATGACTAAACAGCGCAAGGCACATTCGCTTAGCACAGAGGCGCGGATTAATTTACATGCGAGAATTAAGCGTGAAACTGGTAGCATGTACACAAGCGGCAACACAGCGGCAAATGACACCATAGGCTGAGTCACAGAAACGCAGACCACATAACGTGGTCTGCGTTTCTGCAGACCACATACGTTTCTGCAGACCACATAACGTGGTCTGCGCATAACGCGGTCTGGACGTTGGCGATATCGAAATAAATCTTCCCCTCACAATATCACGGTACCATCCCAACCTCGTGCTCAGAACTCGCGATAAATACGTAAACGCAACACATCACGCTTGGCACATAGCGTGATCGCCGCAAAATTTTATTCTGCCCAAGCGTTCGAAACGCGAACCATAAAACTCCCCTTTTCAGTGTGACAACATGATTTTTAAAGTTTGTGCGCCTGAAAGGGCCCCATTGCACAACAAATAATACGTTTGTGTTAATGGCACGCTGTTTACAATACCAGCGATAGTCAAGCGAAATACTCAAGTACGTATCTCGCATAACACGGGCAGTCGGTCGGGATCCATTTGCTGCGTCTGATGTTTGTAATCCAAAGACGTCGTTGCTTCTTTTTCTTGGGAAGCCTAAAAAGGCGGAAACCCTGCGCGCTGCTGTTTGAGCAGCCAGCCGCGCAACAACAGCCCATCGCACGCAACAAATTCAGGCATAAATACGAGGAGCAGTCGCCATGAACACGCGCGCGAGACCGTCGCGGCTCCGCCAGACTCCTCGTCGCGCTGCCGCCACTGCCGCCCGCCAGCGGCGGCGAGGAGAGAGGGTTTACGTCACGAGGAGAGGGCGGCGCTGGGGCGGAGCGCGGAGAGCGGCGAGATGAAAGAATCGCCAAACTCTCCTGGGTTGACCCTCCTCCTGGCGCCATCTTGAATCGCACGGCACGCCACCTATAGTTCGTCGGCATTGCGAATCGCCCCTCACCACAGAAGACGATAGTAACACTGAAGAGTTACCGGCAATTAGAACGAACTTCTCGCGCGGATTTACGCTTGCTGTGTGAATTGAACTTAATTATTTATTTATTTTGCTGGATAGAGGTTGATTCCGTCAACTATGTGACTAGTGCATAACTGCCAAATGAATCGGGTCTAAAATAATCTTTCTGTGTTCACGATGAGCTACACCTATTTCTTCTGATTACACTGTTAAAGAACCGTTTACTATATGTTGCGGTTTGCAAAGTTCGAGAGCATCTTCAGGAACCCCAAACGCATTATTTGCGATAAAGTCTCACGTATACCATTTTTTCCAAGCTGCAAAGAAAGCCCGCGAAATACAAAAAGTACCACGCGACTAGCGCGTTCGCGCGCCGCGCACATGCTGCCCTCATCTCTGGTTTGACCGAACGAAATCAGCTGCGGCCGCGACTCGCCGGCTCCGTTGCAGCGGCAGGCCGATAAGTGGGCGGTAGTTGGCGCGCGTGACGGTGCATGTTGTAGCGAGCACGGGCCAAGAAACCACCGTTAAGTTATCGGCCTATCGCTGCCATGGAGCCGGCGAGTCGGGGCCGCAGCTGATTTCGTTCGCTCAAACCACGGCTGAGGGCAACATTTTCGCTGCGCGCTAATGCGCTAGTCACGTGGTTCTTTTTGTATTTCGCGTGCTTTCATTGCAGCTTGGAAAAAATGGTATCCGTGAGACTTTCTATATCGCAAATAATGCATTTGGGGTTCCTGAAGAGGCTCTCGAACTTGCAAGCCGAATTTCTTGCATATAAAGTCAATATTTAGAAATTTAATTCAATCATCCTAATTAAAATTAATGAATTACCAAACAAAAATTATCTGTAGTGCGCAAGGTGACTGTCAGCAATTTGCAACTGATTTCACTCTCCTGCCTCTAATATCGTATTTTTTAACCTTTGGCTAAAGATAGCTGGGACACCCTGTATATATATTATGTGTGTGCTTTTGTGTATTATTATTGCTATTATTATCGATGACAAACTTTATGTCAAGGAATCGATCGTCCATGCACGTTACTCAAAGGTTAATTAAAAGACAAGCTTAATCAAAACGCAAAGTTTATATTGACGCTTTTTGGAATAGCGTCATATTCCTTGTAGATCAGCTTCGCCGTACGCGATCGGTCTAGAAGGCCACCACTGGGCCGAGTATACTACGGTCACCACGAGTTTACTTACTGTGTGCTTCACACCGTCTCTGTTAGTTGATGCTCGGAGTCAACGTGATTGGTTCGTAGCGATAGGCGTAGGAGATTTCCTGTTAATTTTCTTTCGTACGCAAAAATGCGCGCTATCGTGGTGCATTTACTTATTTGTACACTGAAGCCTTGAAAGAATATCCACTTTCTAATATAGATTCATTTATTTCTAGGTTAATTGCCAATAAAATTGTTTTGTTCCTTTATTCCGCGCATTTTTCTTCACTTCTTGGAAAGCTAAGCAGTAATTAAACAATTGGAAATCACGCAACTGCTGATATTCAGTAAATTACGATCATAAATTAACTAGTTGCTTCAATAAGACCAATGCCTCTCACAATGTCGTTTACTCTGTACATTGGCCGGTAGGAATTTTCACGCATCCAAAAGAAGAAAAAAAAAAAAAACGCAAGCGCGCCCCTTGCCATCGGCGCTACGTTTCAGTCTTGTCGAGATAACCCGCGCCGATTAGAAAATGCTAAGCTGAATAGATCCTGCGTGGGCGAGACCGGCGGACAGTCACCAAAAGCAATTAAAAGACAAACAAGGCTTTTAAAGCCAGCTAAGACACTGTGTGAGTGTGTGAGAACAGCTGCACAGTGAATTAGGTTTTACTTTCTGTGTGTCATGGGATATCCGGCTCACACATCTCCGAACCTGAGTGTTTTTGGACGATGAAATTTAACACAGGACCTCTGGACAGCTGACATGCGATATACACTTCATAGGCCGGCAAAAATTGTACAGCTCACTCAGACTCACTCATGAAATATATTTGCTTTTAGGACTTACTCAGACTCAGGCTCACCAAAGTTTTTCTCATTCGGACTCAGAAGCACTGAAAATTTTCTCAACCGGACTCAAACTCACCAAAATATTGAATTGGATAAAAAACCAGCGGGAAACACGAACCACAGAGAGAGAACACGACGGGACAGGCTGGACAGGCTGGCGTCTTCCAAGCCATTGCAGGCAGTGCGAGTGCAATCCTGTACTTGACAACACTAGAATCTTAGGTCGCGGGGAAAGAAAAAAGCACAAAGGGAAATTTTGGAAGCCTTCTACATTAAGAAAGGGGGATACAATTGCATCAGAGAAACGTCAGTCTGCTAAGGAGATGACCTTTCTAGACGCCGTGATAACTGGTTAAAGGGGTGGTGCCACCAAATTTGTGGCTTGCGCGTTCTTTGCTGTAAGCGTTTCCTATAGCTCCAGGAAGCATGTTGCACGCACCGAGATTCATGTATTCTCGCTAAATAATTTAATATCGCCTTTTGATGTGGACAACTTTCGGTTTCGGTTTCTGGGCGCCGAGGTTCGGCAGTGACG
Source organism: Rhipicephalus sanguineus (assembly GCF_013339695.2). NCBI lineage: Eukaryota > Metazoa > Arthropoda > Arachnida > Ixodida > Ixodidae > Rhipicephalus > Rhipicephalus sanguineus. Next base: position 129,188,639 of record NC_051179.1, on the reverse strand, counting down.
TAGAAGTGTAGGATCTTGGTCACGTGACCACACAAGGCTGTGACGCACTTAGCCAGGAAGCGATCGGAACTCGGCGAGTGATGTAGCAACCGATGTTTTTCCGGTACTACAGTGAACTAGAATATATCCTAGTTCACTACAGCCGGTACGTACGTTGTGGAGGTGGCGGAGGTCCGGCGATCACTCACATCACTACAGTAGATCTGGTGTGACGTCACTACATCTTTCGTTGCCCATCCTACAGAGCTACGTCAGTGTTGGCGCGTTAGCGACGGGTCTCGGTCGGGAGAATGGGCATTTAGGTACATTTTGGAAGTGAATTAAAATATATTCTAAACGTTTGCTGTGTCCGACCCTTCGTGTGGAGTGTCCTTGCACACAGAAGAAACCCACAACAGGCTTGTTATAGCCTCGAAGTTTTGATGGCACCACCCCTTTAAGATTTCGTTTTGTATGATGCATGGCTGCTTCACGCACGCGCAAAGGGTGGTTGCCGGGGGGTATATGGTTGCGTTTCAAGCATTCCTTGATCAGTTGTAAAGCCAGCCTGTCCTTTCGTGTTCTCTTTCTGTGGTTCGTGTTTCCCGCTGGTTTTTTATCCAATTCGACATGCACCAACTAGCCCAGTCCATTGCCTTGATATTGTCACGACTAAAAGCCGGCAGATTGACAGAGGACAACGAAATGAGGAGCACGAGCAGCAACCATTGTCTCTCTGAGGAAGACGGCGTTGAAGCGTCTGCTCTTTTGATCTGTCAATACAGACCTTGTTTTCCTTTGTGAAAAAGTCTACTGCCGCACGCTTCGTGGCCGATCCCCCCGTAGTGGGTTGAGCTATTCCCCTAAGGAACCAACCAACCAACCTTGTTTTCTTTGTCGCACCGTGGTCCTCCTGTGTCCTGTTCTTTCCGCGTTGCGACACTGGTGTAGGTGCAGGGTAGAACGCCTAGCCCTCGTCGGGGAAACTAAAGCAGCGACCTTTGGGGGGAAGGTTGCCTCCTGTCGAGATGCTAAAACACCTCCAACGTCTTCAGTAGGACACAGTACGACGGACGATGTGACGGATGATACGACGGACGATACGACGTTGCCGACAGCAAAGGAAATTGTAAGCGCCAACTTAGACGTTCGCATAGACGGACGCCCTGTAACAGCGCTGGTAGATACTGGTGCGGACTTCTCTATTATTAGCCGGAAACTCGCCGACTGCCTAAAGAAAGTAAAAATTTTATGGATGGGCCCCAACATTAGAACCGCGGGGGGTCAATTAGTGACGCCAACAGGCAAATGTACCACTCGAATTAATATCGGCAGTTAGGATTTTGTCGCTGCTTTTGTCATCTTACCGGAATGCTGCAAAGATCTGATCTTGGGAATGGATTTCCTGCGTGAATGCGGCGCCGTTATAAACATTCCTGACAGATCGGTTACGTTTTGGATGGCCCCTGGTCAGATTTCGGATTGGCCCTGTACAGATCAACGACGTAAACCTCTGCGTGTCTTCGACGATGACGTCACCATCCCACCGCGGTCAAGCGCACTTGTGGCTGTGACATGTGACATGCCAAGCAACTCTGCCAACATTGCCGAGCAAATTCCGACGCTGCTTCAGTCATGGATTGTCTATTACAAGAGACGTCATGAACATAAACTGCGGACACACGCAAGTCCTTGTTACGAACTTCAGCTCCGAGCGCCGACATCTTACGAGAGGTATGGCAGTCGCGTACGTAGAAGACTGACAGACTAAAGTCCCTAGATTTTTCCCAAAAATCTAGGGACTTTATGACAGACTGCTTGACTGTTCAGCAAGATGATTCAACTGACCCACCGCCCGGACCTCTATCCGTTGATGTGGGCCCGAGTTTGCTGCCTGCGCAGAAGCAAAGCCTCCTGGAGCTAATTAACCAGTTTCAGGACTGTTTCTCCTCGACTTCCAGAGTTCATCAAACGCCGTTGACGAAACATCGAATTACAACGGACGACACGACCAGACCCATACGGCAAAACCCATACCTGGTAGCTCCGCGGGCATAGGCGTGCGCAGGGTTCCCCATTAGGGGGGGGGGGGCAAAGATTCGTCGCAGCGCCCCCCCCCACTCTACTAAGTCAATGTATGGGGCAAACTTTGCGCCCCCCCCCCCCCACTAGGGTGACTAGAAGGGTCAATGTACGTGGAAGATTTCGCGTCCCCCTCTTAGGTGATTAGGGGGGCCGCCCCCCCACCCCTGCCCCCCCCCCCCCCCCCCCCCCCCCCTGTGCGCACGCCTATGTCCGCGGGAACGAGAAGCCATTGAAAGTCAGGTGCGACAGATGCTTCAAGATGATGTTATTCAACCATCGAAGAGCCCTTGGGCATCGCCGGTAGTATTAGTGAAGAAAAAAGACGGCACCTCACTATTCTGCGTGGATTACCGTAAGCTCAATCAGGTCACAAAAAGAAAAGACTACCCGCTACCACGTATTGACGATTCACTCGATCGACTACGGCATGCACGTTATTTTTCGTCGATAGATTTACGTAGCGGATATTGGCAGATAGAAGTCGACAAAAGGGACCGGGAAAAAACAGCATTCATGACACCTGATGCTCTTTATGAATTTAAAGTACTTCCATTTGGCTTGTGCTCAGCACCGGCAACATTTCAGCGTCTAATGGACACCGTACTATCAGGCCTCAAGTGGCAGACCTGCTTAGTGTATTATCGTATTCTCTGCGACATTTGAAGAACACATGACGCGACTGTATTTCAAGTTATACGTTCTGCTGGACTAACGCTTAAGCTGGAAAAATGCCACTTTGGCTTCGAAGAGCTTCTGTTCCTGAGGCATCTTGTCAGCAGTGAAGGTGTGCGGCCTGACCCCGAAAAAATAGCTGCCGTTGCAAATTTTCCAGCACCATCAGACAAAAAGGCAGTCGGACAATTTTTAGGACTGTGTGCCTAATATCGACGCTTCATTGAGAACTTCTCACGCATTGCCTCGCCATTGACACGCCTCACCAGATAAGACGTCGCATTCGTATGGGATGACGAGCAGCAAAAAGCGTTCAACGAGCCGCGGCAACGCCTCCAAAAGCCACCGGCCCTCGGACACTTTGACGAAGACGCCCCGACAATAGTTCACACCGACGCCATGTCGGCTTAGGAGGTGTACTCGTGCAGCGGCAAGACGGCGCTGTACGAGTAATCGCTTACGCGAGCAGAGCCCTTTCCCGCACGGAAGACAATTATTCCACCTCAGAAAAGGAGTGTCTTGAGGTGGTGTGGGCGGTTATAAAGTTCCGCCCATATTTGTACGACCGTCCTTTTAATGTTGTCAGTGACCATCACTCCTTTTGTTGGCTGTCGAATTTAAAAGACCCATCAGGACGATTAGCGCGCTGAAGCCTTAAGCTTCAAGAATTCGGCACGGCTATTGTCTACAGATCGGGGAAGCGACATTCATATGCCGATTGCCTTTCTCGTGCTCCATACAAACCTGCGAATGTAGAAGATGACGACGCAGCCTTTGTCGGAATTGTAAACACTACAGTAGCACAGCTGCAGCGAGACGATCCAGAACTGGATCCCATAATTCGTTTTTCGGAGGGTCGCACTTGAGCTGTGCCGAAACTGTTTGCGAGAGGACTATCATCATTTTGTTTGCGCAACGACGTCCTGTATAGAGTGAACTTTACGCCGAACGGAAACGACTACTTAGTCGTCGTTCCAACATCTCTAAGGAGCGAATTATTACAGGCATGCCATGATGAACCAACATCCGGCCACTTGGGTTACACACGAACGCTGTGCAGTGTGAGGCAGAAGTACTACTGGCCAAGACTGACGGCGACTATATCACCAAAATATTGCTTGCTCGAACTCACTCTGACTCAGACTCACGGCTCAATCTGAGTCTGAGTGAGTCGACTCATGAGTCCACTAGCGTATATACATTTTACGACCATAGTGTCAATGCTCTTTAACATCAATATCTCATATAACCGGTGTTCTACTTGGCGCGTTTTGATCTCAAGCCTTCAAATAAGAATTATCAATGGGTACAATCCACTAAGGACATTTTTATCGAAAGAGATGACTCACACGAGATATTTTTATCAAGAACTTCCCATGAAAGATTTCGCCAGAGGCAGGTCAAGCCCCACTCACCTCTTCTTCCTGCTTGCACACCCGGCACATCGCCTTCGTGTCGTCGGTATTCTTGTCGAATCGGCGACGGTACACAAGCGTTCGTAGTGCCCCAGCCCGCGCTTCGAACAGAAGGCCACTACCACCATTCTTGTCTTACATGCGCTCCTTTTCTCTTTCATTCTTGTAATCTCGATACACCGTCAAGGTTGCCTTGGAACGCATCGCCTTCCGCCAGTGCTCGTTCTCTTAATTCCTCCCGTGGATGGATGGATGGATGCTATGAGCGTCCCCTTTATAACGGGGCGGTGACAAGTGTGCCACCAGGCTCGAAAAAAAAAAAAACCCTTTACTCTTTTTTTTAGCGTTGGCCTAGTGTCTTTACTTCAATTAAAACTATTTTACTCCAGAAGAAAAAAAAAAAAACCTTAAGTTTTCAGCTCCGTTCTGTGCCCTTTACGGCAGAATGTCCTTATTTTTTTTCCATTATTTTATTTTTGTCCTTTCTCTCTAGTTTTCTGCCACCAATACTCTAACCGTCTCTTACTTATTTCAATCGCGGGTGTGTTCAGCTTTCCATTGTCTCTAAAACCCAAGGCGTCATGTAGGCTCGTGCCCAAACGTACACCTAGGTGGATGTCTCCACATTCAATCAGAACATGCTCCGCCGTTTCCTTATCTTCCCCGCAGCACGTGCATTGTTCTTCTTCTTTACTGAATCTCGCTTTATAACTACCCGTTCTAAGGCAACCCGATCTCGCTTCAAACAGTAAAGCGCTTCCCATTGAATTGTCGTAAAATGCCTCCCTCCTTATTTCATTTTTGCCCTTTCGGTAGTTACTCAAAGCCGATTTTTTCTCCATAGCTGCCATCCAGTAAATCCTCTCCGCCTCTCTGACTTTTCGCTTAATGCTCTTTGTTGACATACTGCTTACACTACCAGCCGTATATTTACCAGTGAGCCTCCTAGTTCTTTTTCTCCACTGTGTGTCCACGCTCTTCCTATACAAGTAACGGAACATCTTCTCTGCCCATCTACTCTCCTTCATATTCCTTAGCCTTTCTTCGAACCTTATTTTGCTCTGAGCCTCCCTCGCCTCAAAACCTGCCCATCCCATATCGCCCTTTACAGCCTCATTTGTCGTCTTCCCGTGAGCACCCAACGCGAGGCGTCCCACAGTCCTTTGATTTATATCCATTCCCGATTGCACCTCTGCCCTCATGCACACCACTGAGTTCCCAAAAGTAAGCCCCGGAACCATTACACCTTTCCACAGACCTCGAAGCACCTCGTACCTATTGTATCCCCACAATGCTATGTGCTTCATTATTGCAGCATTCCTCTTTCCTTTTGCTGCTGAGGATTTTTCCTGTACCTCCATGTACCTGTCACCCTCATTTATCCATACTCCGAGGTACTTGTATTCGCTCACCCTCGGTATTTCTTGGCCCTGTATTGACACCGCCTGATCACAAGGGTCATTGAATACCATCAATCCACATTTTGTTACACTAAATCCTAGTCCTAGAGCTTCCCCTTCCCTTCCACATATATCCGCCAGCTGCTGTATATCCTCTCGACTTTCAGCAAATAAGACAATATCGTCAGCATAAAAGGGGGAGGGGTGGGGGGGGGGGGGTTGGGGGTTCAAACCCCCCCGAAATTTTTCAGTTTTGCTTGCGTATATATACACGCACACATACAAACGCACGCACGAACATACATAAAGTATGGTTGAACCCCCCCCCCCCCGAAAAAATTTCAAAATGTACAGAGCCATCTGTCGAGAACCCCATAAGCTCAATCCGCCATGTTTTGTTGGGCGCGAAAACGAAATCCGTCGCATATCGCAGCGTTTCAGGTGCTAGTTACTGGTTTCTTATCTTCGTTCTGCGACGACTTCCCAATGCTTCGTGCGCTGTTCAGGCAACGAGGGAGGCATGACAATGCCGGGAACAAGGTAACACTATTTTTATTTGAATCTATTTAATCAAATCTAAAGAAACAGAATGTACCGAGGCGAACTTGTTTCGTCAACAAGATCGGCACTGTGCTTTGGTTCGGAAATGACAGGCGCGCGCGAAAGCACTCTTCAACCTCAGTTCTGATTTCTCCGTGCAATTTAGTTGCTCGTCTGCAACATAATTAAGATAGGCTTGCAGAACAATATATCACGCAGGGGCGTAGCCAAGGGGGGGGGGGGGGGGGTTGGGGCTTCAAACCCCCCCGAAATTTTCAGTTTTGCTTGCGTATATACACACGCACACATACAAACGCACGCACGAACATACATAAAGTATGGTTGAACCCCCCCCCCCCCCCCCGAAAAAATTTCTGGCTACGCCCCTGATATCACGATATATGCATTTTAAAAGAGACGGCCGACGTCGCACACGCGCGAGAGAGCTTGATAGGTCAACATTAGCTTGTCGGTGTTGCATATCGACGAAAGCAAAGATTTACGTATATAAACGTGTGCAGGCAGTGCCACAGAGGCCGCTGCGCACGTCAGCGGAAAATCAGTGCCGCCACACGAGACTTGATCGGCGCAAAGATTCCAACAGGCATCTCTTTGCAAGCTTCGCAAGGCAGCGTGTGCCGAAGTAAATAGTCCGCATGCAGCGTCCGCAAGATAAATGTAACTGGTACCGAAGCTTCCATAGAGGCCCACACGTTCAGAAAATGGCTGCTCATCAGCTGATGATGATGATATGTGGCTAATTATCCTTTGTACGGGTGGACCTTTATTAGCGCCCTAGCATATATAATAAATTAAATAATAAATAAATAATAAAAATATTAAAATAAAAATAATAAATAAATATACACGCAGTATGAAAGGCACATAAGTTCAGCACTGTGAATGTCTCTTGTGTCCTTCCACCATAACCTGTCTCCACATCACCCGATGGGTCTGGCGCAATAGCTACCGCCGCGTTTCGAGCCACCATTGGCACAGTCTCTCCTTGGTTGTTGTCGCTGCGTCCACCTTGTCATTGGTGGCACTGCTGGCGGAGTCGGTAAACCCCAGGGCTGTCGGGAGGTCGGTGCCCTCGGCATGTAGGGGAGAGACACCCGTGCAGTGCAGGACGAGGTGGTCGACGTCCTCCTCTTCGGCCGAACATATTAAATGCGAAGCATTTCTTAGCGAACCTCAGGCACTTTGGCTGTTTCTATCTACGTATCTATCTATCTATCTATCTAGCCGCCTACGTCTGGCCGCTCTCCAGGTCGTCTCCATAACTTGTATTACACCAAAGTTGGCATAGCAGGGGATCAGTGTATGACGAACACGATCCACAGGTCATGACGTGAATAACGCAAAATACCTGTCGCGTACGTAAGTCATGAAACCCTTTCTCTCAGTCACGTGTGGCACATACCCGCATAACAGGGTTCATGTTTTGCCGGTATGTGCCAACGGTAATACAGAGTCTCAACCAACACAGTAACCGCGAACACACGCACACATTGACACTCAAGTAAAGTGATAATAATAATAATTGTTGTTGGGGTTTTATGTCCCAAAACCACGATATGATTATGAGAGACGCCGTAGCGAAGGGCTCCGAATATTTTGACCATCTGGTATTCTTTAACGTGTACCGAGATCGCACAGTACACGGGGATATACATTTTGCCTCCATCGAAATTCGGACCGCCGCGGCCGGGATCGAACCCGCGACCTTCGGGTCAGCAGCCGAGCACCGTACCCGCTACACCACCGCGACGCACGCAAGGAAACTGAGGAAGCTGAAGACAGAACAGCCCTGGAAGACGCTCAACTACCATCCACTCGACCACGTGCTCCACAACGTGGATTATTCAAAAACCGGGATCAATGCTTCCTACAATAAATCTGCCGAGAAACCAGGCCTCTCATCATTACCGGTGACTTCAACGTTGATTTATCAAGACCTGACAGCGCCTGGTCCTTATATTGCGTGAAAGACGGCTTGGATGTGGACAGGGCATCAAAAGACCTCGTTGCCGCGTCCAGGACAGGAGGTATCATAGATCATTTCATCGTAAGAGGCATCCAGGATTTCCATCAGCTGCACTATACCTCGCACTTCACTACACTTAGACCCGTAGCCGCGATCACGAACTGATTCGAATTACAAGTCCGGTCCAGCTGCTGGGGATCACTGATCACGGTGATGATGATCTTCAAAAACTGTCAAGAACCCATGCACACGGTTTCGTGCGTGCGTGCGTGCGTTCCTTCTCCGTGCGTGCGTGCGTTCTCCGTCATAACGGACAAGTATAAATATAACTGTAACAAATGCAACTGTGGCTGTAACGTGCGCGCAGTGCGCCTGCGCGTGCCACTCGCAGTGAACTTTCCTGAGGGAAACTTTCCTGAATAAAGCTTAGTTGCGAGTAACGGCTGTCCTGCGCATCTGTGTTCCTTCTTTGTCTTGTTCGGCTTCGCGCTATCCGGTATTGAAGAATAGCGCTTAGGGAATAGGGCTTAGCACTATATATAAGCTTATCGCGTCTGGTGTTGGTAACATCCATGTTGCTGTTGGCATCGTTACGCAACAGTAAACAACTGGTTATATAATACATATGCAACTCTTCAACATATAAGTGTGCGTATACCACTTCCACATTTCTCTAGCGTCATTCCGTAACGTTTCGGTCAATGTGAAAAATTACGCCACAGTCACCATCCCGCGCATGCTTCGATAACATCGATTCCCACGGTACGTGGGATCTGCCGAATTTTTCTGCAAATTGTCGTGGCGACATCTGGGGACGTGTCGTAGCGGCGGCGGTACAATGTCCTCAGGGCACCAGCTCTTGCTTCAAAGAGCAAGGTGCTGCCGATACCGTTGTCGTATAGCCTCTCGACAGGAATGACCTTCTTGTGGGACCGGTAAATATTCAGAGTGGATTTCTGCATCATCGTACCATGCCACTAGCTGCGCTGTCTCCTCTACCCCAGCTTGTACAGCCTCCTTCCACTTGCGTGTAAAAACCAAACTTACGGCGCAGATTTTGCAGGCGCGTGAGCCACTTGTTTCTGATGACCTTCAAGCCCAGATATCGGAAGACGCGTCGAGCCCATCTTGCGTTGCGTAGTCAGCGCGGCCGCGCTTCACAGACAATTTTGCTTTTTGCTTCCCGTGCTTCGAATGACGATCAGCCGGCGTCTCCCTGTATGGCCTCCACGGCTACCCGTCCGTGACATCCGAGAGCCAGCCTGCCCACCTCCCGTAGTCCACGTTCGAGCCACGCCCTGGTTACCATGGTCTAAGCTTTCAGACATACCACGGCATTCGCCGCTGCTCACGGGGCTTAGCGCCATCTGTTTGGGGAGGGACCACTACCGGCGGAACAAAAAATAAAGCGGATGTGACGCAATATTTCGTAAAAAAAAAAGTGACGTAATTTTTGTTTTGGCACAAGCACGAAATTTGACCTCGAAATAGTTTCCTTAGGCCCCAGATCGCTAAGGACTCGCGCGCGAGCCGGCAAGTCCCGGGTGAGTGCGCTTGAAGCCAACGCTAGCTAAACTAACCTCGACTCATGACTAAACAGCGGTGTTCGTGTACCGTCGTTTAGTTCGCCTTGGTTTTACCGGGAAATCTTATTCTTGGAGCTTTTATTCTGCGTTCGTGTCATGTTCCACAGAGGGATTAAAGTAAGCAGTAGCGTACCTCTCATGTGTGTAGCGTTGCTTATTTGCTTTGCAGATGCGCAGGGGCCTTAAAGAGCGCATTGCGTGTGTGCTTCCGTTCTAACGAGAATAAATGACGCCTGGTCACGCCAAAATGACGACATTTAAGTTTTATTCAGTGTTCACACTAACGCGATTTTATCGCACCCTATACACAATGAGCAACAAGTGTCGTAATAACTACAAAAAGTGCGTACACCGCGTTCACCAAGGAAACCGGCCAGCAGGAATACTGATCCATGAAAATCCAGTACGCACACTACTCCTAACCGTTGCCCCGGTGTCTTATTCAGAAGAGATGGGTCGCAAGGCGTACGCGTGTTGCTATTGCGTCCTTGAACACCACATCGTTTCCGCGAGTACCGAGAAAGGCTTTCGGCGTTAAATGTTACCCGTGTCGTCCCGTTGCCCGCTGAAAACCATAATCAACAAGATCACCAACGATGAAACGCACCTCGCTACTCAGCGCACAGCAAAAATCAAATTCTCACCACAACAATTCAGAGAATGGATGCAAGTATGAAATGCCAGAACGCGTGAGGGAACGTGTCGACGCAGACGCACTTTACGAGCACGCATTTCCATGCACCGCAAGGGCTGCACTGAATAACACTGACGTGCGCCTCTCTCCAGGGGACGCTAAGAAAAAGTAATAATTAAACACTGTCATACATTCTTGACACATTGCACCTACATAATATTCTTCGGGAAATACATGTCATTTGCAAAACATAAAGATTGCTTCGCCCCTAATAAAACGTGGTTTTTCGCTGTTAGTGTTTGTTCCCTCCAAACATAGTCGCGCTTCAATCGCAGCACCTATAACTCCCCTTGCTGGTGTCGTTGGCAATAGGTTCTGAACCGCTTTTCGCCCGAAGCTTCGCGACCTATTTGGATCGACCTTGGCGTCTGCCCTTTGTTTCGCTTTACACCCCTTTATCTCTCCCCCTTTTCTTTATTTTGCTTTCTGCGTGGTCAGCATGCGCTGCGAACACGGAGCAAATAGTTACGGAGCCGTACAGTATAGATGGAGCGCTGGTTGTTCGGGAGATCTAAAGTCACTGGAATAGGTAGATCATCGCCTCATTTCTCCGCTGATCCCGGGCTCTCGCATGCTGATCGCAATAACGCGGATATGCACGCCTTCGTGGCATGCGAAAGCCAAGAGCGCAATATTTTGAAAGGTATGTCAATGAGCGCACACCTATAGCGTTTAAGAAAACTAGAACGACAGTACGAAATCCGCGCGATAGATTACGACCACAAAGCATTATAAACAACCAGTGTGGAGTAAAAGAGCTTCATTCTCGGGCCGCAGTTGAAGCGCGCGACCAGTACTTTGGTTTGCGACGCACCGCTCATGCACATCTCCATGCCATGTTTATTTCGAAAAAGCTACAACACACACTACTGCGGAGGGTGTAGACATACTTGTGGCTAAAGAAATGAGCCGAGGAGAGCAGCGCAGCGTTGCAGGTCGCGCAGAAACAACGTGGTGTCGACATCTGACGAGTGTTTATGACGTGTGTATATATATAATCGCGGTGGGAAGTACGCTGGAGATGCATTGCAGTCAGCGGCGTAAATCCAGAAAAATCACTAGGGGTCGGAGACACGCCTTGCAATGGCGGCCATTTTGTATTTATAATTATTCATTTTTAATCATATAAAAATTACAATTACGCTTTCACACTAAACTAAATAAAAACAAAATCAATAAGACGATCATAAGAGTCGCCGCCGGGTCAGGGAGACAGCACCTTGCAGCCAATAGTATAAACATACGTTTCATGGCGAAGTCAGTTTCTAACTGTAACTCGCAGGTAGGCTGTAGCATATTTCCAGCTGTGTCGTTTGAGTTAAATCATGAAATAAAAATGGTAGCACTCTTTTGCGTGATAGCGCGTAAACGTACAGCTTTTCTTTAACTTCAGCTCTATTGTCCATTGCGCATACCTGTTAAAAAAATTTGCAGTGGCTTAGCTCGGCTATGCCAGGATATACGTAGCGTTGTTAGCTAAGGTTCAGCTGGTTATTTTTAGCTTGGCAGGAAAGTTACTTGCAAATGTTGACCGGCGATTTTTTTAAAGTAACATAAATATATTCCAGAAATCACATTCATACTTCATTGTGAATGGCTTACAACAAATCATAGACATAAGGGTAGATAATCTGGGATTATATATTTACTTTGCATTTCAAAGCCCAGCAAATATTTACGGCACGTCAGAAATATCCCGCTGCATTTCGGAAAGCTCTTGCACTACAGCACTTCTTGAGACGACAAGCAGCTTTGACTTTTGTACTTGGTTTCTCATTGGAAGGTCTTCAGATTTCAGGGTCGATTTTGGGAAAGTGCGCTATCCTTAACTGCCAAGAAATGCAAATTTGACGTTTGAAGATAAATCTCAAGGAGGCACACATGCAAGGGGTGTCCCCCCCCCCCCCTCCGTGATTGACGCCACTGAATGCAGTGCAAGGTTACCTTAGAAGTTCGACAGTCACACCTCTGCAACGAACACTTTTCATGAACACCTACCTCATATCGGAAGCGCTCGCCACTAGAGAACAGCAGTTCGCCTTTGCGAAGCGGTGCACCTCTTGCAGCTGCCATCCGGATGAGTTTTTAAGCGCGCGGAGCTCCGATATTGAGTTCTCGTCCTTTCGTGGCAGCACAGTGAGGTCCACTGACCGTTCGGCGCTGGATGACGAAAGAAACAGCCGCATTTTCTTGGTCCGAAAGCTTGCGCCAACGACGGCGGCTCAACCTCTCCGTGGCCTCTCCTTATGGAGACGCAAGATCAAGAAGGGAGCCGACAGATGGATACACGTTATAGGTTTGAAAACAGGAGAAACTGCCTCAGATCAGGCTGGCCGACGTTTCGATAGGGGACCTATCTTTATTAAAGTCCTTCGAGGAAGCTGGCTTCTCGGTTACTTAACGAAACTGATGACTGACTAATGCAGCCATCTTTTGTTAATGTGAAAGGCTTCGACAATTTCTCTGGTTAGTTGGTTCCCATGACGGAAGACTACGGTTGTGTCACTGAACAGTGGCGAGCAGCCACACTGAGAACAGTGTCCCTTTATGTGAGAATGAATGTTAGTTCCTAATGATCGCTTATGTTCTAAAAGTCGGGTGTTCAAACAACGACCCGTGTGGCCGATGTATACCTTTCCACACGATAGCGGCAAGCAATACACGACTGATAAGCTGCACTTAACAAACTTTGTTGTGCGATTTATCGTACAACTACCGGCATTAGTTTTTGCTGCTATGGAAACTTTACGGTGTAGTTTGGAACATATTTTATTAAGCTTGCTGGGTTAAGTAACCGAGAAGCCAGCTTCCTCGAAGGACTTTAATTGAAGTTAGTGTTTGCATGTGTCATACTTTCCTTCATGTTGTTTCAATTCTGTTTCAAGCACGTGTGAATTCCCGCCAATGTATTTTGTATTGATGTTACCCAGCGCTGTTATTTGTTATGTCATCTTAAAGTGTCTAAGCATAACTGCCGTGTACTATCGCTTGAGTGTGCGCAAAAGGTTCTTTTGGCAATGATTCAGTGTTCGTAGTTCATTTCTGTGTCGCTAGGGATTTGGGTTATATATGAAGTGCTGCTTCTGAAATAAAATTAGTTGCGAGTGTAGCGAGTGTCGTGTTTCTTCTTGTCCTCTTTGTCCCCGTCGAATTTGCGCTACTACACCATATGTTAAAATGGTAGTTTACGCTGTTTCTCGTTTTCTATGGACGTGTACCAACCGGCCTAAACAGACAGCAAAATAAATCATACGACTTTCGAGTGGGCTGAATGGGTCAACAAGCTAAAAAATTAAAGCGCGCCCTTTCTTGGCGGCGGTTAGGGATGGGGTGCGATGGTTCTTGAACGTCGAGTAAAACTTTTCCACGGTAATCCGGACTCCAGAACGGAACTTGAATGCGGTCCCTACGGGTCATTACTATACAAAACTACTAATAATAAGCTATTTCTCCCGCGACTGTTTGGTCTCGGCGACGCGCGCTTCCCTGCTCACCCGGCAAACGCCTTGAAGTTAAAACCAGGATGCAGCATTGTCACGTGACATATGCGACAAGTAGTTTTTAATTCATGCACTTACCGTTTTTATTTACCATTGTTTTAAATCACGCCATTTTAATTCCCACCATTACAGTTCCATGGATTCTTAACAGAACGATGGCGTTCATCCGATCCTCTCAAAAGGAACTAAGTTGCTCGAACGGCGTTCCTTGGCGGAACGTCGTGTCATGCCGCCTTTTGTACCGACATGTCACCAATACATTATACACTGGCATAATGCTACTTCCTGAACTGTGTGCGCACATAGCAAGTTAGAGCACAGGTAATTAATTACCAGATATCTGGCCTCAACCTACCTTTTGCCTAATGTTGATTATCGATTAGATAAGCAGTGAGGGCTGCCGTCGTTCCCTGCTGGTGCAACCATCGCCTCGCATATGGCACGCACACACAGCCGAACTGGTGCGCGCTACTACACCCACCCCTTCCACCCTTCCATAGCGTGTGCGCCCACCTCTAGCCCCAGCACTCCACGCGGCAGCCAGGCACATTCATCTATGGCTGTGACAGCCCAATGGCAACTGTTAAGTGAGAATGCGACCTAGATCACCTGTTCTGTGAAGGCCACATGTGAGAAAACATCCCCACCGCAAAATGGTTCAAATCGATTCACTGTTGCATTATTTTACAGCAGACCTGTTATGCTTGAGGTTTGCCGTGTGTCGTAGATAGAAAATTACTATCACCGTGAACTGGCACGCACACAAATGACCGCCCAAGCATTCTGTACAGATGGTTAACAAGAGAAGCTGAAGCGCGCCCACCAGCTTGCAGGGTCCTCTCGAGGGGGCATCCAGAGGCAAAGTGATGTCATACCGGATGATAATCAGGATTCAGATGATATGGACATGGACCTCAAATCTCTAAAGCGTTCTAGATCGCCTACCTCCAAAAAATCTGGTTCACCAAAACATTCGAAAAGCAAAAAATACCAGAAGGGCAACTTCTCGAAAGGCGATTTTCTAAAAGAAAGTATTCTAGATAAGGCTGTCGCCGACTCTATTCTGTCGAAATAATATATGGTCCCTGAAAATTCTGCATTGGAACTGCCGATCTATTCACTCAGCTATAACAGGGTGTGTCCAGATAAGATCGAACACGAGGTCCCGGTCACCATTCCCGATTTTGATGAAATTTGCTGTAGGTCTAGGCATTACACCCAGAACAAAGGTTTCGAAGTTAGTTTTGCGAAAAAAAAAATTTGTTCACCTCAAAAAATATATACAAATTTTGGCCACAAAAAACACTTTTTCGCCAATTTCGCGATTTCTGTATTTTGAGCGCACCTAGGGAAAAAAACTGTGCACTTCTCGGTCACAATATTTATTCCCCTCAAAGAACAAGTTAAATAAAATCTTATGAGTATATTATTTTCCTTGCTTGTCGAAGCACTTTTGAAGAAAAAAAATCACAAACTTGGCAAATCGCACAAAATACCTGCATTTGAGGAAAGTATTGCTACAAACAACTTAAAGGGAGGATAATACAAATCAGTACATATTGACTTTGATACCTTCGCTCTCTTTTACTATAATTTTCGTGGTTTTATCACGCTCCATTTTACTCGATAATTGGGCTGAAACATAAGTAATTTACCGAAAACGCCGAAATTTGAAAATAGTTTTCTCAAAAGGACAATTTTTAATTTTTTTAAAATCCCCCTGATTGAAGTCAAGGACGTCTTCTATCATTATGCCTAAAAAAACGTTGCATTATTTTGGTTGCTAACAAGTTATAATGCGTCAAATGTGACCAAGTCAGCCTAGCGGCCGCGTCGTTCCTTATGTGCTGAAACTCGGATATAAGGTGTTCACAATACTTATACGTGACATAATCACAAATAAGTAGCTCCACACCAACAAATGCGCAGCCAGGTGTCGTGGTTCAGCAAGCTTTGTCTTGCGATCAGCCGCTTGACAAACCCGCAGTAGCGGCCGCTTGATGCTGCGGGCGCTCGCATTACATGAGTGCCGCTTCGAATGCAGATGAGCTCCGCTTGCGTGCTAAACTACGCTGAGAGGACGAACGAGAGAAGGAATGCATCACTGTGAAAGATAAAGGCTGTTAAGTGCCAACAAAGCCATATTATACAACGAAAGCTCTGCGGGTAATTTTGCAGTGAGCGCCTCCAGTAGTGCGCCTAAATGTGTTGCTCTGTCTCTTCTGATGGCCTAAAGATAATTAGTTTCACTCTATCGGCAATATATGACACAAAAGCAAGCCATTGACATCTAAAAAAAATGTCTGATACGTGCTTCCGATTGTCGAACAACTCAAATTGCAGTTGTTCTCTATCTCGTGGCAGAACACTTGTCTCAGCCGGCTGTGAAAAGAAGTGAGTGCAAGTCCTTTGCTTCATTAAAGCACCGATATTAGAATACTGTATTGTTGTGCGTCCGCAGATAGTTTCAACGCAAGCCGAGCGTTTTTCACGATATTTTGCCGCTGCGGGCATAACAGGAGCGAAAAAAAAATACATGCATGCTGTATTGAAGGCGCGCACTGCGAAATTGCCGGCAGAGTTTTCATTGCATGTTGTGACATTTGTTAGCACTTAACAGCCTTTAACTTTCATAGTGATGCATTCCTTCTCTCGTTCGTCCTCTGAGCGTAGTTTGACGCGCAAGCGGGGCTCATCCGCAGTCGAAGTGGCACTCATGTAATGTGAGTGCCCGCAGCATCGAGCGGCCGCTGCTGCGGGCTTGTCAAGCGGCTGATCGCAAGACAGAGCTTGCTGAACCACGACACCTGGCTGCGCATTTGTTGGTGTGGAGCTACTTATTTGTTATTATGCCACTTATAAGTATTGTAAACACCTTATATCCGAGTTTCAGCACATAAGGAACGACGCGGCCGCTAGGCTGACTTGGTCACATTTGACGGATTATAACTTGTTAGCAACCAAAATAATGCAACGTTTTTTTAGGCAGAATGATAGAAGACGACCTTGACTTCAATCAGAGGGATTTAAAAAAATTAAAAATGGCCTTTTTGAGAAAACTATTTTCAAAGTTCGGCGTTTTTTGGTAAATTACTTATGTTTCCGCCCAATTATCGAGTAAAATGGTGCGTGATAAAACCACGAAAATTATTGTAAAAGAGAGCGAAGGTATCAAAGTTAATATGTATTTATTTTTGTTATCCTCGCTTTAACTTGTTTGCAGCAATAAATTCCTCAAATGCAGGTATTTTGTGCGATTTGCCAAGTTCGTGATTTTTTTTCTTCAAAAGTGCTTCGCCAAACAAGAAAAATAATAGACTCATAAGATTTTATTTAACTTGTTCTTTGAGGGGAATAAATATTGTGACCGAGAAGTGCACCGTTTTTTCCCTAGGTGCGCTCAAAATACAGAAATCGCGAAATTGGCGAAGAAGTGTTTTTTGTGGCCAAAATTTGTATATTTTTTTCAGGCGAACAAAATTTTTTTTCGCAAAACTAACTTCAAAACCGTTGTTCTGGATGTAATGCCTAGACCTACAGCAAATTTCGCCAAAATCGGCAAGGGTGACCGGGACCTCGTGTTCGATCTTATCTGGACACACCCACAGATTTGTTGTATTTGTCTTCTAAATTCAATCCAGACATTATTCCAGTGCAAGAAACTTGGCTTTCCGCACATCATTCGTTTCACTTAACCAACTTCAGATCGTTTCGACTAGACCGCCCAGCCAAAGGCGGAGGTTTAGCATTCTTTATCAATAATAAAATTAGTTTAAAGGCCAAAATTTCGTACAAATGCATGTCCCCAGAATGCGAAATTTTCGCCTTAGACATCACCTTGCCAGGATGCTTACCTTTCTCACTAGTAAACGTCTACTTTCCTGTGGGCGTACAAGACACGCGAAGTTTAGATGCAGCTGTCCATTCATGGTGTAAAAAAAATTCTGGTTGGAGATTTTAATTCCCACCACATCTGTTAGGGTTTTAGAACAGATCAATGTGGCCAACGATTCTGGGACTGGTCTATAGACAACAATTTATCGTGCCTCAACGCTAGAACTCCCACATTTATCCGAGATCGATCCCGCTCTGCCTTAGATATGAGTTTTGTAAGCTCGACAATTTCTAGCACTTCGTGGACAGCCCTGGACTGTGCCACCAATAGTGACCACCTGCCCATAATGTTTGAGATTGATTGCCCCATAATACCATCATGTTCTCACGTCCGAAATTTCATAAATTATTCAAAATTTAAAAATGACCTAAAAGCAGCTTTAGCTTCTCCCTCTGAAGACAGTGATGAAGCTAAAACTATGAAATTAAGCGCAGTAATTGAAAGAACATACAAAAAAGGAGCGTTTACTATTGAATCGGCCAAGAGGGTGCCCTATAGTCCATGGTGGAATTCAGATTGCTCAAGTGATCACAGACGACGACAGGCAGCTTGGAAGAAGCTAATTCATAATCAGTCCCCCAGAAATTTGTCAGACGACAAATTCATTGTTGCTGGATTTAAGCGCACGGTGGCCCAAGCTAAAGAATACTATGACAAAAGACATTTCGATTTTCTTTCCAAACCTAAAAATAAAAAAGCGTTATTTCGTTATATGAGATCTCGCAAAATCCTGCCGTCTCCAGTAAATACTGATTATGAAAATTTATCGCCGGAAGAAATGACAAAATCTTTAGAATCAATTGGTAAAGGTGTAGAAAGTAGATTCTCTTCGACTTTGCCGAACAACTGGCAAAAATCTACCATAACGACTAACTTTGAAATAGTGACACTGTCTGAAGTATCAAAGGTGATTAAATATTTACCTTCGTCTGCTCCTGGTCCTGATGGAATTACAGTGCCTATGCTTAAAATTTTATACAAGTTATCACCTCGTGATGTCCTCAATTTGATAAAGTATTCTTTAAATAATGCCTGGATACCGTATGACTGGAAAATAGCCAAAATAATTCCTATACTAAAAAAGCAAGGGCAATTAGGTTATAACATAGAAAATACCAGACCCATCTCTCTAACGTCTAATATGACCAACTTATCGAGCGGGTCCTAAATTACAGAATAAATGTCTGGATGGCAGACACGTCAATATTAAAACCAAACCAAATCGGTTTTCGTAATGAGTGTTCAATTAGGTGTGCTCATGCTGGTTTAGAGAGTCGAATACGGCTTGCCCAAAAAAAGAAGACATTACGCTGCTCTTGAAACACTTGACATAGCTAAAGCTTATGATAGCGTCGAGAACTCCATTTTACTGAATACACTACAGAGCTTAAATTTTCCACAATATATTATTGAGTGGGTAGCAGAATTTTTAAAATCAAGGGAATTTTATTGCGTTAAGGATGGATGTTGCTCATCTAAATTCAAACAAACGCGGAGTTCCTCAAGGGGCAGTCCTATCTCCGGTATTATTCATTGTACTGATGAGCTCTATTCCAAATGACCAGGATGTAAATGTCTACATTTATGCAGACGATATCGCGTTTTTCGCGGCAGACAGTGATATTTACTCATTACATCAAAAATTGCAAATATATCTTAATACCATGGAAATGTGGCTGCAGTCGATTTCATTGTCGTTAAACATCAGTAAAAGTGCCCTCTTGGTGTTTCCCCAAGCAGATTCAATTTCTATTTCCGTATTATATAAGCAGGAACCCATTCCACAAGTGGATTCTATCAAATATTTGGGCATGATTTATAATGAAAGACTTAATTGGAGTCCACACATAGAATATATAGCAGCAAATGCACAACGAACGTTAGGCTTATTGCGTAGGCTGAGTGAGTAAACAAAAATAGGGGTTACGTAGAGACACCCTGTTAATGTTGTACAAACTATACATGCGTCCAATATAGAAATTTGGGTGCATCTTATTTTCGGGCGGCCCTGCTTATGAAACAAAACCTTTAGTTCTATTGGAGCGTGAAGCGCTGCGAATGTGTCTGGGACTCCCAAAGTTTGTGGCTATTAATGTTATGTATCAAGAAGCACGCCTTCCAACACTTCTTTGTCGATTCCGCATCTTAACGGTGCAAACTTTTTAAAAATTTTACAGCTTACCGGCTAGAAGATCTGGATACGCCTTTATCAGTGACCCCGACTCTTTCTTTCTTGCTCATTGGCCGCGATTTCATACACCCCAAATAATTTTTGTTCAAAAGAAACTGGACAGCATTAAGGTGGACATTAGAACGATAATTGAAACTAATGGCTCACATCGTAATATAACGATAGAATATGATGAAAATTTCCCCCCCAAATCTAAGTTCCAATCTCTCAGATTTATGAATAACAGGTTAAAAGATTACTTGGTACATGCAGAAACAAAAAACATAATAGCCACAGGTGCTTCTGTGAATAATCAAAAGGCAGGCGTAGGAATTGCTTCCGATTGGCTTGGCTGGTCATTCTCAGTGAGGCTACCAGATTTTACTCCTGCTTTTGAAGCGGAGCTCATGGCTATTATTGTGGCGCTTCGAAAAGTGCCTTCAACCGAAATTAGTGCAATCATAATAACAGAATCTCTTTCGGTATGTACAACACTTACAGCTTCAGAACATTCACGAGCCCTAATGACTTTGTGCACATTAGTACCGCCACAGCTGAAACTCCTGAAATTATTATGGGTACCAGGTCACTGCGCGATACAATTAAATGAATTGGCCGATTCTGCCCGGGCTTCCCTTGATGGACCAATAATTTCGGTACTCTCAGCAGTAGAATACATAGCAGCGATCGGATATAGAAAATTAGCAATTTGTACAGATATCATGGAAACTATAACTAAATGGACAGAATATCAAAACCTTAAATTTCCATGGAAAGCTAAGTGGAGTCAATCTAGAAAGTTTGAAGTTAATATTTCCAAATTTCGATGCCGCGTCCCCCTATTAAACTTATATTTACACAGAGCTGGTCTTTCGATATCAACCCTTTGCCCATTTTGCGAAGAAACAGAATCTATTGAACATTATTATATATCATGTCTCAACTATTGAATAATCAGGAAAAGACTTTTGGTTATTCCGTTTTCGATTATTGGTTTAAGCTTAACTGCAGAAAATGTTTTAAATTTCAGTGGCTCTGTTTTGGGACATTGTCATAGAGAAATTTTTAACGCTGTGTGTAATTTCCTCCTAGCCAGTAAACGTATTCCAACATAATGTCTACTTTAATAAATACTGGAAAAATACTCGCGACATAATTATAAAATGTGATTAAAGGCAAGACATAGAGTCGCACTTGGTCGGGTCAGGTAAACTCAGTTGTCTGGTCGGCTCAAAATTTCAAATTTCCGTTATTATAATAGCACTTATTTCCTTTTTTTTGTAATTAATGTTTATAATCTATAGGATATAATACCCTTTGTAATTTGATTGCTCTTTACCTTCGTAATTTTTTTTTACTTTAGTGATAGGGAGGTAAACATTAACCCATATATACCCAAATTCAGAAAAAGTGACAAAACAAATATCTTTTTTTCCGAAAAAGTATACTTCTACCCTCAAAAGAAAGCACAAGTTCTTTATTTACTGCCAGGTAAACGCAACACTGTTTTTCAAGCCGTCCTATACATATAGGTCACTGGGCATTAGGGGTGGTGTGTGCGGGTGTGGTAATCCTTGAAACATTTCACGCGCACACCAAGATTGCACTTCTTCCTCTCCATGGCGTATTTCATACAAAGCATGCGTTTGCCCGGAGAAAGCGGCCGGCATTTCACGTGCACTTATTCCTCTCCATGACGTCTTTCACGCAAAGCACGCGTTTGCCCGGTGAAAGCGGTCGGCACATGGCAGCATGAAAAGCTAGCAATGTCTAGGCTTGCGCACGTTGAGAATTAGGCCTGCTTGATGTGCTGTAGGAGACGCTAGTGATCTGCTAAAGAAATAGCGATGTTAGAGCGCATCAAAGAAGCGTCCTATATGTAGGACACTGGGCATATATGGGTTAATGTAATCATCATCCATAGGCTACAATAATTCTTCTTGGCCAATCCCCCAGAGTAGGTATGTGCCAAAATTGGTAGGCTACAAGCAAACAAACAAAGCTTTGCTGTGACCTAGCCTTGCGCAACTTAGTGTAAGCTACGCTAATTTTCTCCTTATCCTTTCTTTTCAATGTGAGCTGTTTTACCTTACAGGTTACAGAATGTATCTCCAACCTTTTACATAATTAACGATAAACATTTCTCCCAGCCAGCATAGAGGATGATACGCGCCTTCCTGTGCATCATACCTCCTCACCTTCCTCTACTGCATCCACCTCCAATTTTCACTGCCATGGTGAAGTGTTTAGAGGGTCTCCCTTCAATTCAGGAGGCCCACGGTGCGAATCCCAGTGCCTGTGGCCGCTTACTAGTTTTTCTGATATAGAGTTACCCCAACCTGGCACAGGGTGTGAATACGCAAGGGAGGTTTAAAATAAAGAAGACGCATCTTTTTGCAACCCACAACGGAACATGGCTCAGCGTCAATGGCGAAGAGGGAAACAAAGAGAAAGAAGTTAAAGAAAAGAATAATCCACCTTGTCGAGAAAAGAGCACCAATAACACGAAGTGCCAGGCTGGGATACCTTCTCTGCC
The DNA here is from genome assembly GCF_013339695.2 of Rhipicephalus sanguineus. Lineage (NCBI taxonomy): Eukaryota > Metazoa > Arthropoda > Arachnida > Ixodida > Ixodidae > Rhipicephalus > Rhipicephalus sanguineus. Next base: position 129,166,180 of record NC_051179.1, on the reverse strand, counting down.
CATAAAACCCAAGACCTCCGAGAAGCTGGCCTCTGCCTTCTACTTTTCTTTTTACTACTGCTCTTTCCTACTACGACTTCACGCCATTCTCCCTTCCATTGTAGAACACAAATGACACACAGGGACACAGGCAAGTAAGACGGCACAGGCGCTGTCAGATGACGTTTATATTTTCGGGAAGACAACACATATATATATATATATATATATATATATATATATATATATATATATATATATATATATATATATATATAATTGGTCATGCACAAGGAATTCGTCCAACAGCAAAACAGAATAAACATTTCACTTCCCCACTTGCAGCCCTGAGACCAGCAAATATAATTCCTTATCTGACAGAGATAAAGATGGGCGACTTATGCACTTATCTTCCGATCTTGCAATGAAAAAAAGCTTCGGCTACCTATCTAGGTGTTTTATCGCCGTGCTGAAGTAACATGGTTGCGTCATCAAAACACGGGGTACATTTTCACTCTGCGCAGTGAAGGGACAGGTGGCTGGCTACTTGGCTTGCATTTTAAGGAAGAATGTCTTTACGGAGTCGAACGTTCACAAAACTTCGCGATTGTTCAACGTACGTGTGTCCACATGACATTGGTAATTGCTTTAACACGCCTCTCTTGTTCTACATACTTGTTCTAGATACTCTCTTGTTCTACATACTTAATGGTATGGTGCATGTCACATTTTCTAGCCAAGTTATCGCTTCCATTGTTGTACATACGCTCAACGACGGGGCACACACGGCTAAGGCTTCTTTTGGCGGAGCATATTACATTCACATCTTTTTTCGGCGATATGAGAAGCTATGGACATATGGAATGACAGCCATTTTCATCTTTGGTTCATAAGCTTTTTCTCAATTCAGTTGGCGATTTAAAATATTTGACTGCTCTCTCGCAAGTTGCGAGCAATGACGAGGACGGGAATCAAGCGTCAATCAAGCAACTTGGCCTTCAAGACATTAAGTGACAGCACATCTTCAACAGTGCAGATTTAAAACAAGAAAAAGCAATGCTGTTCTGAACTAGTTTTGTATGGGAAGAACTGAAATTCAAAATAGGTTGTCCAGATCTTGCTGCATACATGTAACCCGTGTGGTCAAAATCAAAAGATAAGGTCAAGTCTAAAAAGTGCAGTTTGTTACCCGTAAGCAGTTCGCATGTAAAATTCAAACGATCACCTTGCTTCTTGAAGCAAGATAGAACTGTACCTTTGAAGGCGTCCAACTGTGAACAGCTGCCAAGAACCAAATAATCGTCAATGAAACGGAATATTCTTTTTCCGCTACCAGGTAACTTCCCTTAAATTTTCTGGTCTAATTCAGCTAAGAAAAGGGAACTTAAAATGGGAGCAACCTTTCAACCAATGGAAACTGCTGACTTCTGAATTAACATTTGACCATTAAAACCGACAAGTGCGTTGCGAAGGTAAAAAACAAGTGCGTCCAAAAACGATTCGATAGGCATCCCGGAGAAGTTTCTGTAGGCAACTTCATCATTGTCTTGAGTGACAGTTTCCTTAACGTACTGCATGAACTGGTCCTGAGGCAGCAACATGGTCCTGTGGTTATTTGCGCTATCACACAATTTGTACCACGTAGCTCGGCTTTCCTTACTACTCCATTCTCCCTTGCGAGTTGCCAAACTAAGCATCTTTCCCAACCTTAAACCAAGCTTTCACTGTCACCGCTATTCAACACTCTGGCCACCCTGCCACATCTCCCCTTCTTTAACCCTTTGAGGCGCTTTGTACACAATTGTGTACACAACTTGTTTTCGCTAGTTGTGCCGACTGGTGGCTAAGAAAGCGCAAGATACACTGATCTTTTGATGAATTGAACCCCCTGAGAAAATAAATAGGTCTTCATTTATACCTTAATTTTGCACTCTACAGTTAAACATAGTCATTTTTCTGAAGGAAACACCAATTTCGACGTGCCGTTTACCGCGAGCCCGTAAAAAAAGTAGAATTTTTCTTAGCTCAAAATGAACATAGCCGAAAACCAATTTGCTCTGTATTTCTATCCTGAGATTTTATTCTATTCATGCAAAAACAGAGCATGAATAACTTCAGGATAAATCGATAGTTAATGACAATTTAATTAGGATTAATATACCACATATAAACCAACATATTATGAGATTATTTTTGTAAAATAGAATATCGAGTGCCTTTAAATAACGTTTCGTGAATTTGACGCATTTACAGACAACCCATAGGTGACGTCTGAAAGGGTTAAAGCGCCAGTAACCAGGCTCTCACTTCTTTTTTACACCACCAAAACAAGTTCACTAATTCTTACAGATAACCGCGGCGATGACATTTCGCAAGTATTACAGTGCTGCACGCCGCAAAGATAAACCATTTCGGAGAAAACAAAATTCCCACAGCCCTCTCCAGCGCCTGCCCAGTCCTCTTCGCCCGCAAAGTGACGTAATAGTGCCCACGGGAAGTCTTACGTAGCACCTACTTCGTCGATTAGTTCTCTGCACAATGAAACGGCGCCATGGCCCCGCGGATTTGTAGTTTTGGCTGCGAACTCCAATTTTCGTTTCCTGTACTGCCCTCTGCCGTTTTTATAGGGGCTGGGACTACCACGACAACCGATATAGGGAGAACGAAAGTCTCCGAGATCAAGAGGTGTTTCGCGGCTTGACCGCTAGGGGAGGGACGCATGCCCAGTGGCATACTTAATTACTTCACCAGTGCCTTGCACTCCTCTCATTGCACTTCCTCACCTCACCAAGCCGTTCTGACACACGGAGGAAGCCTTGCTTGGTCATTGGCTGAGCGCCGATGACGTAATTGCCGACGTCATGTTTCGTTATCGAAGTTGGCGTCGTACCGACAGCAAGCTACACCTACACCTTTTCGCTACCGAGAAAAGTTGGATGGCCGAGCGAGAAAGAAACACCAGCCGAAGCGGGTTGTTCTATATCGTGTAACTTTCTCTTTACAACACTTATCCACAAAAATCTTGCAGCGGCAGGTTCTTGTCGTACAAGTGCTCAGTTATCTTTCCACCACATGTTTTGGACCACGCGGTTGCTTACTACCCTTTTATAGGAAGCCTGTAGGCCGGTCACCTTTATGGCTTCTTATTTGCATGATGATGGGACAAGTGTTCCGTGAGGTCATGCCTTTGTGAAAAAGATGCATTGCAACGGACACAGGAAAAGGGACACTCCCCTCTATGCTTGCGGATGATGTGTTCCGCGAGGTGGTGCTTCCGACAAAAGGATGCATTACAGCGCACACAGGAAAAGGGACGCTCTCCTGTGTGAATGCGCATGTGTCTCACGAGGCTGTTGCTCCCCGTGAAGGACGCATTACAGTGGACACAGGAAAAGGGACGTTCTCCTGTGTGCGTGCGGATGTGTACCACGAGGCTGCTTTTCTGCACAAAGCACGCATTACAGTGGACACAGGAAAAGGGACGTTCTAATGTGTGCGCATGAGTGCGCATGTGCGCAATGAGGGTGGTTTTGGTCGAAAAGGATGCATTGCAGTGAACACAGGAAAAGGGCCGCTCTCCAGTGTGCGTGCGGATGTGTCTAACCAGGTTGTTTTTCTGCACAAAGGATGCATTGCAGTGAACACAGGAAAAGGGTCGCTCTCCAGTGTGCGTGCGAATGTGTCTAACGAGGCAGCTTTTCTGCACAAAGGACGCATTGCAGCGGTCACAGCAGAAGGGGCGCTCTCCTGTGTGGGTGCGCACGTGACGCCTCAGCTCGGAATTGCGAGTGAATACAGCTGGACAGAAGTGGCACTGTAAGGGGGGCTCGCCCTTGTGTTTCCGAAGGTGTCTCTTCATAGTTGACTTGTCCAGGGCCACATAGGTGCACTGCTGGCAGGAATGAAGTCGGCCTCGTACAGACGACAATGAAGACGACTGCTCCAAGGACAGAAATGACAAGGAGCCTGCAAAGCCATCGAGAGCACACTAAGTCAAGGCAAATTATGCGTCATACCCTACATGGTACTGCAGGGAGTACAGCAGCAGGCAATTCACAAGGGTTTCTACGAATGTGTGTGAGGTAGATTGTCACGTTTTCTCGCAGAAACCAAAGGTACTGTTATGGCAAAAGTGAACCGACACAGCAAGTCTTACGAAAATTCCCTTCTTACGTAGTGCACGTAAATTCTAGGCTTAACACAGGAGAAAAAAAACGGTGGCAAAAAAAAAAAGAATCTGGCTTAGACGACATTCCGATGCCATATACAAAGAGTCAAATATGTTTGAATGTGCAGCAATAAATACTAACCCGTTCGACTACTTACTGTACCTCTGTCTGCAGAGAAGTATCCACAGAAGAGTGCACAGCAAAAGATTTACTTCGTATTGCAACACATGAAGCATATAAAAGATAATATGAGTAAAATAAGTTAATGTGATGCAAACTTGAAAAGCAGAGAAAAAAATACATTGATAAAGATTAGAAGCCTCACGGTTCTTGGTGGTAAGAATTACCAAGAGCATTAATGTGTATTACACAAGGAACTCTTTCTTTATATTACTGCCACACTTCGCACATTTCCCACTAACGTCTCTATACTACTTCAATGAAAGCATAATGATACCAGGGAAGGCAAAGTCAATTATTCACCAGCTAATGTTTGAGTCACTTACGAATCATTTACATCTTACAGCACAAATCAAAGTGCCACTATCGTGTACTGCAGCAACTTATCTGGAAAACTGTTTCTCTCAGCATGGACAGATACGTAAAAAGAAAAGCATGCATTAGTGAAGGGGCACTACAAGCAAATAAAAATTTATGTCAGAGTGAAAGGTCAATGTTTCAGAACGTGTAAAACGTCATTTTCAACAGCGGTGCTCTACTAATCGAGAAATTAAGGTAGACGCACGACACGACATGCGCCACCAGTGGAACAATTTTTAACGAGCCAGATGACGTCAAGAGTCCACAGTATAATTATTCACTAGTACTCAACCTACTTATAATAATAAATAACACTTCGTGCATATAGGACGTAACAAAATTCTGAGTTTGTCTAATAAGTAAGCAAGCTTGATTTGGAAAGGAACATCGCATCTTTCTGGACTGTGTGACACCAAAATATGGAAGAAAACGGTGTGTTATTGTCTTGACTTGTTCTTTTTGCGTCGAGGTAAATATGTTCCGGCGTGGCGGAGCGTAGAGTATTCGGTTGAGAACCAGAAGTTGCGAGTTCAAATCCACGTGGCGGAGGCTTTTTTGTTTCATACGGCTTTTTTTGCTTTTTTATTGGACTAATGCTTTCTGTATCCCTTTCTTTACTAATACATTTTTGTATGGCATGTAGGCACCGCCGTTTTAAAGGGCTCCTAAACAACCCCGAGTTCGAAATTTAGTTGTGGTGCGACAGTTGTGGACGAGTCTACAAGGAACACGTAGCCGTGAGAATTTTTCGAAACGGTGCCGTAATAGCGGAGTTACACGCGTTTGATGATCGAAACGCGACGATCGTTCGTTTCAATCTTTCCTTCGCTGCCCTCCACTTGTCTGCTGGTCTCCTCTCCCAAAGCTACTTTACCCTCCTCGCCGAATGCCCCTCCCAATCTCACGTGACATGCCGTCATCGCTGACGCGCTCTTCGAGGCACTTCCAGTTGCCGCGACTCCGTGTCCGCGTATTTCTCGGCTAACCGCTGTTGATGCCGTGCCGGCCAGTGCGATTTGTGCCTGTATGGACCCTGTGTTGCGCGCACTCCTTCAAGGGATCGCCAACATGATGGACCCGTACGGTGACACGTGTCGCGTCTTTTCGATTTAGGAGCTTGCTCGCCAAGCTTCTTATGCTCGCGCCTTGTCCATGCCCTGCGTACCCTGCGTATCCGTCGGCGTATACGGCATGTACACTACTTCTCATTGGTCCCGCCAGAAGCGCAGCTGCGCTCTCTCCGGTGATTTCAAGAATGCTCACTAGATGGCGCGCCGCCTTGAGCGGCGGCGCGCCATCTCACGGGAAGACGACAAATGAGGCTGTAAAGGGCGATATGGGATGGACAGGTTTTGAGGCAAGGGAGGCTCAGAGCAAAATAAGGTTCGAAGAGAGGCTAAGGAATATGAAGGAGAGTAGATGGGCAGAGAAGGTGTTCCGTTACTTGTATAGGAAGAGCGTGGACACACAATGGAGAAAAAGAACTAGGAGGCTCACTAGTAAATATACGGCTGGTAGTGTAAGCAGTATGTCAACAAAGAGCGTTAAGCGAAAAGTCAGAGAGGCGGAGAGGATTTACTGGACGGCAGCTATGGAGAAAAAACCGGCTTTGAGTAACTACCGAAAGGGCAAAAATGAAATAAGGAGGGAGGCATTTTACGATAATTCAATGGGAAGCGCTTTACTGTTTGAAGCGAGATCGGGTTGCCTTAGAACGGGTAGTTATAAAGCGAGATTCAGTAAAGAAGAAGAACAATGCACGTGCTGCGGGGAAGATAAGGAAACGGCGGAACATGTTCTGATTGAATGTGGAGACATCCAGCCAGGTGTACGTTTGGGCACGAGCCTACATGACGCCTAGGGTTTTGAGACAATGGAAAGCTGAACACACCCGCGATTGAAATAAGTAAGAGACGGTTAGAGTATTGGTGGCAGAAAACTAGAGAGAAAGGACAAAAATAAATATTGGAAAAAAAATAAGGTCATTCTGCCGTAAAGGGCAGAGAACGGAGCTGAAAACTTAAGTGTTTTTTTCTGGAGTAAAATGATTTTACTTGAAGTAAAGACACTAGGACAACGCTAAGAAAGAGAAGAGTAAAGGGTTTTTTTTTTTTTTTGTCGAGCCTGGTGGCACACTTGTCACCGCCCCGTTATAAAGGGGACGCTCATAGCATCCATCCATCCATCCGGCACACACCACGCTCGGCGCAGCTGCGCTCCCTCCGGTGATTTCAAGAATGCTCACTAGATGGCGCCCCGTCGCTCAAGGCGGACCCAGGTATACGTGTGGGCATGAGTCTACACGAAGCCTTGGGTTTTAGGGACAACAATGGAAAGCTGAACACGTCCGCGATAGAAATAAGTAAGAGACGGTTAGAGTATTGGTGGCAGAAAAGTAGAGATAAAGTACAAAAATAAATAATGGGAAAAATGAGGGCATTCTGCCTTAAGAGGCAGAGAGATGGACCGTGAATTTATATTTTTTTGGTATAATAACCTAGATTTAATTAATGTAGATAAGGTATTAAGCCAACTTGAAACAAGGAAGTTTTTTATTATTATATTTTTTTCGAGCCTGGTGGCAGACATGTCACCGCCCCGTTATAAAGGGGACGCTCATAGCATCCATCCATCCATCCGGCACACACCACGCTCGGCGCAAGCGCTAGTTAGGTGACTGCTCGAAAGCCGCGCCTCTCATTTGGCAATAGACTTTGGTACCCAGTGGCGCTGGGTTTCACTATAGGGGAGCTAGATGGAAACTCATAAATTCGAAAATTGCAGCACCGCTCATTCGACAAGTGGGGCATATACGTTGCACATAGTGAGGCTAAGTAGCACCAGTGCGACCAGTGCTCTTCACATTCGGTCGAATGATGATGATAGCAGCAAGGCTTCTTTTTAAAACGAAACTGTTTTATGCCGGGGTCCACCAAGACTTTCTTGACGTAATTCCGTCACGGAAACACGTCAGCAAAATGCATACGATCAGATAGCAAAGAAAAATTAGACCATTTCCCGCTAAAGGGGACCATGAGGCGATGCGAAGCCGGAGCAATTGCACGATCGCGTTCCGTTGGCGTTCTTTGGGCATGCTACCGACCTCGCGTTGTGGAACGCGAAGAGGAACGCTACGCGCGTCTTCTCTTCCCTCTAGCCTGGCCGTTAATTCGCACAGGGCGAGCGGGGAACGCCATACCTGCCAAGTTTGGAGGAACGGAATCCGGGAGATTTACTCAACGGGGGGGGGGGGGGTTATAAAATATTCGACCGCGGGAGGAGGGGGTATAAAGTATGCCGACCGCGGGGGGGGGGGGGGGGTAGGGTGTACTGCGACAGCAATTATATGTACATTAGGCAGTTTTAGAACAGCGTACGCAAAGCTTTGCGCTGGCTTTTAGCGCAACTGCGCCTGCGCGTGCGTCGTATACGCTAAGCGCTTGCGGGCTCCCGGTGAGTGACGGAAATAGCGGGCCGCAAACGCTAACGCTAACTTAGCGTACGCAATTCTAAAACTGTCTACTGTCAGCGGGATTTTGCGGTCGCCGCTGATTTGTACAGAGTCCAAACCGATAACATCGCTTACGCATCGTCTGTTTCACATGCGAGTAAATGCGCGCTAGCGCTAGGGACCAACGCGGTTGAAGCAGAGATGAAACGACCCGGCCGTCACCGTCGCGCGAAGGGCACATGCGATAACAACACTCCGCGTGCGAGGCCTGTCGTCGCTTGCTTACCAGTTATTTCGTCGGGCAAGGGACCATAAGGGGTGCCGTTGAGACGGGGACGGTCGCGAGCGCTGGCGAACGCGCTATCTCGGCAGACATCGGCTACCCTTTTAAGTGCTGGACTGCGGCGCAAAGTGCACAGCTACTTCATGCGCAATGAAACTCAGTTGAACCTTTCTACCATCGTTAAAAAGAAGAAGAATAATCCTTTCTACTACGTGGCCAAACAACTTTGCTCATGTGGCCAGACAAAGCACTGGACGCGCGGGGCAAAACTGGATTTCCGGGAGATTTCTCTATGACCCGTACAACCGGGAGAAACGTTCAAAATCCGGGAGTCTCCCGGGTAATCCGGGAGACTTGGCTTGCGAGAGGGGGGCAGCGTAGGAGAGGAGAGAGAGGGGGAGGGGAGGCGGATGCGCTGGTGCTCATCGCGGCGTTGCGCAGGAGAGAATTTCGCAGGGGCGTAGCCAGGGGGGGGGGTTGGGGGGTTAAACCCCCCCCCCCGAAATTTTCCAATTTTGCTTGCCTATATATACACGCACACGTACAAACGCACGCACGAACATACATAAAGTATGGTTGAACCCCCCCCCCCGAAAAAAATTTCTGGCTACGCCCCTGGAATTTCGGCATGTCTAGCCCGCGTTTCAGAGGAAGAGTGAAAGGGGGAGGGGAGAGGGGAAGGGGATAGGGAGAGTAAAGAGGGGAGGGGAGAGGGTGAGTGGAGAGGGTATGCGCATGCGCAGTTAGGGTGGTCACGCCGCACACCACCACCACCGGATTGAACTCCGCCATAAGATACTTCGCATCTAAAAACTATAATACCGTTGATACGCGGGCACGCTAACCTCAGTCAGCAAACCGCGGTTACATCCAGTTAGACGGAAAGCCTAACTGAAGTTATGCCACTAACCGTGGTTGCCCCAAACTGAGGTTGACGACCTCAGTTAACGTAGCTAACAAAATGGCGGTATCCACGTCGGCGGTCAGAGGCAGCATGGTTCTAACGGAAGCCGACACGTCGTCCCAGAAGCGCGTCCACTGATCTGTCTCAATGCTAAAGTTGCTGAAACATGAAACAAATAGTACGGCAAAACAAATCACGCGCCGCACACGGATAGACACGGTGATAGTAAACATTACAGTGTACTAGAATGGGGGTAGTGGGCTCAGACACATGCGCCGCCTGAGGCACCTCATGTTGCCTCCGAGTGATGGCGCCACTAGCATTTCCTCTTGAAAGGTTATGCGGTTTTACAAGTTTCGTGGCTATGCTAGTTGGGCGTTGCGGGTTATTTTAGCGGGCTGTGTAATTATGAACAAGTGCTTGCTGCCCATACAGTCGGAATTCTGTCCACACGCATTCGCTTTTCTCGTTAAGAAATACAAAGGAAACACGCTGCCGCTATGATTGCAGCGCTGGTTGGAGAGATGTCGGCTGCCTCCCCGAGAGCCGCTATTAAGTAATGGCTTGTCAACAAATTAGCGCGATGTCTGTACCTGTTCACGCATACCTCTATCAGACATTTTCGAACGTTGCATGCGCCTTGAACGCATGCTCGACGCCTGCCAAGCGTTGGCGGTAGTGCAGCAACAACAAACCGGTTTTGCAGCAAAGCCGGTTATCCGGTTATTCGTTTCATCGGTTATTCGATTTCGAAAACCGCATAACCGGAGTGACCGGATATTCGGTTTGTTATTCAGTTAGTAATATTGTGTTATTCGGATATTCGAATAACCGGATTTTTATTCTGTAATGCTAGGGAAAATATTCGTTTCTCTCTGATTCTCATACGTGTAGGCATCACTGCAACCACTCGTGCAAGTATGATATCAGCTCCGGTTAGCCATCTCACTTTTTTTGTCCCAGATTACGGCGCCCGATCACGCTATCGCGTTCTACTCTTGAAGGCGAACCTCAAGCGTCCTCCAAGTTTTTTTCCAGTCCCAGACAATTTGACCATCCCATAAATTAATAGAAGAATGAACATTCCTTGCAATAGTCACAAGCGTCATGACTGATGGTGATTTGTTGACGTCATCAGATACGTGTAGTATAGGATTCTTTTTCTACATTTCGAGCTGAGTGACAAGAGTGACTGACACAAATGAGTCGCAACCCTCACAGATAATTTTCTAGTTGATTGTATCATGACGTGCGATCTCCTTCTCTATTACCATATGGTTCCTTCAAAGTACAGTACTCAGCCACTTGACGTAATCACTATGTGACTCATATTGTAAGTCACTGAGGTCCTACTTTTAACACATGGTACCAGTGACTCACATTACATCAACCCGCTTCTCATACACGTCGCTTACCTCCTGACAGTCATGTGAAACGAAATGCCTTCCTCAGAGTAATAAGTGGCGCCACCACTCAGTCAAATGGCGTGATCACTAGTGATTCATTCGACGTCACCACGCTTCTTAACTACGCATACACTTTCTAAATATGTCGACATGTACATCAAACGATATGTCTTTCAAAAATTAATAATTCAATCACTAGCACAATGTAAAGTGACGCTATCACTAGTGATTCATGTGACGTCACAACTCTTCACAACCATGAATGCACTATCGCAACCTGCCGACATGCATATCAAACGAAATGTCTTTGAAGCAGTAATAATCTGATCGATAGTACTATGGTAAGTGACGCTATCACTAGTGACTCACATGGCGCCACCACTCTTCAAAACCATGAGTGCACTATCGCAGCCTGCTGACATGCATATCAAACGAAATGTCTTTCAAGGGGTGATAACCTGATCGCTATTACGATGCCAAGTGACGCTATCACTAGTGGCTCACATAAAGTCATCACTTTTCACAATCGTGAATGCACTTTCGCAACCTGCCGACATGCATATCAAAGGAAATGTATTTCGAAGGGTAATAACCCGACCGCTATTACGATGTCAAGTGACATCACTAGTGACTCACATGAAGTCATCACTTTTCACAATCGTGATTTCACTTCGCAACCTGCCGACATTCATATCAAACGAAATGTCTTTCGAAGGGTAATAACCATATCGCTATTACGATGTTAAGTGACCCTATCACTAATGACTCACGTGAAGCCATCATTTTTCACAATCGTGAATGCACTTTCGCAACCTGCCGACATGCATATCAAAGGAAATGTATTTCGAAGGGTAATAACCTGATCGCTATTACGATGTAAGGTGACGCTATCACTAGTGACTCACGTGACGTCACCACCCTGCACAACCGTTAATGAACTGTAGCGACCTACCGACATGCATATCAAACGAAATGTCTTTCAAGGGCTGATAACCTGATCGTTAGCATAGTCAAGTGTTGTTATCACTAGGGATTCACGTGACATCACCACCCTTGACAACAATGAATGCACTATCGCAACCTGCCGGTATGCATAACAATCGAAATGTATTAAAAGGGGTACTAGCCTGATCGCCATTACTACGTCATGTGGCGTCATCACTAGTGACTCACATGACGCCACCACCCTTGACAACATGAATGCACTATCGGAACCTGCCGACATACATATCAAACGAAATATCTTTCAAGGGGTAACAACCTGATCAGTAGCAATAGGTCAAGTGACATTATTTATAGTGACGCACGTGACGTCACCACCCTTGACAACAATGAATGCATATCGTAACCTGCCGAAGTGTATATCAAACGAAATGTCTTTCAATGGGTAACAACCTGGTCGCTATTACTGTGTCAAGTTACGTTATCACTAGTGACTCACGTGAGGTCATCAACCTTCACAACCATGAACGATCTTTCGCAACTTGCCGAGACGCATATCAAATGAAGTCTATTTGAAGGAGTAATAACCTGATCATTAGCATAAAGTCAAGTGGCGTTGTCACTAATGACTCACGGGACGTCACCGCACTCTCAACTACGCGTGCACTCTCGCAGGCTGCCGACATATCCTGCCGATATCAATCCTATATCCGCAGCCGTTTAGTCATGCCACGTCGGCATTTCGCACAGTGTAGAACCAACCGCCGCTGGGCCTGACATGCAGACATTACGTTATGTGTGTTCACTTTACCGATTTGTCATCTTGGTGGTACTGTTGTTACTTCAGCAATGATAGGCGTATACATAAAAAACACCAATGGAATTTCTGATTTTACCACACGCATTTATCCTATCGTTAACAGTATATGTAAATTTAGGAAAGTGAGCCTCATAGACGACCGTGGTTGATAGTCCGCTTATCGCCTAAACGGCATTTCAATTTAATTGCACCAAGTGAATGGAGGACATGCCTAATGAGTACGTTTTTACGTTTTAAGCCGATATGTTGTTTCTGAATTTAGAGTATTAGCAGTGCTGGTTTTACCGTACGGTAAGTACGAAATTCCATACCGTCGTGGCGGCACGTAGCTGGTTTAAACGTTGCAGTTGTGCCTACGGCAGCAAGATGAGATTATCAGAGTGGCTAATAGAGGTTTTGCAAACAGAAAAAAAAAACAGCGTAGCTTGCACTGGAGGCGCAATGCTAAAGAGACTGTGGAGCTGATGGACGCCTAGGTAGTCGTGGCTGTTGTTGTTTTCCTAAGTTTTAGAAATGTTTCTTTCTTTCTCCCTCTGTTTCTTTTTCTTTGTGTTTGTTCGTGTACGTCATTTGCCTCTGTTATTTTCTATGTATTTCTTTCCCATTCTCGGTCTTCCTGTCTTTATTTCCTTAATCCCTTTCTCTCTCTTTCTGTATTTTCGCTTCCCCTTTCTCTCGCTTTCTATTTCTTGCTCTCTCGTTCTTTGATTTTCTCTCTTTCTCTTTTTTCTTCTGCCTTTCGTTCTCTCTATTTCTCTCTCTTCATATGCTCTGCTTTACTCTCTTCCCTCCTCCGTTCATTCCTCCTCACCATCACATCTCTTCTCCTCACCTTCACTTCACTTTTCCACCCTCTTACTATACTATACAAGGTTATGCTGTGCTCTGCTAGCGCGCCTGGATAGCCGAGTGGTAAGACGCTCGCCTTCGGATCGTGAGTACGCGGGTTCGAATCACCTCGCGAAGGAATTTTCCCCCCTATAGTTTCTCTCTGTCTTTATCTTGATTTCTCTTTCTCTATGTACTCGTTGTCTCGCCCATCAGAGTTATTGCATCCCGCGCTGTAGAAATCGGGGCACATGTTCTGCGAGCGAAGCAGAATATGAAGAAGAAAACGGAGAGCGCGTGTCGGTTCATGATGATGATAGAAAACTATCATCATCATGAACCGGCACGCGCTTTGTACTTGCTGCACTCTCACCATTTACTTTGGATTGAAATGACAGCATGAAAGTTGGTTCACTCGCTGGAGCGGCCGTACTCATTACGTCAGCGTTTTGTAGAGCGACGCAGGTCGGATCCTAAAGGGGTTAGCTGCAACCGATTTATTGCTATGGCGCCCTTGCAGCAAAACTGACTTTTTTTTTATCTTACGGCAAATGCGGAGACATACCTGGAGAAGCTGCGTGTGGTTCTGTTTGCGTAGCAATCGTTGAAAGAACTTTCTTTTCAGTTGCTTGTGATGCTTTGTGACGGGTTAATAGTCGCACTTGAACAGATCGATTTGTGCCATGGCCCAGCTCACACGGTGACTGTGGTGATGTTTCTAGAACTTGTCCCGACTCACAAGCCAGACTGGGTGCTGCCTGATACCCTGGTTCTGCTGCAAAGTCATCCTGAAATAAATTGGCTCGAGTTGTTGTAAAGGCACATGCAAGAATTATTGCCGAGAAAATAAATGAAAGCCTTCTTACATGATCTGTTTCGCTACAATGACTTGGTCTTGGCGTGTGCCCGATGGTTCCGTCTCCACAGAACAACTGTTCAAGAATCTGAAATAGTGCATAAAATGATGAGTTACTAACGCATACACACCAAAACAGAAGCTTATGGCAATTATTAAAATACATACATTTCAGACATATGTTAAAAAATCTAGTGATACCAATCATACTTTTGTATAATCACCTCGTCGTATGTTTTTCCGACAATGTAACCAGTTCTACATTAACTGAAACATGAATACTGCAAATCGGCCTCTGCAGTTCTGCAAATAATTGTAAGAATACCTTCGCCTTTCTGTATAGCCATTCCTCATGTTGCTTTTAAGTGCATAAGCACTTCTACGCCGACTGAAGAAGAACACTGCCCATACCTCGTCACATAAGATGATTGCAAGAATTAACGAAATATGAATAAAAGAAAATAATATTCCTCTCTGTGATAGCGCGGCACTCCGCGCCAACTGTATATTTAGATGACAATCTGCATGGGAATCACGTGACGTCAAATGTCGGTATTGTGATGAGCGAGACACAAAAACCGCAGCCGTTCCTGGGCCAGCGTTTTTATTATCTGCTTCTTCGCGCTAGCTGCCCGTGCGCCTAAACCTCCGTGTCGCTCTTCGTCATCAAACTCGACGGCGACTGCGAGCGGGGGGAGCTGCCGGTGCCGGCAATGTCTCTGGTGGGCGGTGCTGGCTACATCCGGTGGTTGCAACATGGTTTGGGGATCTACCAGAACTGTCTCTGGTGGCCAACACTGGCTGCGTCTTGGTGGTCGGTCTCGGCACCACTGCGACATCATGTGAGCTGTAAATCATGCATCTGGCGGCCGGCTCTGGCTTTGTTGCAGAGGTAACGGCGGTCGAGGCATGCCCGGTGGAGGAGGCCGGAACAGCATCCGACGAGGCACCGCGGGTGGCAAGGTTCTCAGTGCTCCTTTACGGTTACATCCGCATCATTGTCAAAATGGGGAAGACAGTCAGGATATTTTTTTCTTCAGCCATATTTTCCATGTTACCAACCGGGCGCTCACTCTCCTCTTTTTCATCGACGCCCAACGGCTCTGGAAGCGGTCTAGGTGGTTCGCTCTTCGGATGCCGCGGCTGAGGAGTCCAGCGCAGGTTTCTTCCTCGTAGATATTCTGTCAACAGGAAGTGGGATTAGTGACGGGGAAACTTTCTTGCACTCCTCCCGGGGAATTTTCTCGCTGAACGCCTGCGTGTTCAACACATTGTACTCCAATTTGTCGATGCTTTGCTGGTCTGCAATCAGGTGCTGCGGGTCATTTCCTTTTAGCATCACTCCTCTGACCATCTGACGCTTCTTGTTCTTGGGTTTCCGTTTTCTGACTCCTTTTCCACCCCGACCGAGAAGACAGGCGTGTCCTGGCGTACTCTCGATGGGTGTCTGGTGCCAACGCGGCTCCTGCTACAATATGTGTATCACTCGGCGCAAGGTGATCCGGCGCACACTCGGTAAACAACTGCTCTCGAAGCAGACAAAAGGCATCAATGGGTCGGAGAGAACGGCACTGGGTGCTATGGGTTCTTTGTGTTCCTTCACTGACGTTGTTTCAGGCACGAGAGAAGCTCGCATCTGCAAGTGATGTGTGCCAGCGAAGGTAAATCTGGGATTAGCTCCTACAAATGCTCTGGAATAGGAGCGGTCACGGCCTCTTTCACTGATACCTAGTCTGAGTTATATCCTCAGGTTAAGAAGAAAGAAAAAAAAAGCGGGGGATTTCGTACCACCCGAAGGTACACAGGGTTTAAAGTCAATTGTAAAAATAAAAGAAAGGAGGGGCGAAACACCCAAAAGTAGTTTGGTGAATAAGCCAATTGAGAAAAGAAAAAACGGAAGCCTGCAAGCAACGCGCCGAAAAGAGCAGAGAACAAACTAGCCATTTACCGAACAGGGGGGAAGATTGAAAGAGGGAAAGTGCTTCCAATAAATAAAATCTGGATGAGGTAGTGTTAGATGAGCTATGAACTTGATGCCTCGGCAGTGGCGCCGATCGTTTCTCGTTTATTGGATTAAAGAAGCTGGACAGATGACGACATCTGGTAGGCTAGATGATGCAGCCGGAGAAGCGCGGAGAGATGCGGGTAGAATAAGCGGTGGCAGTGATGCGGGAGGCCAGCCGGGTGCAGGAAAGCCGGTTGCAGGGTCCACAGGAAGGTTCTAGTAGGCGAGATGAGGCAGTAGGAGAAACTTGAAGAGAGCCGGGTGCAGGAAGAGGTGGCAGTTAAAAAGGATACCAGCCAGATACAGGAACGCAGGTGCCAGGGTCCACTGGAAGGTTATGATGCTGCATACTAAGCCAGGTTAATATGATGGTCAGAATGAAGTAAAACAGACAGAAAGAGGAGGTTAGGCCCAGAAGTTGTCGAAGAGATAAGTAGTGATAGTAATGTATGTGTGGCGGAATAAGAAAAAGAGTAGAGAAGAGGCGAGAAAAGAAAGGAAAGTAAAAGAAAGTGAGCGTGGGTACGATGTGAAAACCATGCATGTAAAAGACACACACGTGAGGAGGTCCTCACCATAGGTGGCAATCAGCGTGCGAGTCAGTAATATGCAGTAGGATGATGCGTAGGGTAAAGTGCGCGCGTGCCGAAAATGTAATGGTACACGATGTTAAAACCCATCAGGGTGTTGTATAGATAATGTTTTAATGATGGAGACTAGTTGGAGAAGGCTTGTCCGGCTTATTCCGCGGAAGGAATGTCACGGGAGGTGCGACTGATGATGTTCGTGACCAAGGTGCGCGTTATAGGACGAGCATTAAGGTAATGATCTAGACTGGCACGCATTATGCCACACTGGCAAAAATTGGTTCTAGTGATGTTGAAGCGAAAGAGATAGACCTGAAAGTGGCCGTGGCCAGTTAACAACTGCGTTAGTTGCTTATTCGGGGGGAAGTATTTTGGGATACTGAAGACGCTTGCAATCCATTTGAACAATTCTGTGCAAGCGCCGATCTGTTGCCAATGAGTACCATTGTAAAATATGCAAGTGACGAAGCTTTGGCGGAATAGAGGGAATAGAAGCTTTCACTATTTTGGAAAACCCTGTTGTAATATGGCCGAAGAAGCAGCAAGGTCAGCTAAGTCGTGGCCATAAACGCCACTGTGGGCGGGTACATGGTACAGATTGACGTGGTAGTTCCGTGAACGGAGGTCATTGAGGTAATCTTTTATTTGGACTACCCTAGAGTCAGTGAGTTTGAGAGCAGCAAGGGCGTGGAGCAGCGAAAAACAGTCTGAGTATATGTTAATATCGCACCGGATATGTAGGGTGTATATGTACTTGACCGCCTGCAGGAATGCAGAAATTTCCGTAGAATATGACGACATAGCACCAGTTACTGCGAACTTTGCGACTTTCTTGATGGATCCTAAATGGTCAAGACCGACAAAGCCTGCCCCAGAACCATGAGCCGTATGGGCGCCATCCGTGAAAATATAAATGGCTCGTTATAAGGACTTAAGGTGGGCAGCATGGGCCGTGAGTTTCGTAAATGGAAAAGCATGTAGCTTGCTGGGGTGACGCTGCCACTTGTCGTAAGGATATTGTATTTGGTCAGTGTGAAATAGAGCACTGCACGGCCCGGGCCCGGCCCGGGCCCGATTTATGAAGCCCGAGCCCAGCCCGGACCCGTGGTTCCAAGTGCGGGCCCGGCCCGGGCCCGGGCGTACATGACCGAACCCAGCCCGAGCCCGGCCCCGGCCCGTGGTTCCAAGCACGGGCCCGACACGGGCCCGGGCGTACTTGACCGTACCCAGCCCGAGCCCGGCCCGGGCCCGTCGTTCCAAGCCCGGGCCCGGGCGTTCATTACTAAACTAATCCAGGGCGCGCTTATTCATGAGCAGACCCGACCCTGGCCCGCTAGAGGATATTAGTTGTTGATGATGATTATTAATGATGCCGTGCGCTTTGTGGCGGGCGATCGGACGGAAAATCCGATGTGTACATGCATCGAAATGTTGCTTTGCCTGCGGTGGTAGATCAGCGGTTATTCTGTTTCGCTGTTAAGTCCTAGGACGCGGGTGCGATTCCCGCGGCCACGGCGGCCGCAATTTGATGGGGGCGAAATGCAAGAACACCCGTCTATATACTTATCTTTAGGTGCACAGTAGAGAACTCAAGGTGGTCGAAATTAATCCGGTGGCACTACGGCGTGCCTCGTAATCATATCGTGGTTTTGGCAAGTAATACCAAGGAATATAAATAAAATGTACCGTATGTGTAGGTAAACCTAGAATAAAAGACCGAAATCTTTATTCCTCCCATGTGAACAACCGTGATCTGGCCCATTGTTAGTGCTGTTAATATATATATATATATATATATATATATATATATATATATATATATATATATATATATATATATATATATATATATATATATATATATATATATATATATATATATATATATATATAGTCAAGTAGATCCTCCGTGAGAAGTCACAACGTTGTTTATTTCGACGTTTCAGCCAGAGTCTGGCCTTCATCAGGAATGAGGGTACAGTTTGTTGGTGCTCAGCTTTATACAATCTTAGAGGAGTGAGGGTACGCGAAAAAAAAAAAAGTGAGAACGCGAAAAAGTGAAAAAAGTGAGTGAAAAAAAAGTGAGAAGGCAGTGGCGTACCAACTCGCGAACGAGTTGGTACGCCACTGCTTTTCAGATAAGAAGTAAGCGGAGAAGGTTGTTCGGGCAGTTGTGTTTTTTTTTTAATGTAATATAGCGGCGCGCCAGACGCTATCAAACGCATCTGTGAAATCAAGTGATATTAGGACAGTTAAGAGTTTTAGTGCGCTTTAATAGTGCCAATATTGCTGGAGATTGCGGACTTTTGGAATGCGTGAAGTCAAATTGACTGGTGTGGATGAAACCGTTGGAGTGGAGGAAGTAGTAAAGACGTGAAGTAAGCAAACGTTCAGGTATTTACCCGAACAGGGAGTTCATGACTATGAACCTGACAGAGGCTGGAAGAGAAGGGGGCCTGCCTGGCTTAGCGAGGAACATGATTCTGCCCACTTTCCAACAATGGGGCAAGTAGCCCTGGTTTAAAGCAGCGTTGAAAAGAGAGGAAAAGAAGTTAGAGTGGCCCTCGAATAGTGTCTTAACAAATGAAGTCGTTAGGTAATCCGAGCCGGGAGCCGCACGCGGGTTGCCGAGTGAGACAGCATGACGAATGTCATTGGGAGAGAATGGTTGATCGTTAGTACTGTGCGCGAGAGGAACAGTTAGAGCATACGAATGTGAGCGTGGTGAGGTGTGTACAGCATGAATTATCAGTGGATGTAAGTGCTGTGGTTGTCATCGATATGTAAAGGCGGGAGGACTGGATGGGCGTGTATTTTTTTAAAGGAAACTATTCTGCGTTCTGCAGGTCTCACCAGAGACTTGATCTCTCTGCGACATTTGCTCTGCTCGTTTCTTCTGCGTCGCTGGGTCTCCAAAGCACGTCTTAATTTCCTCCACGAATCGTTCCCAAGTTGTCAAAGTGTCCTCGTGATTCTCGAACCACACCAACGCAGTGAAATCGAGAAACAGCCCCACGTGAGACAACTGGCTAGCGGAATTCCAGCCATTTGCTCGGCTCACCCGTTGATGATAGTTAGTGGCTGAGCCATTCCTCCACATCACCGCCGGGTTTCCCTGTGAAGTTGCGCGGCTCCCTGTAGTGGTAAGGTGACGCCCTTGCGGACGGCTGCTGGATGTCTCCGTCCGAGCTCATTGCTTGAGGTAGTGGAGCCAAACCCGCTTGTCGCCGGCTGCGGCGAAGCTCGTACTGTTGCGGATCCGCCGTTAGCGAACGGTTGCCCTCCGGTCTCACTTCGCAGTAGCTGGCTTACCCCACACCTTCCACAACTGTGACGACGGAACTCGTTTATTTACAGGATAGGGAATGAAGGCAGAGGTAAAGCCCAGAGCGACAAGCTTGTTTGTTTGTCGCCTAAAGGAGACTGGCTCATACCCACGGGGGTACTGGCCACACTGACATTATATAAGGGTAATGTTGGGTGGTTGGTTGGTTGATCCTCAGCTAATTGGCGCAACCCACCGCGGGGACGGCCAGACGGGTGGTACCTATTTAGAATAAATGCTTACATCCGAAGTTTACAAGGGGCTTAAAATAAGTACGTACATCCAGATTTAAAAAAAAATAGGGCAGAATGAAACAGTGAATTGCAATAAACTAACATTTATCTTTTGTTTGCCGTAAAAAATCACAGCATATCACGGGTGATGATGATGAGTGGGCGAACTACGGAGGAATCACTGTGTGAACTCTTCGTGAATGGCAGTACAAATATAAGAGTGTGAACACTGTGTATATATTAACATCAAACTTTATTTATGTTGGTTACGTGTCCTTATTCATTGTGACCGTGAAATCAGAAAAGTCCGCTCCGAGCGAAAGAGCGCCAAGGACAGCATTCCCCGCCGCCCTGTGCGAAAAGCAAGGCAGAGGAACAGATCCACGACGCGAGGACGGTAGGCCCAACGAAGCCAACGGAACGCGATCTGCAAGTGCTCCGGTGCACGTTGGTCATTACGATGCTCAAGGGGCCTGCGTTTTCGTGAATAATTCTTTACATTTAGACGAAAGTTTTAGAGTGTATGGCTTTTAGGTGATTTAACTCGTACGAGGTCCTCGCGCCGTCGGTCACCTGCACGTCGGCGGGATGCAATACACCTACTACTACACTTAAGAAAAAATCTGGCGTCTTTCGTCTTTATTGCGTCTTTGTTGGTTTTTTCTCACACGCGTTTGACAAAATTTAGTTAATCACGCACGAAATCCACAGGGACACTGAGGTTGGCTGCTATGCAATGAGAACAGAGAAGTCGGCTGTAGCTAACACACTTCTACTTCTACTAACGTTTCCTAGGAACATGCCATGGCTCAAGGGGAATGGAACGAAATGGCTTAGTTAACGCGCACTCGAATTTTATGTCACACGACAATCTCCCACCGGTGGAGGTCAAAGAGTTACCACTCTAGACCACACACGAGGGACGAACGGGCGCCTAGGACTTCGCCCTAAATTTCGCAACGTTCCTGTGCAGCCCATTTCGTTGCCCATGGAAGAACACGAAGGGATAAATTAGTTTGATCTAGCAATCGTTTTCTTTGATTTGTGAACAATCTGCATGTTAAAAAGAAATGATGCAGAGATTCACTCTCGTTGCAGTGGAGGCATAAGGGTGACCGTACCAGACCTGACCTGTGTAGGTAAAAGTTCAGTGGGGGAACTCGGCATCGTATCCTGGTAATTTATATTTCTGCCCTTCTAGGGCAGCACCAACGATTTTTCCATGGATACTTAAGGTGGGGAAACTCAGATGTTGCCAAAGGTGATTTTGCAAAGGTATCTGACGTGGCAAACTTTTCAAACCGCGCCGCTGAGACAAACGCCAACGTCGCGTTATGGAATGTAAACCAGTTCACGCAGCCACTCGCGAGCCAGTCCACCTCGTCCTCGTCTTCTACCCTTTAATAGCATATTTGAATATCGCGACCTGTGAATCGTGTTCTTCATACGCTCATGTCTTCCTATGCCAATTTTGGTACATACCATGTTGAAGAGTCGACCACTAAAGCGCCCAGACGTAGGCGGCTAGATAGATAGATGGATCGACAGACAGACAGACAGACAGACAGACAGACAGACAGACAGACAGACAGACAGACAGACAGACAGACAGACAGACAGACAGACAGACAGAGTGACAGATAGATAGATAGATAGATAGATAGATAGATAGATAGATAGATAGATAGATAGATAGATAGATAGATAGATAGATAGATAGATAGATAGATAGATAGATAGATAGATAGATAGATAGATAGATAGAAATTGGTCACAGTGCCTTTGGTTTGCTAAGAAATGCTTCGCATTTAAAGTCAGTTTCTGTACATTTCATCGAAATTCCTCGTCACCACCGTGGCGTGTGTTATACAGCTTCTCTGGTCATCGATTTTCACAATGTGGAATGGTCGCATGAGCATTCTTATACATGCAACTTAGTAAGCTCCAACATTCGACATCTTACCTCATGTTTTGGCCTCTTCAAGAATGCTGCTCTCGGAGCCTGCGATTCGTTCCGTTCATAAACGAATAACGACGGTACCACGCATGACCTTAGTCGAGCAGATTTCACCGGTGTTTCCATTACATGACTTAGCGATAAACTCTGACGGCAGTCAGTGTCACGAAGATGTTTCGAGCAGAGTACAGTGGTTCTCGACGGCTTGAAATTACTTCCTTCACAGCAGCGATCCACTGAGCAGCTTGTTTTTTCTCACGTCGGAAGTTGTGAAACGGTACATCGTCTCGGCCACCGATGCACGTTCAGCCGTACGCTGCACATGAGGCCGGCATGATGAGACAAGGTTCGCCGTCCACTAGCAGTTCTTCGAAGCGTAAACCATAAACGTAGGGTGGGGCGGTCGATTACTTAGAATACGAAGGGCAACTGACGGTGCGAGCGTCCGGGACGCGTCTTAACAACGGCGGCTCGGCGTAAACTGTAGCGTAAACAAACGGCACCCATTCGCGTTTTATGGGCGCTGCCATCTTGACTTCTAGAAACAAAATTACCAAGAAAAGCATAGTAGACCACGTGACAATCAGCGGCCAATAGCGGCCGCAGCATTAGGTACTCTGCACGTACACGGTGCCGCTTCGAATCGCCAATGAGCCGCACGTTGCACGAAAGCTCTCGAGTTGCTACCGTGAGGTGGCAGCAGGGGTACAGCAGGCCGCTTTCTTTGCTCCGCCGTACTTGAAAGCACGCAGTCGACGGGCGTCGCGAGCATTAAAACCATATTTTTACGCCTCCAACTTTTGAAAAACAGCTTCACGGTGTATTGCCCCTCACCACAGAAGACCACAGTAACACTGAAGAGTTACCGTCACTTAGAACGGACTTTTCGCGCCTTGGTCCTGGACACGGCTGTAGAAGGAGAAGTGGCCAAACGGTGCCGCTTCGCCAATGCGCCGCACGTGGCACGAAAGCTCTCGAGTTGCTGCTTGTTCTCCGCAAGGTAGCAGCAGGGGTATGGCAGGCCGATGTTTTCGCTCTGCGCCTCTGTCCGCCGTATGTGAAAGCACGTCGCGAGCGGGCGGGCGTTGCGAGCATTCAAACAGTGTTTTTACATCTCTGACTTGCATAACAGAGGTCTTTCAAAACACTGAAGGGTTACCGTCGGATAGAACGGACTTTTCGCGCGAATTTACGCTTGCAGCGTGAATTAGTCTTGTTGTTTTTGCTTTATTTTGCTGGTTACAAATTGGTTCCGTGAACTATATGACTAATGCATAACTGCCAAATTAATCACGTCTGAAATTATTTTTTTCGCATGTTCACGTTAAGTACACCTGTTTCTTCTTGTTACACTGTTAAAACAAATTCGGGAGATCCCACGTACGCTTTGTGAGAATCGGTTTCGTACGAAGCAGTCGGCGAGTAATTGTCTATGCTGAACTTTTTGGCTTTGAGCTAAGCGATACGAGGTGCACCGACGTGTTTTCAAAAGTGTAGTAGGTGTTTGCACATCACGCGCTTACAAGGAACGTCGATTAAATAGTAACTTATGGCCTGACGTAACGTCAGCACAGAGCGAAGACGTCATCGACGCTTGGATAGAGCTTGCTGAATCATATAAATACAAATGTAATGCTTATTAGACTGCTATAGAAGTGGAGCCAACAGTGGAAGCACATTTGTCGTTAACCCGACATGACGCCAGTATCATAGCAGTAGATATGCAGTTTATTTCTTTGTTATAAAATAAGATAGCCATCGCGGTGACGTGAAGCGGGCGCTCCGTTTTCTGCAAAGAGACAGCGACTGTAAACTGTCTTGTGCTCTCTGTTCGTCGAAAATTATTAATTTAATTGACAGTAAAGAACGTATTTTCGTTTGGAAAATATACTTACAGGAAATCTCCTGGATGGCTTACGCAAGATGTTTTTGTAGAGCGCCGACAGCAAAACCTATCGGGAGCGCGCCGGTGGTATCCTGCCTATCACACAATCGAGGCGCGTCCGATAGAGGGCGACTCCGTAAGTCCGCGCCCCCAATAGCTGCCAAACACTAATAGACATTGCGCAAGCTCTCGTATATCAATGTATAATAAACATTCAACTATTTCTGCGAGGACACGTTCCACTTTCGTGTTATACCAATTCCTATGACGGAGGGATCAACCATGTTGTTTTTTTTTCTTTTCTTGAGGTCGCGCGCTCTCCGGTTTTGTTCGCCGCCCAAAGGAGGGCGCTACAACGACATCATGTGGCGTTACGTCACATGACGTCACGCCAGAACTTGTGACGTCATGATGTCACAAATTTTTGCGATCTGTGACGTCATCATGACGTTATATTGTGATTATTTTTTGCACCATTCGTCCCCGACGCCGCCGACGACGCTGGACGCCGACGGTCAAATTTCGTGTTTAGTGGCATATAAGGCTTTCCATGTAATAAACGCGAGAGCAAGCGCAGCACAAGGTTAGCGCGCAAGCACGTTGACGTAAGCACCGCGAGAAAGAGCACGCGCACTGCCGCTCAGCACAGCGCGAGAGTAGCAGGCGCGCACGAGCGCCTAGGAGAGCGCACGCGTGGCGCGAGCAGAGAACGAGAAAGAGAAAGAATAACGTTATTTCCGACAACGGGGGCGGCTTTGAGAAAAGCGCAGTATAATCAGTGGAACTGGGAAAAGTACCGCGACCGTCCGGCTCGCCGCCATATTTGGTCCAGCGCGGTGAAGCTGCAGCGGCGCGGTGCTGATTTTACGCGGCTTAACGCACGTTTTACGCTTTGCGTGCGCTTTTGCAGCCCCGAATGAAGCATACCGTTCGTCTATAACTGATTAGGAAAGAAAAAGCGGCAGTTTTCACTTGCCGGCACGCGCACGCACGGATTTACGCGCTCGGCTGTCGGCATTTACTAAATGCGAAGCATTTCTTCGCAAACTTCTGCGACATTGAACACATCTATCTATCTATCTATCTATCTATCTATCTATCTATCTATCTATCTATCTATCTATCTATCTATCTATCTATCTATCTATCTATCTATCTATCTATCTATCTATCTATCTATCTATCTATCTATCTATCTATCTATCTATCCGCCTACGACTTTGTGCTCTCGTGCTCGTTTCGTTAATGGGATGTACACCAACAGTGATATGGCATAACATCGCTGTATATAGAATATAAATGAAAGGTCATAACATGAAAATCCCAACATGCATGTCATGAAACGCATGATTTACACGTCACTGTCTTGGTGCTCTTAATTACGGCCGCATTGTTAACTTTATATATACCACGACAGGTATTGCGTAGCAAGAGTGTATGACGTACATAAGTGACTGGTCCTAACGTGCAAATCATGACACGCATGTCATGTGCAACATGATTTACATGACATGGTCTCGTGGCGCTCGCGACCGTTTAATTAAACGGATATATACCGAAATTGCTATTACAAGACATTTCTGTATGACTAACGTAAGTGACAGATGGGAACATGGAAATCATGACTTGCATGTCATGTACGGAATGATTTAGGCCGTGTTCAGAATACGTGCGCAACGTATGCATCGTCGGTGAGGATCGTGACCGTAAACGCATTCAATGTAATGAGCTTGTTCAGACGTCGTTGTATTTAGCGTAAAGTACGTAACGTTTGGGGCGTAAATGTTGGCAGGCCCGCGACTTCTACGATAACTACTGATGAGACCGTTACGTAGGACCTATGGGCACACTGCGCCATGCCTAGGCGGCTCCACAAGCGGCGGCGTTCAGCGCCAACGCGGCCGCTTCCGCGTCCCTGGGGTGATAGCGTTCCCTCAGACCACACGCGCGGCTGCTCGCGCAAGCACGGTGTCGTCTGCGTGCGTTCCTCTGCAACTGCTGGCTGATTTTCAGACCATCGAAGGTTTGGATAATTTTTCTGGGGAGCAATCATTGATAAAGGCAAGCTTCTGTAGGATGGCATGTCATGTACAGTCGCTAAATATGACTTGCAACACGGGAGCGCGTTGCCTCACGAGCTCAAAGACAGCGCATGGCTTCAACTTGCCCTTATTTCATGAAATAAACGCCGTTCTCGCGCTTGGGGATGGTCCCCATTACAGAAAATATCATTTGGTTTTGAAAGTAGGTGACGTCGAAGCCATGCGCAATCTTTGATCTCGTGAAGCCACGCGCTCCCTTCTTGCAAGTCATATTGAGCGCGACTGTACATGATGCTAAAGAACTTCGGACGGAAGCGTGCTGACATGTCAATGTGTGTCCCGGCCGCCCATCAACGCTCCCTCGCAGACCATGAAGTTGACAGTAAATAAGCATTTTTATTCAATAGTCTCGTTTTATTTCATTCTGTTTTATTGTCTTGATGTTCTCTCGAAACAGATGCATCACTGACGCGACTGCGGAGCAGGCGTAGCCGGCTAATGGAAGCACGCTGCGGCAGTGGCCGTGTACCTGCAGAGATATAGAAAACTGATTTTACCACGAATATTTTGTTATGTAATGCTAACCAAAATAACATACGAGCATGACAAGCGCTAAAAAGATACACCAGCCCTGAAGATATAAATTGAGAATCGAGTACGAATAGAAAGAATGGAATACTCGTCGCTGTCAAGCCTAAACAACATGTAAAACACGCATAAATGTTACCGAACCTTTCGTAACGCTCCCATGGGCGAGCTGTTCCAGCCTTCTTGTAAGGGGCTGGAAAAATCCCTTGGTAGCAGGCTGGGTGCTGCTGTTCACTGGCCTTAGCATTTTCCACGAAATCCCTACTGCAAATTTTGCTATTTTCTGTCGGCTCCCAGTTTGTTCCGTCAACGCTGGGCATGCAATAAGAACTAGAATTAAACAATGTCTTCGCCATACCGATTCAGCGGGAACAAAAATACATCGCCATTTGGAGACCATGATTAATGGGTGTATCACAATTAAGGCAGGTCTGAAACAATGTTTCACTCCAAGGGCGCTTCTCCCATGGAGTAAACGTAACACCCTGCACCGAATAAAATGACAAAAAATCAAGTGCTCGTTCACACAGCCGTCAAACCACCCGTCGCGTCACCGTCACATCAAAAAAACGTACAGCAGACGCGACGTAGCAGTGTACGAACAGACGACGGCGGTTGCAGCGTCGACAGCAGCACGTTTTTGTGCAGTGTTGGCCGACTGATGCACCAAAATAGGAATTGTCCACGCAGCTCAAATGGTTCGCTGGCGACTGATGCTCTCCCGACTCCACTGGACTCTCCTCCTTGCACCACAAACACAAACACACAAAAACAACCACTGACACTGGTGCACTTGTCCCCCCGTTTTATGGCCCATTCAGTCAGGCGCGCCTTCAGTGTTCCAAGGCCACGGACCCGGGGGCCGTATGCTAGACGCGTGGCTCTTCTTAGAACTCGGAACTCCAAACGTAAACTGATTTCTGATTGGTCCGTTTTCTAGGGGCGGGGCTCCGTCCCCGTGCCCGCGTCGGAAACGTGCAGCACTGCCCTACGTCGCCGTCAACCGGTTTTCCCGGAGAAAACGTCTCGGAAATCCTCTCCCCTGACGGAAATCGGTGCCGTGACGGGGCGTTTGACGGCTGTGTGAACGAGCCTACTTGAAAGTCATGCAGTAGAGTGTCTGATGTGCAGTTGGTTTGCCAGTGTTCATTGCGTTGTGTGCCCATGGCCAGTAGATAGGATCCGTGCGGAAGCGCCTTCGCTGTGCAGTGATCAAATACTCGTAGAAGTGCGGCAGAGGCCCGCACTGTACGACCAGCGTCTGAAATCGTACCGCGACAAGCGGCTGCAAGAATTTTGCAGCTGAACGATCGTTGACAATGCACGAGCTGCAAAACCTTAAAGCCAAATACCTGCTGCAGCATATAGTGTTTGCCGCGATGCGCGCATTGGTTGCCGAAGACGCCGGCATAACTTAGCAGGATACCTTTGCAGCGTTTATTGGTTGTCGCTCAATTTAGAATTTATTTTTCGCTCATGTATAGCGATGCTCCAAGTTGCTTCATGAAGGCAGAACAGGCGTTAATAGAAGTCACACTGGCCGCTCTAGCCACACCTCGGCCGGACTAGAGGGCAGACGCGACATGCGTTAATGAGAGCGCACGTCACGTATCCCCTTTAGTCCAGCCAGCCCAGCCAAGGCCAAACGCGCGAACCTTGCTAGGATACAACAATTGCATCGAGGACGCAACGCACTTTCACAGCGGTGATTGGCACATCGTAAAAAAGGTATCTTACCGAAAAGCTCAATGTGAACATTCTAAGTCGTTAGCTACGCAAACGGACGATGCAGCTGTTACGCGATACACTTGTGACAGATGCGACTGTAGTCTGAACCCGGCTTTACGTGCCGCGCGCTTATGATGAGCTCGCGGCCGGTTGGTTAGCCTGATATACACCAAAATTGGTATTGCGTGAGGTGACTGTATGATGAATAGAAGTGACATTCTATATTGTGAGGCATGAAAAAAAAATAAAGCCTCAGCCCGCACCATAAGAATATAGCAGGCAATGCCAATTAGAAAAGAAAAATGAACAGGGCAGAGCCAAGTTAAATTTAGAAGGGGAAGGAGAACGGGAGCCCAACCCAAGCAAGCCGGAGAAAAAAAAGTTACTGTTCATTGTTTACAATGGTATTCTTGCTGCTAACATGTTTCACAGAGCTTAATCTTCCGCTTCTGACGCTTGAAAGTGGTAGCTCTTCAGTTTTGTCTTGGAGTCTCTTGCTTGTCTTGTTTTCTGTGGGAGTAGGCTGTTGAATGTTGGTTTTGACTTCTCCTACTGATTGAGTGCTCTGTAAAATAAGGAACTTTTGATTACTGCCCCCCCCCCCTCCCAAGTAGCGTCAGTAGTGTCAAGTTGGTTTGAATGTGATTTGCATTACGTGTCCTTAGTAGCAGATGCGGAGAATGTATCTAAAGTTGCAATTATTCTTGTATTTTTGTTTTTCATTTTTTATTATATTACTGATATTTAGTGGTTGAGAGTGGGAGAGAATGGTGCGGCACTTAAAATATTCTGGGGTTGACTTGTTAGTGTGGATTATATTTCTTCATAAATTTCAGAGATGCAATTGCATGGTTTTAATTCTGAGAAAGAGAATTTTGAAGTGTGACAGATGGTTATCGATAGTTAGATGTTGGCCTTTCGTGAGTACACCATAGCATGTATATATATTTTACATATACTTCCATTTTCACAGGTTTTTTTTGTTTTTTTTTATTTTATTTTATTTCTTCTTTTTCTTTTGCTTCAGTCTCTTCCCCTTTTTTCCCCTTCTTTTTTTTTGCTTTTTCTTTTCTTTTCTCTTTTTTGTTTTGTTTTGCGTTTTTCCTCTTTCGTCTTTGTCTTTTTTTTTAACGCAATCTTTTTTTGTCTTCTCTCTCTCTTCTTTTTTTTTCTGACTTCTTTTCTTGTTTCTTTTTTTTTTCTTTGTGCTTTGTTTTCTTCTACATTCATTTGTCGCACACTTCCTCTTGTTTTCTTTTTTTTTCTTTGTGCTTTTTTTTTCCTTCTACATTCATTTGGCGAATTGCAGTTTGACAGTTCCTGAGCATAGACAACCATTTTACAATAATAATACTTTCGTTTTCTTGAAGAGAGTGCTAGAAGTCAGAGGAAGCATTTGCTTTCGGTCTTTTTTTATTATTTCATTTCATTTCATTTCATTTATCGTACCCTCAAGGCCAAAGGCATTACAGAGGGGAGTGAGTAAAAATAAAACAAGTAAAGGCAAACAAAAAATGCAGCAAACAGTGAGGAAAATACAAGTTCTTCGGCTCCTATATATACAGTGTTAGCTAATGTTGTTGTAAACAGTTGATGGTCTTCAATGGCAGCGATGCTTCCGGGAAGGCGGTTGCAATCCTGTGATGTGCGGGGAATAAAACTACGATAACAGTGATCTGTATGACAGGAAATGATTTCAACTTTGTGGGAGTGATCAATGCGAACGGAGTGGTAGGATGGTTTAGCGATTAGTTCATTACGCAGATGGCTGTTATGGCAGTAAATTTTGTGGAAAAGGCAAAGTCGAGAAAAATAACGGTGTGAAGCAAGTGACGGTAGACTGAGAGTTAGTTTCATGGAAGAGATACTAGCAGTTCGGTTGTAGTTGTGGAGAATGAATCGGGTAGAGTTATTTTGAACAAGTTCAAGTGAATCGATTAGCTTGGCAGTACTCGGGTCCCATACAGCAGAAGCGTACTCAAGGTTAGAGCGGATTAAGGTTTTGTAAAGAAGCAGATTTAGTGATGCGGGTGCAGAAGAGAAATTACGTCGTAGGTATCCGAGTGTTCGGTTAGCGTTGTTAACTATGTGGTTAATATGAAGAGACCAAATTAAATCTGATGTTATGTGTACTCCAAGGTAGCAGTAAGATGTTACTGACTCAAGGATGGTGTTCTTAAGCTGGTATGCTGGTGGATTAGACGCAGTGCGGGATACACGTAAGACTTTGCATTTATTGTTGTTTAGTGTCATTAGCCAGTCGTTACACCAGTCAGAAATAGCGTTAAGATCAGTTTGCAATGTGGTTACGTCCTGGGCGTTAGTAATTTCACGGACAACAACGCAGTCATCAGCAAACAAATAAATGTTAGAAGTTACGCGCTGAGGTAAGTAGTTGATGTAGATTAAGAAAAGAACGGGTCCTAAGACCGACTCTTGAGGCACTCCAGAATCGACTGAGCTACTTGGTGAAGTATCATCGTTATAAGTTACAAACTGAGATCGGTTACAGGTTATTGCTGAATCCAATATAGTTCCCTCCCCCTTACAGCTTCCCCCCTTCTTTTTTGTTATGAAATATTATTTCATAGTGAGAAGCCTTTGTTTTTGTATTCTGTTATTTGTAATTTTCTTTTATTGCCTTTATAGTCTCCTAAATGTTTTAGAGGTTGTATCTATAGTTTGACCTGTAGGATTGTTCGTTGTCCGTCAAGGTTTTCGAATTAGCTCTAATTCGCCCACCGGTGGGTCCTGGGGGTCTTATAGAGCTGATTTGCCACAACCTTTTATTTTTAGTTTGAGCATCTCCTTATGCACCGATTGAACAGCGCCTGGAGAGGATTGCCCACCTCGCATCTCCAGGGGGTCAAGTTTCCTCCGTGGTTTTTGGTAATTTGCAAGATTACGCATTTGCTCAAGGTCGCCCTACTCCATTGCACCAAATAAGGCGGTCAGAGGGGCTTTTATGCGTCCACCTTGTATCCAGGGGGTCTCAGTTCCTCAGAGCTAAGGAGGAAAGGGGTGGCAGGAGTTTTTGTTCGAGGTTGCACTGCTCCCAATGCACCAAAGCTACGGTGTTTGTTCTGAGAGGCTTAAGAGCCGGCCAGGTTGGTCAGGGGGTCCGGTTTCCTCTGCGAATTTGTAGGTCAGTTGTGTAGATTTTTAGCTCTTGTATTTTTATACGACCGTTTGACACAGCTGATTCGCACATTTGTTCTTTTTTCCCATTACGATGAGTCGATATGGATTGAGATTGTTGCTTACTCTTTGTTTTTCCCTACTCGCTCCGTTCCCTCTTCCTTCTAGGCGTTATTTCAGTGTTAACCATTATTCTTTACTTTTGTTTTTTAATTTTTTTTATTATTCGGTCAGAATGCTTTGATTAGCTTTTTTGACTATCTCCTCTACAATTTTCAGTTGTTCTTTGTCTTTAATTATTTCTGGTTTATGCTTGTCAATGCTCTGTTGGTAATATTTCTGTAATTTTTCTCTTTCATTTTTAGTACTTGAACATGAAGTCAGATAATGGTCAAAGGAAGATTGCGCTTGTCCGCACTTGCACTCCTCCTCTTCGGTGATGCCGAATCTTCTTAAATAGTAAGGGAATCGTCCATGTGCTGAGACCGCTTGCGTTTCCCAATGTCCCAATAGAAAATGGGCCGGTAGGTTGTTCACATTTTTTACCCATTCGTAGCAATATGTTCTCTTACCCATTTCATGTCATTCCGAGTTACATCTGTCACTATATTTTTCTCTAAGTTTCTTTTTGATAAATTTTGATGTGATTGGCACCTCAACATTCTCTCCACTCGTGCATGCTTTTTTAGCTAATTCATCTGCTATTTCGTTCCCTGTTATTCCTTTATGGGCTTGAACGTATGTTAGCGATATTTTGTAGGTTGGCAATAATATATCCTGTTTGATAGAATACACGAAGTAATTTTTATTATGAGCATTTTCTAAGCCTTTTAAGACAGATAGGCTGTCTGTTAAAATTTGGTAAGATTTGTAACTATCCATGCTTTTAATTTTTCCTAATGCTTCTCTGATTGCGATTGCTTCTGCTTCGAAGTTGCTGGAGTAGTTTGGTAGTTTAAATACCTTGGTCTCTAATATAACGCCATTTTTGTCGATGACCATGTGCCGTGTTTGGTATTGTTCTGTGTCCTTTACATATTTTAATTAAAGGTTGCCGTTGTATACTTCTTAATTTCCTTATTATGTGACTTTTATTAGAGTACCATATTGGTGACGCACACACAATTGCTCTTTCGATACCTCTGATGTAAATGCCTCTTAGTTGTTTTGTTGACATACCCCAACTGTTGTTTGCGAATTTAGCTAATCCTATTGTAAATTTTTGTATCTTTAATATTGTTAAGATAAGTCAAAAAAGAAAAATTACTGTCAAAGGTTACTCCCAAGATCTTTATTTCGCTGGATTTTTTATATTATTGTTCCCCAATTTTATTATGGGTGGTCTATTCTGGTATTCCTTTCCTAATATTAGGTATTTACACTTACCGTGAGAAAATGTTAGTTTGTTTTCCTCACTCCACTTTTGTACTATTTTAAGTGCTTGATTACTCCTATTTTCCATTTGTGCCCTGGTTTGAGCTGTTATCACTAATGTTATATCGTCTGAAAAAGCCTGAATTTTTGTTCCAAACGGCATTGTTGTGTTTAGTATTTTGGCCACCATGATATTCCAAAATATCGGGCTCACTGGTGAACCTTGTGGTGTACCTCCAATTAATTGGAATTCAATATTTTGTGATGGTAGTTCATATGTTATGCTTCTTCCATGAAGTAAGTGTTTATTAACATTTATGATATATGTCCGCATTTTCAACTCCATAAGTCCAGTTAAAGGACCCCTGACACCGAATTTGGAAACTCGAGATGCTTGTGTTGTTTGATAGTCCTGCATGCGGGGGCACTTTTGACCGATTATGAGTGACGAGCGTTGCCTTTAAGATATTTTAATTTGGTTTTAAAGTAAGCCTGAGTGCTCATCTGAAGTTTGAACTCCTATCAACATAACCACTAGTATGACGTAGACGTAGGCCCCTTGTGACGTTGCAGAGGTAAAGCAAGTGTTGTCGACGTCACAAACAGAAATATGCGCGGTGCATGCACTGTGGTATATTGTGAAGCATGTTTGCTATCCCACCTTCTCCTTCTTCGGTACGTGTCGGCAGGCAGCGTGAGCTCTCCGTGTGTGTGTTCTCCAACTGGCAGTTCAACAAGCGCGTGGCTGACGTCACCCAATACTGAGCGCACGTCAACACGCGTGCCCCGAGGCGCGACCGCCGCGGCGCGGCGCTAGTTTCTTATCCTCTTTCGGCGCGCGTTCTGAACCTACACAAAAATGACCATAATTAACGCTGCTAGGATTATTTAGACATCACGTTGCAGGATTTACGGTGTCATTCCGTGATTACAAGACATAGACCTACTTATTACAACATAAATATCACAAACAAGAAATCGGCTGTCAGGGGCCCTTTAAGATTCTACTTGAATCTACGCTTCCAAAAGCGTTTTTTATGTCTAGGGATATAATAGCTACTTTAAGTTTGTCTATTTTTGCTTTTTCCACTGTAGTTTTTAGTGTCTGTAATGCGTGCACTGCTGATGTTCCATAGGTAAATCCGTATTGATTCTGTGGAATAAGTCTGTTAATGTGCAAGTGATGGTAGATTCTTTGATACAGTAATTTTTCATAGATCATGCTGAATATAGAGTTAATTGCAATTGGTCTAAGGTTACACGGATCATTTTGTCCTTTATTTCTTTGCTGAGGAATTAGAATTATTTTTGATTTTCTCCATGCTCTCGGAAAATAGTTTAATTTGAGTGCTGTATTTAATATAAAATGAAATATCTTTTTATGTTTATTATATAGTGTCTGTAGAAATGATGTAATGTTGTCTGGCCTTTCGTAAACCTTTACTTACGTTACTTATCTCCTCTTCAGAGAATGATTGTTCCTCATCCTGGACTTCGTTATTTAAGCTTTGGCTCAATGCTATTCCCTCCTTTGTATTTGCGTCTACGTTCTGTTCATTACATTGTTCCCTTGTGGTTTTGTATAGTGCTTTTATTATTTCTGTTGCTTTTTCTTCTATATCTGTTGTTAGGTTTCCGTCGGCTTTCATAACTGGATTTAATACTATTGCCTTTTTAACCATTTGTAGCAATTTTATATGCCTGAAAGGGTTTTTCTTTGTAATTTCAGCACAATATTCTTTTTAAGAAAGATCTTTGCTTTCGTTAATATTTTTTTGATAAGTTGTAAATGCTTCGTAGTATTGCTTCTTGTATATCTCTCGCTGGATTCCGACTCTTGCTTTCTGAAATCTCCTTCTGTGAGCCCTAACTTTTTTGCGTTCTATCTCCAACTGTGGTGTCCACCACGGTTTGGCTATTTTCTCCAAATTACCATGTTTTACTGTTTTCGAATATTTGTTTTTTAGTTTGTCTATTTTTTGTATATCTGATTAATTAAGTCATCTAGTTGGTCTGAGCTTTCTATGTCTTGTTCAACTATTTCATCAAGCCACCTATCTTGTCCTAGTTCTTGTAATAATTTAAATTCCCCGGTTTTAGTAAGCCTTTTCTGTCTGTTTTCTTTTCTGTTAAATATTTTTGTATATACTTATCATCTGATTCGCTGGGTACATCTAGGACTTCCCACTGTTCTATGTGCGGTAGAATTGACTGAGTTGTCAATGTTATATCTATCCAACTGCGACCGTTCTTGGTTTCAAATGTGGGAATGATTCCGTCGTTGATTATATTTAGATTATTTAATATAAGTGACAGGTGGAAACATGAAAATATTGATATGCATGTCATGATTTTCATGTTACCATCTCTGTCATTGATATTCGTCATACAGTCACGGTCGCACAATACCACTTTTGGTGTATTCAAGCCAGTGAACCGCCCGCGAGTGCACCATCAGAGCGGGGCATGTAAATCATGCTGTACATTGAATAAAAAAATGCATGTCATGATATTGATGTTACCACCTGTCATTCACGTTCGTCATGCAGTCACCTCACGAAACACCAATTTTTGTGTAATCAAGCTAGCGAACAGGCTGCGAGCGCATCATGAGCGTGGCATGTAAATCATACCGTACATGACATGCATGTCAGTATTTCCATGTCACCACGTGTCATTTACGTTCGTCATGCAGTCACGCGACACAATACAAATTTTGGCGCATATTAAGCTAGCGAACCGGCCGTGAGCCCATCATAAGCGTGGCATGTAAATCATGCCATACATGACATGCATGCCATTATTTTCATGTCACCGCCTGTCACTTACTTTCGTCATACAGTCACGCGATGAAATACGAATTTTGCGTATATAGCTAGCGAACCGGCCGCGAGTATACATTACGAGCGTGGCAAGTAAGTCATTCCGTACATGACATGCAAGTCATGATTTTCACTGCTCCCATCTGTAATTTACGTTCGTCATACAGAAATGTCTCGTCATAGCAATTTTGGTTTATATCCATTTAATTAAACGGCCGCGAGCGCCCCGAGACCATGTCCTGTAAATCATGTTGTCCATGACATGCATGTCATGATTTGCACGTTAGGACCAGTCACTGATGTTTGTCATAAACTCTTGTCACGCCATACTAATTGTGGCATATATAAATTTAACAAAACGGCCGCAAGAGCACCAAGACAGTGGCGTGTAAATCATGCGGTTCATGACATGGATGTTCGGATTTTCATGTTCTGACCTGTCATTTATATTCACTAGCAGCATTTATAGACACTAGCATTTATGTGGCGAAGCTGTTGACAGCGCGCGGCGGCGAAGAGAAAAGGAATGCGGTACTTTTCCCGTTCTAGTGATTTTAAGGCGCAGCAGCGCCCCTGGCCCAGGTTTTGTCGTCTATGCACCCGGCAGGCGCCTTGAAGTTATAAGCAGGATGCAGCATTGTCTTGTGACATGCGACAGGTAGTTTTTTAGATCATCTTATGGCGGAGT
The DNA here is from genome assembly GCF_013339695.2 of Rhipicephalus sanguineus. Taxonomy (NCBI): domain Eukaryota; kingdom Metazoa; phylum Arthropoda; class Arachnida; order Ixodida; family Ixodidae; genus Rhipicephalus; species Rhipicephalus sanguineus. The sequence goes on along the minus strand of NC_051179.1, from coordinate 129,129,630 downwards.
TCAATCCGGTGGTGGTGTACGGCGTGACCCCCCTTACTGCGCATGCGCAAACCCTCTCCACACCTCTTTTCCTACGCTCCCCCCTCTCGCGCTTCATTCTCTCCTGCGCAACGCCGCGATGAGCGCCAGCGCATCCCCTTCCCCTCTCCTATACGCCCCCCTCTCACGCGCCTGTCGACCACGTTCCCCACTCGCCCTGTGAGAATTAACCACTGATAGGTTTGCTGGATGGCGCTTTGCTGCTGTCACGGCCGGGCGCGCGCACGGCCACCAGAAGTTTAAGCGCTCGTCCCGGAAGTGGGTCGTCTACTGCGCTTCTCAGCCGCCGATTAGCATTCATTTTGGCTTGTAGTTAACACCTCATTGCATTTTTTAAGACGTAATTTTTTTCCAGACCACAAATACTATGCTACAGAAAGATGCGACGTGACTATGAAGCAGAATTTAGCAGAGAAAAGGAATGAAAAGATCCGTTGTGTCTTGGTTTTAGCGGACAAGGCGCAGCTCGTACGAGATTCACGCTAGCGAGCGGACACTACGACCGGTGTAAATATACACGTCTTACAATAAATTAACAGTCGTAAAATCACATAGCCGAACTTGGAAGATTTACAAAGCCATGTACGTGCGTCTAAGTACATTAGCCACGCATCTTTCAACGGACAATATGCTAACGCGATGCGCCTTTCTCCTCCCGTCAACCCCCTGTCAATAGTGAATGGGGGACGCGTTTCACCGGGCGCTGGAAAAGCGTTAGGAAGAACATGGCTACCGAAAACGAGCGTTAGCCAATGAGATTCGTCGGCGGGGCTTCAATGGTTGTCGGTACTTAGGAAAGAACAGGGAAAAATCTAGAGACTTTAAACCAACGCACACGAAAAGACGATAAGCGAGTTCAATATGAACGCGAAAGACCGGCACAGAAGTTTCGGTTATGGGGCTGCTGCATGCTTAGAATAAAAATACCCTGCAGTGACTGCGCTGCTTGCTCCTGTTATAACTTACAAAAAACGAATACATTAGAACCCTTCGCAGTACTGTAAGCAAAAGTGTGCAAATATATTCGTAACCAGGGCGTAGTGAAAGTGTCACCCAGGGTAAGTTTTGCTGGAGTATTAATAATTTATGGGGTGTTACGAGCCGAGATTACGATATGATAATGAATCACGCTTAGAGAAGGGCTCGGCATAAGTTCAACAACCTGGGGTTCTCTCACATGTACTGACATCGCACAGTACACGGACCTCTAGCATTTCGCCGTCATCGAATGCGACCGCCGAGGCCGGGATCGAACCCGCGCATTTCGGAGTCGGCAGCCGTGCACCTTAGCCACAGAGCCATCAAGGCGACAGTTTTGCTCTAGAGAAAGATTTATGGTTTGATGAACACATACATTGCTAGTTTTGAGGGAAAATAACCCAGTCTGCACATTGGTGCCTATTGGAAACCGACATTTTCTATTTTGATTCGCCAAGTGGTTACAGCTTTTATCGACAATTTTAGCAAATGCTGTACAGTTTACGGCACAACAAGCAGGTATTTTTGGCGAAATGCGCACGACACCGGCCCAAACGTTGCAGCAGCTACGCTTCCACGGCGGCCATTTGCCGAACTTCCGGGGCGAGTGCTCTAACTTCCGGTGACCGTGCGCCGGATAGGGGCTTTAGCGCCGGAGAGCTCGAAGTGCCATCCAGCAAACCTAGTGGAGATCAGTGAATTAACGGCCAGGCTAGAGGGAATTAAGACACGACGCGCGTAGCGTTCCTCTTCGCGTTCCACGACGCGAGGTCGGTAGCCGAGGCCGGTAGCACGGCCGCTCGATGAAGCATATGCCCCGAACGCCAACGGAACGCGATCGTGCAAGTGCTCCGGCTTCGCATCGCCTCATGGTCCCCTTTAGCGGGAGATGGTGTAATTTTTTTAATTCACGCGGTTGCCCATCCGTTCAGCTTTGCACGATGTACTACGTACGTGTGCGCGTCTGTTCGTTACCGTGCAACATGTTCAGAAGACACGCCGTTCTCTCAATCGTTCCTTAGAAACTTCACGAGTTACCATTACAGTTCCACCGATTCTTATCGCAACAGTGGTGTTCCTCCCAATAGGACTAGTTCCTGGAACGTCGTTCCTTGGTACCCCATTCCGCACGACACTGGACAAACCCAACTGAATACAATGGCTAAACATTAAAGCCCCATATTACTTGGATATACATTGAAGCCACATATTAGTTTTGATGTCTTGTTAATCTTAAAGACACACGAGCAGAAGCAAAGTGTATGACCGGGCATAATTCATAATGACACGACACAAGGTGTCCCCTGTAGACTTGGGAAAAATCTCGTTGCACATTAAATCTCTGTATGCTCCCTGAAGGTGTAATATCTGACATATTCGAGACCCTCACTTCAGTAATTTGGAAGAGGAGGAACCAACCCAGCTGCTTCAACGTCTTTATTTCGTAGCCCTCATTTTCTTCAGCGAAATTCCTTAACCAATTATGTAAAAATAGGTTATTTCCCTTTTAGTTTCCTTGGTTCTCGTGTGTTGGTTTCATTATGATTTTGGTTCACGGTAATCAAGTGCCAGCACTTCTCTTCTCGTTCAGTTTAAACATATTAGTTTGCAAACAGAGAAAGAGGCTGCCAAAGAGCCTTATGTGTGAAGTCCAGACCGCCTTTCAGAAGAACGTTGTGTCCTGCTACACTTTTGTATCGACATGTCACCAAAACACTCGCATAATGTCACTTTCCGAACTATGTGCGCACATGGCACGATAGAGCAGTTACCAGATACCTGGGCTCACCCTACCTTTGTGCCCAATGCTGATTATCTCCTAGATCAGCGGTGAGGGCTGCGTCATTCCCTGCTGTGCAACCAAGGCCGGATTAACTGGGCTGAGGACTCGGTTGAAAAAAACAAGGGGGTTTTCGGAAACCTGCGGCCCCGGAGTCAGCCGCAGGTTTCCGAAAAAGCTTTTAGCAATTTTTATTTAATTATTGCAATTACTTCTTCTGTTAATTATATTATTTTATGCCTTGTTCGTTCATTTGAAGCCGGTTTTGAACATTGCTAGCTGTGTTATGGCCTGTATTGAGCGATTTACTGTGAGCGTGATCACGCCACACGAGATGCACAGATGGACAAGCCGGGTCCCTAAAGTGCTCCGCACTTAGAATAGCTTCCTCTACCTACTTCACTAATTCGGCAATGCACGCTTTGGTTGCCTGCGTGTGAGCACTGCCGAAGTAGACAGATGGGCCATTTTCAAAAACTGTTCGCACATCCATACAGTAGATACGCTACCAATCCTGTGGTAGCGTACTTGATCTAGCAAAGCAAATTTAAGCTCTCCTCAGGCAGTGTTTCCATACAGTTAATATAATGCACGTTGTGTATGGCAACTGAGCCAACAAATAATTTAAATGGTTTATTATGCAAAATATCATACGGGGAGCTGAATATTTTAGAAAAGGTGGCACCTACAGAAAATGCGATCGATACCGAACTTTAACAAAAAAAAACTGTTTTCAATAACACTCTCGAATAAGCAGTCCATGTTTTCAATTATCCACAGATTACTCACTCTTAAACAGGAAATACACTTACATTTTTGCAGGCAATATCGACTTTTATAAGAGGGGAAAGCACATTATTATTACACCCATTCTTTCTGCCATTAAACTGTGGAATAAATTTTCATTTTCAGTAAAATTTTCCGCTTCAACACGGTGCAGAAAATAGGTTATGGGATTCGAAGAATTCAACCTTAAAAATAGCGTGTATACTTACTAACACGTTTTCTTCCTTTGTCCATCTTTTAGGAAAGTGAAGAAAGGCATGTGCCCAAGAGTTTATAATGGGCTCTAAAAATGCTGCTCTTCCAACTTCCGCTAATACTGTGTTGCGCTTTCCGCGCAGGCCTGGCATTTAAGCAAGGAAAGAAAGGCATCTACGTTTCTACAAGTGTTTTCGTGCCTTTTGCTGGGACAGTTTCTTGACGAGACCTTCAGGATTGAGCCTCCTAATAATCTCCGTCTCCACTCCCCCCGCAGCGACAAATCGCTGGGGCGGTAGTCAGTCATCGTTGATCAAAGCCTCTTCTTGATCGATTTGAGCTTGCTGAGTGATCTTTCTGAGTACAGTTAGTGGCCATCAAGTGCTAAAATATTCTAACAGCAACATGAATATCTGGGAATGAAAGTTCAAGCTTTTATGAATTAAAAGTTTCAGCATGTCTGCCAGACAGCCTTCGTTGCACGCAAATGAAGTAAACTGTTCAAGCTAACCGGGAAATGTGCCAGCCAGATCAAAAGGGTGCTTTTTCACGAGGTCCATTGCCTGCAGGTGCATCTGCACTGGGTAAAAGGAGTTCCACTCTGTAATAACAGCAAACTGCGACCAGACATCGGTGTCAGCGCCCAAGCAAGCTGTGAAAGCGTGCAGGAGATTGCCAATCACGAGGAAGGTTTCACAGTGGAACTTAGCTGAAAGATTTTCGAGGCTCAGGCGTGCTCGTGCCTTCAGTGCTGTCATTTGATGTCGATTGTTTTCGCTTTCTCTGGCTACTTGAACAGAAATTGTCCGACACTCCCTTCGCATGCTTTTCAATTTCATCGAACCTCTCTCTAAACCCGGATATGGTTTCGCATTACGATTTCATCAGACTTAAGTCAGCATTCAATGACAGTGCTGGGCTCTGAAGTGCCTTGCTGGTGGCATGTCAGTGCTGCAAACTCTATCCCAAAACTAAGCCATGAGTGCGGTTTCCAATGTTGTCATTACCTTCAGCAAAGAATTTGCCTCGTGCTTCGTTTCTGATCACTCATTATCACCTTCGCATAGTTCCATCAAGGTGGCTTTAATTTCATTAGGACCTGCCACGACAGCCCTCATTCAATCCGCTTGCGCTGACCACCACGTGTCTGACCCTTGCTTTGGCATTACTGCTGCTGCGTTATGTTTCAAGTGAGCTTGGAGTACAGCCCAGCGATGAATAGATACAGCAAAGAAAACGTGCATACGCTGTAAAAGCCGGAAAAAATCTAACCGCTTACCGAAAAGAGCTTGCAGCTTTTACAACCTCTTCAACATTCGTCGAGGGGAGGTGGGATGTCCTGCCACATCCATCGTTCCCAAAGTTCTTTATATGCGTAGCAAGGAAAGGATCAAACTTGGCGATAAGTTCCTGGCACGCAAGGAAGTAGCATTTTTGGGGAAACAGTTTAAACCGTTGAATTCCGAGAGACAGCCCTGGTTCTGCTTGAAACATACCTACACGAAGCATCCCTTATCGAAATAGGTAACCTCTCTTTAGATAAGGAAAGTCACCAAGAGGCATAAAGTTTTTTAACCAAACTACGAAGTCTGCCATTTTGTTCAACTCTCGGAGGGCCCGGTTCATTTGAACCCTTTGAATTTTGAACCCTGGGTGCAACCTTCGCCTCGCAGAGCATGCACACAGTTGAACAGGTGCGCACGCTGGTACCATCGGCGTCAAATGAAACGCAAACAGCGGCAAGCATTTGCAATGGTATAGTGCGCACCATCCAGTTATCACCATGGACGTGCATTTTCAGGGTGCTGCCAAACTGGATGTGAGCACCAGCCAATGGTGATGACTGGAAGGCGCACACTATACCCTAGCGAATGCTTGCTGCAGTTCGCATTTCATGCCGATAGTAGAGCTGCACTTCCACCCACTGCACCATAGCTTGTGCACACACCTCTCGTTCCTGAACTCCACAGCCATAGGTGAACATTCATATATGGCTGAGACAGCCCAATGGCAACTGTCAACAAAGAATGCGACGTACATACTTGCTGTACGAAGGCCACAGAATAGCAAACATCCCCATCACAAAATGGTTCAAATCCATTCACTGTTCAATTATTTTACAGCAGAGCTTAGTGGTTGAGGTTTGCTGTGTGTCGTAGATAGAAAATTACCATCATCATGAAGTGGCACGCACTCAAATGACCGCCCAAGCATTCTGTACAGATGGTTAACAGGAGAATCTGAAGCACGCCCACCAGCTCTGCTGTGACCCAGCCTTGTGCGACTCAGTGCAAGCTGCACTTTATTATCCTTTCTCTTCAATGTGAGCTCTTTTGCCTTACAGGTCACAGAAGGTGTCTCCAACCTTTTACGTTACTGACAATAAACATTTCTCCTACAGCCAGCATAGAGGATGATATGCACCTTTTTCTGCATTATACCTCGTCACTTTCCTCCAATGCATCCACCTGCAATTTTCAAAGCTATGGTGTAGTGTTCAGAGGGTCTCCCTTCAATTCAGGAGGCGCAGGGTGGGAACCCAGTGCCGGTGGGCGCCAATAGTTTTTCTGATAGAGGGTTACCTCAACCTGGCATTCGTTGGTGTGAATAAGCAAGGGAGGTTTACAATAAAGAAGACTCACCTTTCTGCAACCCACAAGGGAACACGGCTCAGCGTCAGTGGTGGTAGGGGAAACGAAGGGAAGGAAGTTAGAGAAAAGTCCACTTTTTCGAGAAATGAGCACCCATAACACCGACTGCCAGGCTGGGGTACCTGCTCTGCCCATAGAAACAAAGACCTCCGAGAAGCTTGCCTTTCTTGTTCTTGTTCTTGTTTGCCTTCAACTATGGCTCACACCCACTGCGGGGGATTGGCCAAGAAGTGAGTGGTTTTATAACATGTTAGAATACTTTAGAAAGGAGGTTACAGAATAGAAACTTTACAAGTTTGATAGAAAATTTTGGCGCTCGATCAAATATGAATATATATAGTAATAATGAAATAAAAAAAAAATCAATGGCCGAATCTTTAAAAATATATCCATGTCTCGACACACAAGGATAATAATATAGATTATCTAGTTAACCGATTGGTTTCATTGAGGTAATCCCGCACAGCCACGCAAACCTTCGCATTGGAGAACCCAGAAATAGAGGCTCCAAAAGACAAAATCACAGGCACAGATAAATTCAATCCTATAGCACGTAAAGGTGTTTCCAAAAGGATTTTTCGTGCTGTAGTATATCGCCTGCAGGTCAGAAAGAAATGATCAATAGTTTCTAGCTCACCACAGAAAGCGCACAGTGGAGAAGGTGCCTGAGCAGACCTGTGTTGATAGAAATTTAGTTTCGGTGCACGACAGCGCAGTCTCGTAATTGACACTTCCAGTTTACGGGTTTGACAAAATGACCGCCGCCAAGGATATAAGTGCCGATATTCTGTGGAACTTGTCAGTGCTGTGTCTGCAAAGGCTTCCATAATGCTACGCCTGCGAAATCGCGCAGCCGTCACATAAGCGGATGTTGGAAAATAAGGTAAAATCGGTCCACTGATCGACGACTTCGCTAAAGAATCGGCAATTTCATTTAGGAACAACCCTTTGTGTCCAGGAACCCAAACTAAGCGAACTTTTCTCAAATGCGCGGGTACCAGTGCACGAAACGCCTTTATTACGTAGGATTCAGCCCCAGCAGAAAGTGCAGCACAGAGAGATAGAGAATCTGTAATTATAACGGCAGATTTAATTGCCGAGTTTAACTTTCAATTCTACTTTCTCTTCTACTACTGCTCTTCCATACGACTTCATGCCATTCTCGAATGTGAGTTGCCAAACTAAGCATTTTTCCCAACCTTCAAGCAAGCTTTCACTGTAACTGCTAATCAGCAAACTCTGGCCTCTCTGCCACATCTCCCCTTCTTTAACCCTTAAAGATGCTTTGTCCACAATTGTGTACACTACTTGTTTTTGCTAGTTGTGCCTGCTAGCGGCTACGCGCAAGATACATTGGTCGTTTGATGAATTGAACCTCCTGTCACAATAAATGTCTTCATTTACCTTAATTTTACAGTTGACTTTTAAATATAGTAGCTTTGCAGCAGTAACTACCATGTTCGACGAGTAGTTTAGTTCGACGTGCCGCTTACCGCGAAGCGCTACATAAGTATAATTTTTCATTGCTCAGAATGAACATAGCCGAAAATGAATTTACTCTGTATTTCTATCCTGATATTTTATTCTATTTATGCAAAAACAGAGCATGAATAACATCAGGATAAATAGATATTTATTCCCGATTTAATTAGGATGAATTACTACAACACACATAAATCAACGTATTATGACATTATTTTTGTTAAAATAGAATATCGAGTGCCTTGAAATACCATTGCGTGAATTAGACGCATTTTGAGAGAATTCATAGGTGACGTCTGAAAGCGCCAGTAACCAGGCTCTCACTTTTTTTTACACCACAAACAAGTTCACTATTTCTTACAAATGACCGCAGCGATGACATTTCAAAAAAAAAAAATTAAAAAAAAATTACCACAGGCCTCTCCAGCGCCTGCCCAGACCTCTTCGCCCGCAAAGTAACATAATAGTGCCCACGTACAGTCTTACCTAGCACGGTAGCACCTACTTCGTCAATTGGTTCTTGGCACTATGAAACGGCGCCTTGGCCTGGCGGAGTTGCAGTTTTGGCTGCGCAGTCCCCATGTTTGTTTTTCTGTGCTGCCCTCTGCCATTTTGATCGGGGCTGAGACTACCAGCACAACTGATATATCCACAATGAAAGTCTGAGAGATGAATAAGCGCTTCGTGAATTTACCGCTAGAGAAGGTGCGCATGCGCGGTGGCATATTCGTTTACCTCAACAGCACCTTGCACTCCTCACATCGCACTTCTTGATGAAGCCATCCTGAAACAAGGGACACATAGAGGAATTCTTGCTTGGTCATTGGCTGAGCGCTGATGATGTAATCACTGACATCATGCTACATTATCGAAGTTGGTGTAGCCCGACAGTGAGCTACACCTACACCTCTTCGCTGAGAGTTGGAAGGCTGAGTGAGAAACCAAAACCAGCCGAAAGCAGGTTGTTCTATACCATGTAACCTACTGTATACAGCGCTTACAAAAATTTTGTAGCAGCATGTTCATGTCGTACACATACTGTTATTTTTACAGTTAAAAATCTTGGAGCTCGGGGTTGTCTAATGGCCTTTCAAGGTAAGCCTGTACGGCCCTCACCTTTAAGGCTTCTTGTTTCCATGATGAGGCCTATCATTCGTGAGGTCATGTTTTTGTGAAAAAAATGCATTGTAGTGGACACAGGAAAATGGACACTATCCTGTGTGGATACGGATGTGTCTCACGAGATGGTTTTTCTGTGCAAAGGATGCACTGCAGTGGACACAGGAAAAGGGCCGCTCTCCTGTGTGGATACGAATGTGTCTCACGAGACGGTCTTTCTGCACAAAGGATGCACTGCAGTAGACACAGGAGAAGGGGCGCGCTCCTGTGTGGATACTTTGGATGTGTCTTTTGACGTCGTTTTGCTGCACAAAGGATGCACTGCAGTGGACACAGGAAAAGGGCCGCTCTCCTGTGTGGGATACGTATGTGTCTCACGAGACTGTCTTTCTGCGAAAAGGACGCACTGCAATGGGCACACGAAAAGGGCCGCTCTCCTGTGTGCATGCGGATGTGTCTCACGAGGCTGTTTTTGTGCGCAAAGGATGCATTGCAGTGGACACAGGAGAAAGGGCGCTCTCCTGTGTGGATACTACGGATGTGTCTCTTGAGGTCATTCTGCTGCACAAAGGATGCACTGCAGCGGACACAGGAAAATGGACGCTCTCCAGTGTGCGTGTACATGTGTCTCACGAGGTCAGCTTTTCCGCACAAAGGATGCACTGCAGCGGACACAGGAAAATGGACGCTCTCCAGTGTGCATGTACATGTGTCTTACAAGGTCGTTTTTCTGCACAAAGGATGCACTGCAGCGAACACAGGAAAATGGACGCTCTCCAGTGTGCGTGTACATGTGTCTCACGAGGCTGTTTTTCTGCACAAAGGACGCATTGCAGTGGACACAGGGGAAGGGGCGCTCTCCAGTGTGCATGTACATGTGTCTCACGAGGTCGTTTTTTTGCACAAAGGATGCACTGCAGCGGACACAGGAAAATGGACGCTCTCCAGTGTGTATGTATGTGTGTCTCACGAGGTTGTTTTTCTGCATAAAGGATGCATTGCAGTGGACACAAGAGAAGGGGCGCTCTGCTGTGTGGGTGCACACGTGAGCCACCAGCTTGGACTTCTTAGCGAATGCCGCTGGACACAAGTGGCACTGTAAGGGGGGCTCTCCCATGTGTTTCTGAAGGTGTCTGCTCATAGTCAATTTGTCCAGGGTCACATAGGTGCACTGCTGGCAGGACTGGAGTCGGCCTCGTACGCATGCCAAGGAAGAGGACCGTTCCAAGGACGCAAAAGACAAGGAGCCTGCAAAGCCATCGAGAGCGCACAAAAGCAAGGGATATTATGTTTCATACACTACATGGAACTAGACTAGAGCAGCAGGCAATATACAAGGGTTGCTCCACATGTAAGTGAAGTGGACGATCACCTTGTCTCACACAAACCAAAGCTACTGTTACGGCAACAGTGCACCAACACAGCAAGTTCTGCAAAAATTCCCACCCTGCTGCACATAAACTTTATGCTTAATACATGCCAACACCAGGTGTCAAAAAATTAAAATCTGATTTAGATGCCATTCTGATGCTATATCGAAAGAGTATAAAATGTTAAAATGTGCGCCAACGAACACTAACCACTAAAGTACTTACTGTACTTCTGTTTTCAGAACCCATAGAACCCATAGAAGTGTCCATAGAACACTGCACAGCCATAGAACCACTTCATATTCGAACACATGAAGCAAGCAAAAGAAAAAAATACATTTATAAAGGTTACAATGCATCAACGTGGTCAGAATTACCAAGCACATAACGTGTATTACACAACGAACTCTTTCTTTATATTACTGCCACAATTTACACATTTCACACTAACTTGTCTATACTGCTTCAATGAAAGCATTTGATACCAGGAAATACAAAGTCGCGTAGTGACCAGATAATGTTGCAGGGATTTACACAGTCACTTTCAAATTATAATTTACAACTTACATTGTTAAATCAAAGTGCTACAACTGAGCATTGAGCAACTTATCTGCAAAACTATTTCTCTCAGCACTGCAGACACATACGTAAAACAAAAGGATGCATATTAAATGCCTCGTGTGAATCAGTGCTTAGTAAAACAATAAACATTTCCTCACGTTGATGATTCAAACTTAAATGTTGCAATGAAATCTATTATTTTTCCAATTTCAATGGTATTATAGACCAACAGTGGCAAAAGCGACTAGTCAGTATAGTCAGTACTATAATAACTGGGGTTTAACATCACAAAACCACTATATTGTCGTGAGAGGAAATGACAAACAGAAAACTCGAAGCGAACGGCTGTTTATTTCGGCCACAACAGACACTAACTTCTTCACTCTCTTCTTGCGCCACCACTAGAGCGCAGCATTACCTTCTCCCCACAAAAAAGGAGACATCGTGTTGATTCCGACTCTCTGACTAACAGGAAAAGATAAGGCAAAAAAAATGTTTTTGTATGTTGCACAGCACAAGGGCGAGATAAAAGAAATGAGAAAGAAATGCACAATGGTCCTGAAGGCAGGCTCCGCACCACGAAGTTTGTGACTTGCAGTCAACGTGAATGGTACGGCTTTATCTTGGAGACATGAACATCCGAGGAGCGTAGTCTATGGGAGTGGTGCGATGTGTCTGCTGGGACAACTTTGTAGTTGACTTCACTGAGAGGATGAAGAACTCTCTAGGGTCCAAAGTATCGGCATAACAATTTCTATGAGTGCCCTCGTTGACGTATAAGGGGTTCAAACCCAGACTAGGTCGCCAGGCTCGTATGTTATATTTCTGTGAAGGGTGTTGTATAGCGAGCATCCTGATTTAGCTGCGACAAAATGCGTAAGCGTGCAAGATTCCGGGCTTCTTTGGCATGCTGAACAAATACGTCTGTATCCGGGGTAGTCACGTCCGGCGGAGTTGGCTGCAGCATGATGTCAAGCATAGTGGTGACGACGCAGCCGTAAACCAGACTAAAAGGATCAAAGCCGGTGGTTTCCTGAAGAGCAGAGTTGTAGGCAAATGTGACATATGGGAGGATTTCGTCCCAATTCTTGTGATCCTTGGCGAGATAAATCAAAGCATATCTGCAATCGTTTTGTTAAGGCGTTCGGTTAACCCGTTGGTCTGCAGGTGGTACGCAATTGCTGTTCGACGTGTCGTAGCACTCAGCCGCAGGATATCTCGGAGCAACTGTGCCATAAATGCAGTACCACGATCTGTGATGACCACAGCGGGGGCACCGTGGTGGAGAACGATGTTTTTGGGAAAAAAAAGATAGTTTTGTCGCAATGGCGAAGCAATGAATGCGATAGCAACAAATTGGAATGTAACGCGAAGAACGGAAAGCAGCTAGAAATTTCCAGCACGTCGCTTAAGTGCAAAGGACGCACAAACACACACACAGGGCGAGCACGAACTATCAAGTGTCTCAGTTGTTACTTATTTCTGTTTGAGCGTGCTCGTTTCGCAAACGCGGCTGCTGCAGCGAGCAAAGTGACCTTCGTACGCTCTGTAACTTCAGCGCGGACATCGCGGTGAAGGCACAAAGCATACAACCTCTCCTCCTCCCTCCATGAGACAAGCGCCACGCAGGCGCGCGCACGCACCGCTATGAGCGGGACGATGACCTTTAAAGCGCGCCCCTCGTGAATGGTGTATATAAATAGCTCGCAGTTAGCATGCTGAAAGACAGTACTACTCGTGGCCTAGCTGTCTAACGCCGCGCGCTGCGGAGCGAGAAGTCGCGCGTTCGATTTCGTGCGTCGGAAAGTATTTCTGAATTGTTTTTCTTCATAGTTTTTGTTTATACACACACACACACACACACATACATATACATATACAGGAAATGACGCCGACGCCGACGGCAAAAACCAGCCGAGAGTGTCCATATAATTGCTATCGCAATAAAAGTTAGCCACATCAGAAGCAGTTGCTCGCTAAATGGCTTGTGTTGCGCAGTATCTAGACAAGTAGTCGGTGACGACAAGAATCTCGCGGTTATCAGCTGAAGATTTCGGAAACGGGACGAGTAAATCCATCCCGACCTGTGCAAAAGGTCTGTGAGGGGCTCGTACAGCCTGAAGCAGGCCAGCTGGTTTCATTGGTCGATTTTTGCAGCATTGGCAAGCTGTGCAAGTCTTGACGTACCGCCTGACGGTTTTTGTAAGTTTCCGCCAGCAGTATTTCTACTTGATCCTTGCCTGAGTATGCGCGAAGCCAAGATCCCGGACGATGGTTCGTCATGGCATGCACGCAAAATGTCGTTGCGGAGAGCAGCAGGAACAACCATGAGGTAAACAGTTTTCGTAGGATGAAAGTTGCGCTTGTAGAGGACGCCGTTGCGTAGACAGAAAGATGAGAAGTCATGCGCAAACTGACGTGGGGGTTGTGGGCAACATCTCTCAAGGTACTCGATCAGTGGTTGCAGTTTTAAGTCGTCGCATTGCTGCTGAGCCACGTTTAAGGACGTCAGAACAGAATGGCAACTGAAGTCTTCGTCATTGTGTTCTTGAACGGTCTCGACGGGTGCGCGGGAAAGATAGAAGGCGTCGGTGTGTTTCTGGCCAAACTTGTGTAAACTACTGTTATATCGAATTCCTGTAACCGAAGGCACCATCTTCCGAGACGGCCCGAAAGATCTTTAAGATTCGGCAGCCAGCAGAGAGAGTGGTGGTCACTGACGATTCGGAAGGGGCGTCCGTACAGGTATGGCCTGAATAGTAGTTCATACCACCCCCAGATATTCTTTTTCAGTCATTGAGTAGTTTTTCTCCGCAGATGACAATGTGCAGCTAGCGTAGGCAATAACGCGTTCCACGCCATCTTGATATTGCACGAGAATGGCTCCAAGACCAAGGTTGCTAGCATCAGTGAGTACTTCTCTGTCTGCTTCTGTGCCAAATTGACCAAGGGTCAGCGGCGTTTGTAGGCGTTGTTGAAGGTAGCGGAAAGCGTCTGATTGTTCTGGACCCCAGACGAAGGCGATATTGTTTTTGATGAGTTGTTGCAGAGGTTCGGCGATATTCGAAAAATTTGGAACATGAGAGCGGTAATATGCACAAAGGCCCAGAAAGCGGCGTCCATCATGCTTTATCTTCGGTATCGGGAACAAAGCAAATGCTATGGCCTTTTCAGGGTCGGGTCGAACACCGCTACTGCTGACAATATAGCCAAGGAATTTAAGCTCCTCGTATCCAAAGTGACACTTTTCCGGCTTCAGAGACAGGCCGGCGGTGCGAATGGCCAAAAGAATAGCGCCTCAAGCCGCTCGATGTGCTGTTCAAACGTCGTAGAAAAAACGACTACGCGGTCAAAGTACACCAACACGAGTGCCACTTCAGCTCACACGAAACTGGGTCCATCATTCGTTGGAATGTGGCTGAAGCGGAGCACAGTCCAAAAGGGAGGACTTTAAATTCGTAGATACCGTCAGGTGTTATAAACGCCGTTTTTGCTCGGTCCCGTTCGTCTACTTCAATCTGCCAATACACATTAAGGAGATCCATTTAATAGAAGTAATGGGCGTGACACAGGCATTCCAATGAGTCATCGATGCGAAGAAGAGGATATACGTCTTTTGTCGTGATCTTGTTCAGTTTGCGGTGGTATACACAGAATCGTAGTGAACCATCTTTCTTCTTAACCAACCCAACAGGTGACGCCCAAAGACTTGTCGATGGTTGAATTACGTCGTCATCGAGCATTTGTTTGAGTTGGTGACGAATGGCATCCTGTTCTTTCTGCGACACATCGTAAGCGTGTTGGCGCACAGGTTACACGTTGGGCTTAGTGATGATTCTGTGCTCCGTTAGAGGGTGTCTGCCGGACCTTCGAGGCAGTGGCAAAACAGTCACTAAAGGATGACAGTAGACTGAGGAGCCTTGCCCGCTTAGGTTGTTCTAATTGGCAATTGACGTTAAGGAGACTAGTCACGTCGACATCCCAGCTATCCTCTGTCGAAATTGTCGTAACCAAAGGGAATGGCGTCCGACTGGTAGCGACATGGCCACCGTCGCACACTCGCGCGGTCGTAGAAACTCTGCGGGACGCCTCGGGTTGGTGCTGGACCGCGAGCTCCTTTTTCTTTCTCCCTTTACGAGCATTCCTCTTTCCTTCTTGCCACTTCCGGTGCACTGTGTGCACTTGCTCTACTTTCCTCTCTCTTGTTTGGCAGAATAAACTAGACGTTGTTACTGAAAAGACGTGTCCATCTCGCAGAACCTGTCTCTACAATGTGGTGACCCGGACGTGATTCACGGCACTGCCGAAGTATTGTAGAGCCATGCAACGCAACGAGACGCACCCCAATACGGAAGCTACCGACCAGTACGACTGATCATGACGTCTTTGCGGTCTCTCTCCGACTCCCACCTTACTGGGACCGCAAGCCTTCGATCTGGTTCCTGGAAGCAGAGTCACAATTTGTGCTTTCTGGCGTGAGCATGGAACAACGCAAGTACCATCTCGTTGTTTCGGCACTGTCACCTGCCGCTGCCGGAGAGGTATCTGACCTGCTTTCAGGACCACCCACTGCCAGACCATAAAGCACTCTCAAGGCTGCTCTACTGGAGCGTTGTCAACACCACGCGAGGTGCGTCAGCTGGCCTTCATCTTGGATTTCTCAAATGACATACGCCACATCAGCGGTGTTGACAACGCTCCAACTGACGCCCTCAGTTGCGTGGATGCCATCACGCGTAGTCGCTCCAAAAGCTGTATCTCAACATCATTTCTGTTCAACCTCCAAGGTCTGGCTACAGCCCAACCAAACGACACCGAGCTTCAACACCTACGCGAAATGTCCACAACTCTTTAGCTCGAAGCAGTGACATTGGAAGATGTGCCAATAATTTGCAACACCTCTACAGGCACACGCAGGCCATTCCTAACCAGCCCTTTCCGGAAGAAAATATTTATGCCTATCACAGCCTTTCTCACTCCGGAATTCATGCTTCCCAAAAGCTTATTTCGTCACGCTTTGTCTGGCCGGGCATGAACGTCAACATCAGGGACTGGGTCCGTGAGTGTGCATCTTGTCAGCACGCCAAAGCTCAACGGTACCCCGTACCTCCGTCAAAGCCTTTCTTGCAACCCGATGAACATTTCGCCGTTGTGCATATCAACATCATTGGCCCGCTACCACCATGTCAAGGCTATCGCTATCTTCTCACCTGTGTCGCTCGTTTCACCCTCTGGCCCGAAGAGACTCCTATGCCCGACATGTCTGCAGCTATAGTCGCAGCAGCTTTTGTTTCCAGCTGGATATTCCGTTTTGGCTGTCCAACAACGATTGTATCTGACCATGTTAGCCAGCTGGAACCTTCCCTCTTTTCGGAGCTTCTGAAAGTTCTTCGTATTTCACACCTACGAATAGCGTGATACCATCCGCGAACAAGCAGCCTCGTCGAGAGATTCCATCGTCATCTTAAGGCAGCACTCACGGCGCACAGTTGCCCTGACAAGCGGGTTGACCTACTCGGAATTCGATTTTCTTTGAAAGAGGACCTCTCCCGTTGCAGTTCCGAGCTTGTTTACTGCAAATAATCATGATGTAGCGCAAAAAGACAAAACGGACACACACAACGACAAACCACTTCACACCTTGCTTCGCCTGCCTGCCGATTTCTTCGAAGAGTGCCACCAAGATAACAGCCACTGAATACGTCAACCAACTGTACGAGGTCGTTCGACACATTTGCCCGCAGCCTACATGCAGCCAGCCACATGTAGCATACATCGCTCAGGACCTAAAAACAGCGACACGTGTGTATGTGTGGCATGGCCCTGAGCGCGCCCCGCTTCAACCACACTACCTCAGCCCCGTCCCTATGTTGGAGCGCCGGCCTGCCAACTTGGTTGTCGACATGAACGAGACACACGATACAATCGCGGTGGAGTGACTGAAGCCAGCGCTCGGCGAAGCACCCGGACTTAATTACCTCGCCGTGGCTCCCTCCGCTGGACACGATGGCTTCTCCTCTCCATCATGCTTCCCGTCACCACCATTGCGCTGCGTTCACTGGGATGACAATTGAACTGGGGATAGCTCGTCGCACCAGGGGGAGCAATCTGTAGTGACACGGCCACCGCCGCACACCCCTGCGGTCGTAAAAACTCTGCGGGACGCCTTGGGTCAATGCCGGACTGCGAGCTCCCTTTTCTTTCTTCCTTTAGAAGCATTCTTCTCTTTCACTCTTGCCACTTCCGGTGCACTGTGTGCACTAGCTCTACTTTTCTCTCTCTTGTTTGGCAGAATAAACTAGACGTTGTTACTGAAAAGACGTGTCCGTCTCGTAGTACCCAGCTCTACAGACTCATCCAGTACCTCTAAGGAAGCTATGGCGGTGCGCTTCGCAAAATGCTTGTATTCGCCACTGACGTTCGTAACAAAAAGCGTAGCCTGGCCATTTCGGAGTCGAACGAAACTTCGAGCAATGGGGACTTCCCAATCAAGCAATAACGTGAGGTTACCTTCAGAAATGCCCGTATTTGGCTTTTCCTGTGGGCACTCAACAAGGACGAAAATGCTACTTTGAGGCGGCAATGTGTCGCAATCATCAACCATGCGTAGTGCCATGCCACGATGTTTGTTCTCAACACCCGAATCTGGAGACACACAGCGAAAGTGACGAACAAATCACGTTGATTAATTATTGCTACATATTCCTGAAGAAAATCACTGACCAAAATAACCAGCCGAGAACATTTGGGCAGTACAAGGAATGACGCCACGAAAGCCGACGCACAAATTTCCAGCCTTGCGGTGCACCTTCCTATGGGTGACACGAGGTGTCCTCTAGCGGTCAGTTGTGGGCCGTCCCACGTTGTCAGCACCTTGCATAGATGGGTTGCCAGCGAAGCACTCAGGACTGAGTATTAGCGTCCGTATCGACAAGTGCAGTCACTGGATAACAGTCGACCAAGACAGTAATGGCAGCGGACGCTCTCTTAGCGGTTTCAGAAGAAGGCGTTAGCGGGTACGTCATGAGGAGGTGGCATCGAAGGAGGATATTTGTCGGTTCGCGTGACAGTGGCCTCACCCCTGGAGGTCGCCGTTCTAGTTTCCCCGGCGTGGACATGAGCCACTGACACCAGGGGACTCAAAGGCTGGTCGAATGCGGTTTGGCGATATGGGTCAACGGGTGGTGGCAGACGTGACTGTCATTGCTGCGGGGCAGGATAAAGATGACTGCTTCCTAAGTATTCCTCAATTTCTTGCGGCCGATCACCACAGCATGGACAACGGGCATCCGGGTGGAATCCGCTGTTGGAGGGTTGCACACCAGGCCCGCAAAAAGCTGTTCCTTTACGCCTCACATTAACGGCGTATTTTCTTTTCCTCCAACATGATGGGGTCGGTCCGTCGAAACAATCGTGACATGTCTTCTACAAGCACAGCGACACTCTCGTTCGGCATTTGAAACCGCGAAGAAAGTGCCTGCTGTGCTCTTTTTTTCCATTCGGGGTTGCTGAAGGCCTCATGAAGCTGCCGGTGGAACTCCTGCCAAATGGTGAATCAAGCTTCGTGGTTCTCGTACCACACTCTTGCCACGTCTACGAGGGAGATGTAAACGTTCAAGTTACGATGATTGTCCCAGTCATTGATGGCAGCGACCCGATCGAAATGGTACAACCAGTCTTCCACATCGTCACTGGCATCGTTATGGAAAGGGATAGGTGTGCAAGGCGTGCTGATGACACAGAGTATGGCAGCAAATGGGTCATGTTCGGTTTGGGTTGCTGCAAACATTTTCCTCGTGGAACTTGCCAGGGGACCGTACTAGTGGTGGCAGACCTTGAAGGCGGCGGCTGCTTCGGTGGATATAAGAAGACCCTGGTGCACTGGCATTGGTTACTTCTGGTGCAGGACCGGCAGGCATAAGACGTCGCAGTACCCAGCTCCTCAACCAGTCTGTCGCGAGAGGAAACGACGAACATGGAACTCGAAGCGAACGGCTGTTTACTTTCGGCCACCAACAGCCACTACGTAACTTCTTCACTCTCTTCTTCCGCCACCACTAGAGCATGGCAATATAATAATGGACGTCCATAATGGAGGGCTCCAGAAAGTTTGACTATCTGGTGTTCTTTAATCTGCACTGACATCGCACAGTACTCGGACCTCTAGCATCTTGCCTCCATCGAAATGTGACTGCCCTAGCTGGGATGGAAAAGTAGCGGTCTAGACAGGGTCACATCACAATCCCAAGTTCATAATGGATTAGGATGTCAACTAAGTGTAAAACGGTAAATAATTTTGAAGAAGCTCTTGCAAAACGCCTGTGGGATTATCTAAAGGATGCAATTCTTGGTTGCTAATTAGGAGGAATGGAGACGTTTGCAACAGCATTGAGCCTACTGTTAGAGCGAGCACAAACAACAAACTACCCCCAAACATACTTTTACCCTTGACTTGAATAAAACTTGAACATTAGAAATTCCTTAATCAATTAGAATTTTGAGTATTGTAATTGAGTGACTACTTTTACAGCAGCCAATTCCACACAACTGGTTACATTTTCCAAAAAGATAAACTCCACATATAAATACGACAATACAAACATGAACACTTTATTTTGGCAGGAATTATAGAATCGAACACCTGTGCTAGTGCGATGCAGCAGCATATGGGATACAAACGTCCAGAGAGCCAAAGCTATACTCTCAGTACTTATTTACCCCTTTTAGCACTCCATATGCAGGCAGACTGCAGTAGGATCTCGATGTTGCAAATTTTGCGTGGTCACAAGAAATATTCATATATGTGAAAATTCTCATCACTGAAAAACATGTAAAACAAGCATACCAAACTGGTGCGCTGCTACGCCTAACAAGTGACAAAAATAAAATAAATAAAACTGGTGCATGTTTTCATTTATTGTTTACAGTGCAACAGCAATGTTACAGAGCATTGTGAGAGATTGCCAGTAGTTTTCAGATGTTGGTGATGATAGTAGTATTCTTTGAGGCACAGCGAACAAACATGTCAAATTACAGGACAAAATGTGCACTTTCCCCTGAGAGCAAATAGTTCCTTCACTATCTCAGTATTGTTCTCCGCATAATTTCAGTGTATGGCAGTGAACGTGACTTAAAAGACCAGTAAAGAGTCCGCTTTTTTCTTTTATATCTCCCTAAAAAATTTGCTCATTCACACGGAAGACCGCAGCGACCACCTTTGCAAATGTCACAACGCTGCGTCACAATCAAATCAAATGTCACAATCAATTCAAAAAACAACTCTCGTGCCTCTCGCCTGTGTTACAAAAGCTGGTCCCTGACTTGTCCTCTGCTGCTGCTAAGTGACCTAATGGAACCCAATGGCAACATTGGGTAACACTGACCCCCACGATTGGTCCTTTGCAATATGAAACTGTGCCTTAGCCCTGCACTGATGCGATTTACGCTACGTAGTTGTCATGCCTACCGCTTACTTGTTTACCTTGACAATATCTTGAACAGTGCTCCCACATCATGCCACCTGCAAGCAACTGACACAACCGACACGTCAGGAAGTCTTGCTTGGTCAATGGCTGTGCGCCCATAAAGTAATGGCTGACGTGAGCGTACACACGATGACAGTCTACGCAACACCTCTGAGTGGTGGAGAAGGTGGGCAAGGCAGAGAGAGAAACCGAAATGAGCTGAAATGGTTGTTTCATCCCCTGTGACTTCCTTGTTAATGGACTTATTCGCAAGAGTTTCGCAGAACGGTCACATCGGCCAAGTGCGCAGTCACTTCTACGCTACAAACTTTGGACCATGCTGTTGTTTACTGGCCCTTTAGAGTAAAACCAAACTGGCTTCCAAAAAGATAAGAGTTATAAGCACCCTTTCATACTGCTGTGTGCCCTTAGCATGAAAACCAACAAGAAATTTCACATCACTCAATCAAAAGCACATTATAACGAAAAAGAAAAAAATTACGCACAGCTTCATCTCACTTAACGCCACGACGGCTATGATCAAAGAGCGTAGCTATTTGATCATAGTCGTTGCGACGTTATGTCAGTTGAAGGCTATGTTTAGTCATAGCCTTTGGCGCAGCCTTTCGTCTCTTTCATCGAAAGCACTTGTGTTCAAGCGCGGGCTATCATTGGTGGCGTGGTGATGCGCTTACGGTAGGGAGACGTTACAAAGTACACAGGACACAGTGTTAACAGAACGAGCGCAAACTTCAACTGGTTTTCTTATTGTTCATGCGTAGACATATAAATATAAGTTCACAAAAAGACGTGGAAAGAGATAGTACACTTGACTCTGCCTATGTGACGTCCATCACGAACTCGATTTCCTGCGTTCATGATGGTTAACACTAGGCTTAGAGAACACCAGTACAACTGTCAACAGATTACCCATCCCGGGAATTTAGCTACTCACTATAACCAATGCACATGCGTACCCCAGTTCGAAAAAACAACTCTTGTAAAGCGGATAAAAGACAACAGGGAGAGAACAGTTCACGAAGCTGCTGTCACGGCATCTATGGCCGCCGAAACATGCGTCAGCGAGCCATCAATAAAACTATCTCCTGCGGAAATCGAGTTCATGATGAACGTCACATAGGCGGAGTCAAGTGTACTATCGCTTTCCACGTGTTTTTGTGAACTTATATTTATGTGTCTATGCACGAATAATAAAAAAAAACAGTTAAGCTTGCACTCGTCCTGTTAACACCGCGCCCTGTGTACTTTGCAACCTCTCCCTACGGAAGCGCATCACCAAGCCAACATGAACCAACAGCCCCTTTCGTCGCATCATTGGTGGACTACTTTTACCGGCAGAGCCAATTGTGCTCTCTTGCTCTCTTGTTACTCTGCACACCACCTGCTCTGCTCCTGGAATAGCTTCGTTTTTTGCTCTCCTCCTCTGTACCCAGCTTCACCTTGTCCACGTTGCTAGGGTTTCTTTACCAGGCTCAACTCACTACACTAGGCGTCCCTGTCATCCACTATGCTTTACCCACGCTCTCCCTCTAGTCAGGCTTCGCTCTCGCAGCAAGGCTAGAAAATGAGAGAATGATTCCCAGGGATTTCATGTCATCATCCTCATCATCAGCCTGACTGCACCCATTGCAAGGCAAAGGCCTCTCCCTCGTTTCGTCAATCAACCTGGCCCTGGGCTCTGTGCTTGCTGTGGCCAACTTATTGCTGCAAACTACATCATCTCATCTGCCCACCTAACTTTCTGCCTTCCGCTTGTGCATTTGCCTTCTCTTGGAATCCAGTACGCTCCTCCTAATGACCGGTGGTTATCTTGCCTACGCGCTACATGTTATGCCCATTTCTTCTTCTTGATTTCCACTAAGATGTCCCTGACGGCTGGCTGCGGTGTCCTCAATTTAATAATAATAATAATATCCGGGGTTTAACGTCCCAAAACCACGATATGATTATGAGAGACGCCGTAGTGGAGGGCTCCGGAAATTTCGGCCACCTGGGGTTCTTTAACGTGCACCTAAATCTAAGTACACCGGCCTCAAACATTTTCGCCTCCTTCGAAAATGCAGCCGCCGCGGCCGGGATTCGATCCCACGACCTTCGGGTCAGCAGTCGAGCGCCATAACAACGAGACCACCGTGGCTGTCCTCAATTTAAGTTGAACCCTATTTTTAAGCCTCCAGGTTTCTGCTCCGTAGGTGCATACCGGAAAGTAGCAGCTGTCAAAAACATTTTTTCTTGAGGGATAGTATTAAACTACCACCCACGATTTGGGAAAGATTGCCGAATGAGCTCCACACCATTCTTATTCTTCTAGTTGCTTCAGTCTCACGGTTCGGCTCCGCAGTCACTAGCTGTCCTAAGTAGACGCACTCCTTTACCACTTCCATTGCCTTGCTACCTAATGCAAAGAGCAGTTCTCTTTTGAAACTGTTCAACATTATTTTTCTTCACATTAATTTTCAGAATTACTGTTCTACTTTCCTAGTCCAATTCAGTAATCATGATTTGGAATTCATTCCCTGAGTTGCTCGTAAAGGCAATTTCATCAGCTAATCTCAGGTTAGCTCATAGCCCTGAGATGCTCCATATCTAAGGCCCCGATAACCTCCTGTAAACACACAGTGAAGAGCACTACAGAGATCAGGTCTGCCTGCCTTACTGTCTTCTTCACTACACCTTATTTATGGAGGACTATGGTGGCAGTGGAGCCTCTGTTGATTTCTTCTAGTATTTTTATATGTTAGTCGACGCCCTGATTCCATAGTGTCCTCATGACTGCTGAGACTTCGATCGAATCAAATTCTTTCTCATAACCTATTAAGGTAAACAGGGGTGGGCTACATTCGGCACATTTCTCTATCGCATGATTGATAGTGTGAATATGGTTTATGATTGAGTAGCCTACACAAAATCCTGCTTGGTCCTCTCGGTTGAATTTTAAGAGGTCCCAATTCTATAAGCTATTGCCTTTGTAAGCTGCTCGGCCTTTGTTCTTTAAGTACTTGACGTCCCTTTTTTTCTGAATTAAGATGACGTTAGCATTCTTTCAAAATTCTGATACCCTCACAATCAATAAATACTTTCTATAAAGGGTAGTGAGTTTTTTCTAGCAGAATCTGTCCACCGTTTTTCAAAAGCTAATTTCAAAACTGTCTTCTATCGGCTTTACCTGTTTGTGTACCCTCCAAGGCTTTCTTTACTCTGTAGAATTCTGCGCAATTCTTCAGCTACTTTAACGACCTTATTGATATTCATAGTGATGTTGCCTTCCTTGTCTCTTAGTGCGTACATCTGGTTTTTGCCTGTGCCCCATTTTCTCTTCGTAGCTTTTAGGCTTCGTCTGTTCTTTAAAGCATGTTGAATTTTCTCCATATTAGACCATCTTATGTCGGCTGCCAGTACACCTATTGGTTAACTTCAAAAGCTCTGCCAGATTTACTTTGTCTTTTGGATTTCAGGCTTTCCTGCTTTGAAGTTTATTATTCAGGTGTGTTGTCTCCTCCGAGAGGTCGCCAGTGCCCTGTCTTAACGACCACACCTCTGAATTCTATTGCACACTCTGTAATGATACTTGTCCGATTATCGTTCACTGCACGAACGCTAAGGTCAGACTACTCAGTTAGAGCCGAGGGGGGAATATGACATCGGTTCTAGAAATACCAGGGAGGAGTTATAAGTAGAGTTTTCAGAATGCAATAATTTGCGGATCTCGAATATCTTCTACCGAAAACGGTCATGGAGGAGAACCAACGGCGACACTAAAAATGAAATAGACTTCATACTGTGTCCACACTCTAACGTGAGAAAGGAACACGAGAAACTTGTACACAAGAGGCCAATTAATGAGTTTCTGCTGAGAGAGAAAGCACAGAAATTCAGGACCTTGCTCCAGAACAGATACTTGGCTCTAACCTCAGGGATTTACCTCGCCTTAAAGGTCAACTCAGACGATTTTTTTACACTGTTAAAGTAATTGTGCTTAAAGGGGTGGTGCCATCATATTTCGAGGCTATAACAAGCCTATTGTGGGTTTCCTTTGTATGCAAGGACATTCCACACAAACGTTTAGAATATATTTTAATTCACTTCCAAAGTGTACCTAAATGCCCATTCTCCCGATCGAAACCCATCGCTAGCGCGCCAACACTGACGTAGATCTGTAGGATGGGCAACGAAAGTTGCAGTGACGTCACACCAAATCTGCTGTAGTAACGTGAGTGACCTCCGTACCCCCGCCATTTCCGCAACGTACGTACCGGCTGTAGTGAACTAGAATATATTCTAGTTCACTATAGTACCGGCAAAGCATCGGTTGCTCCATCACTCGCCGAGTTTCGATCGCTTCCTGACTATGTACGTCACAGCCTTGTGTGGTCACGTGACCACGCCTCCTACACTTCTACGTCACTGCCCAACCTCGGCGCCGAGAAACCAAAACCGAAAGTTGTCCAAATCAAAAGGCGATATTAAATTATTTAGCGAGAATACATGAATCTTGGTGCGTGCATCATGCTTCCTGGAGCTATAGGTAACGCTTACAGCAAAGAACGCGCAAGCCACAAATTTGGTGGCACCACCCCTTTAATTGTTGCTGAGCTAGCTGGTTCATAACTTGAGGCTGCCTCTAATTGTGCTTCTATGTTTTTTAAGAGGCTCTTCTCACGTGCCTGATAGTAGAAATACTCGGCACGGTCCAACCCAGCACGGAGTATGAATACCGGTCATACTCAGTCCAACTAACAAATACTCAGTCCAACAAGCACGGAGTATGAAAACTGCGAAAGCTGCGAAGAGCAGACGCTCAGCTAGAAGGTGACGAAGCCGAACCAGCCGAACCATGTCTGTGACTCCCCGTGCCACGTGCACAAGCTCCTCAGAGCAGTTGGACAGTGAGAGCTGCTATTTGGACACAACTGGAAGCAAACGAAAATCACCATTCCTCATCGATAAAATAGAATACCCTTGTTCGTTTGTGATCGCCTACTTGCGCACTCTACCACCACATGGCACGAACTGTACAAGCTGCTCAAGTTCAAGTTTGTGGCTGCTGATATCGGGTAAAATGTTAATGCTAAGAAGTTTGTGGACAAACTAAAGGCTTTAGTATTGTTATGAGAAAATGGGAAAGACGGAAGAGTTTGTGGATAGCGGCGTGTGACATGGCGTTGACACGATCAATGAAGCGTGGTACAGTTGAACCCCTCAATAACAAAAGCCCTTAAACAAGTGGTGACACAAAACTTCAGACATAATTTGACTGTTGAATCAGCCTAATGGGTGCATATAGGTGCCATCTGCACAATATCAGCTACAAATACAGCGTAAAAAGTATTTTAATTGAGTATTGAAGTTCGTGAAAGTGCCGAATTGGAAATAGAAGCAAAAAGCAGTGATGTCATCGAGCGGAGCCTTTTTGTAACCAACTGTACGTCACGAGTTCTGGCCGGGTTACCGGAGGCGTGTACGAGACGGACAACGCTGGTAGGGACACCTGATGATGCATAGCCTAACCAGAGACCTACAAAATAACAATGCAGCAACTTACCCGCTTACTGACTCTGTGTAAAGCATTAGCAGTGAGATAATTAGCAACCCACAGTATTCTCATTGCTTTTTTTTCTCGACAAGAACAGCAATGCGACGGAAAAAACAAAAAAATTATTGTAGTAGGACAAAATGCAACAAAATGTCGCTACGGGTTCTGCGGCTGCTGCTACTGCTGCAGCCGTCAACAGCTCCGGTAACCAGGTATCCGCCAACGTGAGGATGTCTACAGACGAACTAAAGCTCTCTACTGCCGGGATCATATTGCGTAGTCAGTGGTGGGAATGCCTTCCAGCATTTTGGAGCAGCCACTGGAGCAGGCAAAATCTGCTTTTGGAGCAGCCACCCCTGTGTTTGGAGCAGGCACAGGCTTTTCATAAGGCACACAGAAGAAGAAAGTGTAGCCTTAATTTAGTTTAAAGTTCCCTCAGTTTACGTAATCATTTCTACATAGGCAGCAAGCTGACCAAATAAGCACAAAAAATAAACAAAAGTAGAATTATGTACAGAAGCGCTGACACAAAATAGTGAAGAATATTGCACCAACATGCTGGCTGCAGCATGAAAACTGTTCATAGCAACGCACAAATATGCCGGGTGTCTCAGCTAACTTGTGCCAAGGGGCTAAAAAATGCAATATTAGAGGCAGGTGAGTGAAATCAGTTGCGTATTGTTGACCGTCCACCTCGTGCACTACAGAAACTTTTTGTTTTTGTAATTAGTTTGTTAATTAGGATAATTAAACTAAATTGCTAAATAGTGACTTTACGCAAGAAATGGGATTTGCAAAGTTCGAGAGCGTCTTCAGAAACTCCCACTGCATTATTTATTTATAAAGAAAGTTTCACGTGTACCATTTTTTCCAAGCTGCAAGAAAAGCCTGCGAAATACAAAAAACACTGTGGCTAACGCATTCACGCGCCACGATCGTGCTGCTCTCAGCAGTGGTTTGAGCGAACGAATTCAGTTGAGGCTGCGACTACTTATCGGCCTACCACATCGACGGAGCTGGAGAGTCTCGCGCTATGCCTTTGCAGGTACGCAGATAGAAAGAACAAATGCGAGGTGATGGCCGCCGACGAACGCGCCGGTATGACTTATCGATGACAACCTTATCGCAATAAGTATCTTCAGCTGCGTTCTCGGGCACGCGTGTCGCGTAGCACTACTTTAAGCCTACTGCACGCTTTTAGCTGCTGATCGCTGCTGCCTCGTTGTGAAGGGACCGCGTTCAAGCGCTGCACCGCTTTGTAGAAACGAAAGCAGTTCGCTGTTGCGGAGCTGAGCGTTGCGGGTCGTGCACCTAGAAACCTTTTAAATGTGAACACATTCGACAGAGATCTGTCTGGCAGGGTGAAAATTCATACAAAAAAATAATAAACTCTCCAGCCACTCATAGTGCAAAGTTGCTAAAGTTAAAATTTAAAAACTACAACCTTGCTGCATTGACGATATTACGATAAACACACGCACAGGGCACAGCAAGCGTAGCGCTGTTGTAACCATAATGCACTTTTTTATTGGGCGACAACCCAAACTCGCCTCCGTCCACGGTCAGGACATGCTGTGCATCGCTTGCAGAAAGCTAACGTTGCGGCGTGGTTGCGGCGTTGCAAATGATATTGAATTGGACTGTGTCGGCTGTCACAACGGCATGGGGCTTTCGTGGCACCATTGACAAATGCAGCAGCGCAAATATGCAAGACGGCGACCATGACGTACTTCTGCTCACGAAGTGCGCTGTCCGCGAAACATTATTTTTGGCTACAAAACCACGTTGTGGCGCAGCAATGCGCCAAATTAGGCAAAAAAGACCCTTCTGGAGCAGTCTGGAGCAGTAATTTTCACTTGGCGCAGATTGGCGCAATTTGCGCAGGTTTCCCACCACTGCATAGTGGACAGATAACTGCTTCAGCCCTCCGACCTGCGTACGTGGGATTCGTATGTCTTGAGAACGCGGCGTTGCCCAATATAAATAGGAGTCAGTAAAGCGTACATCACGTCACTTGCATGTTACGCATAAACAGTGTTACTGAGCGCCAATGTTGTGATTTCACTGCGTCCTTCGTCACTTCTCAATCTGCTACTTTAGAAATGATCAGAGCGAGAATTTTTCAGTACATCTAATGCTGGGGCTACTCCAAGCCTCACGGAAAACGTCGCCTGAGTTGGACGACGATGACAAGAACAAAATCGCAGCTACCGGCGAGATTCGCAAAGTGAATCGAACTTTTCTGGCTGATTTTAACACTCCTCCCAGCTCTTTCGTCCATCACCGCACTAGATGAGCACGTAGTTTGACGATCGAGGAAACAAGCACAGTGATGCTACCGAGTACTTCTGATTTGGAGCAATTTTTGCAGCAGCAAAGTTTTCATTTCGGAGCACTTTGGAGCAGCAAGAATTTCCATCTTGGAGCATTTTGGAGCAGGTAATTATGCATCTTGGAGCACTTTGGAGCAGCTAATTTCACATCCTGAAGTACCACTGGAGAAGTACCGTAAAATCCCGAGTAAGCGCCCCCTTCCTCTTTTTGGGAGATTTGAAATGTGCGCCAATGACCGAGCAAGCACCACCCTTCCCTCCCGCCACTTTTATTTTTTTTCAACCTGTTCTCTGCTACAGAATCCTGCAGAAGCGGTTCCTAGGAACTAAAGTTCTGAGAGTCTTTCAACATGTGCGCAATGTCTTAGTACTTTTACAGTGCGATGCTTCGGGGTTGCACTATGAGCTGTTACAAAGTGTCGGAAAATTTTAAGACCGTTTTTCCTCTCTTGTCATAACACACAAAATTTCAAACGAGGATTCTCCCTGGTTCAGTAAAAACAGTAAATGCATGCGTATTCAATGAAGCATTTCTTTAGAACCACAGGTGCACATTTTCTCAGAGCCTCTTCCACCGTCATCCTGAATTTTGGTCCACGACCGAGCAAGGCCCCCCCTCCAAATCTCTTCTGATTATCTTTCCCCGTAGGGGGGAGGGGGGGCGCTAGCTCGGTATGTTACGTTGGGTTGCATTTACATTCAAGCACCTGAATAATCATGGTGGGGCTCTTATGAAGAGCTAGAAATATTTCGATTCATTGCAAACCTCATGGACAAAATTATCTCAGGAGCACTTCATATTTCCCTCAATAAGGCAAAAAAAAAAAAAAAGAGTTCGTCATGCAGTTGAGTGTTTTAAAATAATCTCTTCAGCGATCATTTTCGACACTAGCAAATAAACAGAATACTGGATCAATAAAATGGTACTTTGTCAAATAACACTTTAAATACATCTATGTGGTTATCAGCAGATGTGGCAGGCAAAGCCTGCGACTGTACAACAGTGTTTCAATGCTAAACAGTGGCACTGTCCCTAATGCACTCTCCTAACACGACTGCAAGGCGAAAAAGCCAGGTTCTTTTTCTTCTCGATCGATTGTATTGCTGGGCGCAACATGAGTCAATTAGCTAGCCTCAAGCAGACAGATCGACACTCCCTTTCCTCTTTCTGAGGCATCTATTCGATTCAATTCAATTCAATTATTTATTTGCAGGCATAAAACAAAGAAATACCAAAACTAGTTGGACCCATAGCCTTTGGCTGTGGGTCCAATAAGAGTTTTAATGTTGGTACAGCATGGTCAATCACAACAGCACATAGCCGTTGGCACAGCAGCACAAATAAGAAAGGATCATTTGAATGGATACACTTTCCTATATAGCTTTCTCACCTGTAGAATAAAGATAAGCGGATTGTTAGGCGGCCGCATTCCAATAGTGCTGCCGTGGCCATATTCCAAATTATGGAGACGACCAGGAGAGCGCCCAGACGTACGCGGCTACATAGATAGCTAGCAAGATACGTAGATAGAAATGGCGAAAGTGCCTGAGGTTTGCTAAGAAATGCTTTGCATTTCAAAGTCTGAATCAATAATATCGTCCTGTGCATCGCATCTTTTATGTCCGAGTGAAAGCATGCAAGGGCTGTCGACGATCACCAATCAAGCAGAGATTAAATGCACCAGCCATCTCCATCGTGCAACAGCACGTAAAGGACAGATGGATGGGGGAGTTGCTCAGGGAGCAACTGGAAACTTTAATCAAACGGGCACTGTTGCGTGCTACCTCAAAAGAGATCAGTAGACGGCTCGTACATTTGTACTAATTGTACTTGCTGTGCTCTCACCACTTACTTTGCATTGAAGCAAACAACAGCACGAAAGTTGATTCTCTCGCTGGAGCTGCCGCACTCCTTACGTCAGTGTCCTCTAAAGTGATGCCAGATCGGATCTTAAAGGAATAAGCTGCTAGCCTTACTTCATGTAACATTCTGATTGGTTGCTGCGGTGCCTTCGCAGCAAAACTGATTTTTTTTTTGTATCTTACGGCAAATGCTGGAAACATACCTGAAGAAACAGCATATGGTTCTGTTTGTGTAGCAATTGTTGACAGAATTTTCATTCCATTTGCTTGTGATGCTTTCTGGCTGGTTGGTAGTCGCACTTGAACCAATTTATGTGCAACATGGTTGAATTCACATGCTGACTCTGGGGATGTTTCTGCAGCCTGTCCCAACTCACAAGCCAGACCCACTGCTGCCTGATGTACTGGCTTTACTGCAATGTCATCCTGAAATAAATCGGTTTCAGTCATTATGAGTGATGGACACCAAAGATTACTGCCAAGCAAAGAAATGAAAGCCCCCTTACATGATCTCTTTCGCTACAATGACTCTGTCTTGGCCTGCGGCCGATGGTTACGTCTCCAGAGAGCAACTGTGCAGGAGTACGAAATAGTGTTTGAATAGATTCGTTACTGACAAATACACACCAAAACAGGAATTTATGGCAATTATTAAAATAGATATTTTACAGAGACCTTCTAAAAATTTAGTGAAACCACTTCTATGATTGTATATTCATCTGGTCTCACGTTTTTCGGACGCTCTACCCAGCTTTGTCTTTAGTAATTGCCATTAACATTGCTCAAAAGCTTAAACCTATTATATACTTATTCATACAGTTTTGTTGAGGATGCCTATTAGAATAATATCAGATACTGGAAGTTGTTTATCTGAATGTACTTGATTGAAAATGAAAATAAACTTGAATAGTGCTAATCAAGCTCTGCAGTTCTAGAAATAATTGTAATTCGTCTTTACGTATAGCCATTCTACACAATCCTTTTAAATGCATAAGCACTTCTACGTCGACTCAACCAGAACACTGCCTGTCTCTTGCCACGTAAGATGATCACCAAAATAATGAAATTTGAATGAAAGGAAACAATTTTTTTCTCTGTGATAACACAGCTTGTTTATATGGATGACAATCTGCATGGGAGTCATGTGACGTCACATATCGGTATTGTGATGAACGCGACACAAACAGCGCCCATTTCTGGGCCAGCTTTCCTATTATCTGCTTCTTCTTTTTCCTCTACTTCGCACTAGCTGCCCGCGTGCCTGAACCCCTGTGTTGCTCTGTGTCATCACACTCGTTTTTCGTTACGTGGACAATTAGTTGATATTTTTATTGGTGAGCACTTTGAATCTTTGGTTACTTCAGTGAGCTGAAAAATCTGAATTAAAGGGACTGACAACTGCCCAGAATATGAAATGAGTTGACTCCACTGATGTAAAGATTTTCCGTCACATTGACTCAAACCGACCCTGTTTTCTTTGTAAGAGATGGATTTATATTTTTATTTCTTCATTGAAAGTCGCGAAAAATGAGCTGTGGCGCCTCTGGCGGCAAGAACATGAATGATCTGATGAAGACGGCCACGTGACCGTTGATTGCTGTACGCGGTCGATGATTTTTTTGTTAGTATTGAAATATTGTTCCTTTCTTTATATTAAAAGGTATTACTCCATAATAATGTACATGTAGGCCTGTGTTAGTAGTATGCATGAAAGTGGCACTGCCTTCGCGTGACGTAATGATCCCATGCTCGTCAGCGCGTCTTGAGCAACTTTTCAGCGTGCTCACGCAACCGTGCACGTAGTTTCCAGGTCGCTAAGATTTTGGAGCGACATAGTTTTGCTACCTACACCTCGTCTCAGAAATGACGTGCGCTGCTACTCGGCGCGGCTGCACATATGCGTAGTGACGTTTTTGATGACTTGGCTTGGCTTGCGCATCGAGAGAGTAACGGCGCCGGGATAAGCCACCCATGACATAGGCGCAGGCAACTTTGGACGCATGCGCACACAACGCGGTACAAATGCAGGGAAGGTGTATAATGCCACATCATCTCATCATAACAGCTTTTTATTTTCAAAAATAGTTGAAAAGCTATAAATAAAGGTGGTTAAGCATAGTTACAGGAACTCCTGCGAAAACAGAACGATAGCTTTCACAAATCGCGAAAAGGGCTGGCGGCTTCGCTATCAATTCTCAGCGTTGCTGGAGGAAAGCTGCATCCGTGTTCAGAGCCCCCCAGATCGAAAAATACTGTTTGTAAAATAACTATGTACTTCTGGGATTAACTACTGCAGCTACGAACACTGCGAAGGGTGGGCTTTCTGTCGCATCGTAAAGAAATGGGTCGAGAAAAATCAGTTGTCGGTCGCTTTAAATGAAGGAGGACTGAACTTTAAAAATGAATTGCCTCAGAATAATGGAATACAATTTCTAGACATTTCCTGAACGTTTCAGAAGAACCATGTATGCTAGCAGTACACTCCTAGATCTTCAAAACTGCCGTGAAACTTCCCGTCTAAGCATTCTAAGGTTGTAAAAACTGGTCTAGCCATGTCATGCCTTAAGTCTTCCCTCAACAAGTCGTTTGAGCACCAAGTGAGTGCCAGTTTTATTGCACAGGTTACGCGTCTTTTAGAAGTAGGTTATCCTCGCACTGCAGTGGCCACTGTCGCTGGACGTTTAAAGTAGTCCGTTTTTTAACTCGGAGCATGGATGCGGAAGAAAAGTAGGCAATACATTTCATAGATATTCTTTATTTCATTGCGAATCTCACAGGCAAAAGAAAGTGGGAAATCCTGAAGCTGAAACTAACAACACCCACTTCTCGAAGACAGCCCTATGCGTGTCCGCTGAATCTGTGACTCTGCCCCCTCTTAGCAGCCTATTTGTGAGCGTTGAATGTGAGCAGGACATCCCCGACACTAATCGCGGAGGGAAATTTGTCTCTCCTTCTTGCACAACAAATCTGCCTTGCCCGAGGTGTTATTCAGCCCAGAAAGAGACAGGCTCACCTACTAGTCACGAACTTCAGCGAGGAGTATCGCCATCTTACAAGGCGCACCACGATCGCATACCTTGAAGACATTGATGACGTCTCGGATCCCTCAACATTAACTGCCCTTTCTTCGTGCGACCATTTTGCCATGGCATTCGCGAGCACTCTCGACGTAAACAAGGATCTACCTTCAGCACAACAGGAACGACTTTTGGATATACTCGATTCATTTCGAGATTGCTTCGCTATACCTCGAAGGTCAACCAGACGCCGCTTGCGAAGCATTGTATCATCACCGAGCCTACGGAGAGACCCGTTAGACAACACGCCTACACGGTGTCGCAAAAAGAACAAGACGCTATACGTCAGCAAGTCCAGCAGATGCTTGAGGACGACGTCATCCAGCCATCTACCAGTCCCTCGGCTTCCCCTGTTGTGTTAGTAAAGAAAAAAAATGGTACCCAGCGATTTTGCGTCGATTATCAAAAGTTGAACAAGATCACAAAGAAAGACTTTTATCCTTTACCCCGAATAGATGACTCCTTGGACTGTATACGGAATGCTCGATACTTTTCTTCCATGGATCTACGCAGTGGCTACTGGCAAATCGCAGTTGACGAGCGTGACCGCGAAAAGACCGCTTTTATTACTGCTGACGGCCTCTACAAGTTCAAAGTCCTTCCTTTCGGCTTATGCTCGGCGCCAGCTACTTTTCAAAGAATGATGGACATGGTTCTTTCTGGGCTGAAATGGCAGTCATGTCTTGTCTACCTAGACGACGTGGTAGTGTTCTCAGACACCTTTGAACAGCACATCCAGCGCCTACAGACAGTTCTTCAGGCAATTCGAACAGCTGGACTTTCTCTCAAACCTGAGAAATGTCATTCTGCCTACGAGAAACTCAAGTTTCTTGGTCACGTCGTGAGTCACGCTGGTATCTGCCCAGACCCTGAGAAAACGAGTGCAGTCGCCGCATTTCCCGTGCCAACAAACAAGTGCGATCTTCGCCAATTCCTGGGGCTGTGCACATACTACAGACGCTTTGTCAAAGGTTTTTCCAAAATCGCTGAACCCCTCAACCAACTTACAAAA
Organism: Rhipicephalus sanguineus; assembly: GCF_013339695.2. NCBI lineage: Eukaryota > Metazoa > Arthropoda > Arachnida > Ixodida > Ixodidae > Rhipicephalus > Rhipicephalus sanguineus. The sequence continues at coordinate 129,095,366 of NC_051179.1, read as the reverse complement.
GAAGCTGTACCGTTTGTTTGGGGTCAGGATCAGCGGCATGCCTTTGATACCCTGCAAAACCATCTCCAGGCTCCCCCTGTACTCGGTCACTTTGACGAGAACGCTGCCACAGAGCTACAAATCGACGCCAGCGACGTCGGACTTGGAGAAGAATGCTTAGCCGTTGTTTGGGCTATAACAAAGTTTCGATCATACTTGTACGGCCGCCCATTCAGAGTAGTTGGCGACCACACTTCTCTATGCTGGCTCGCCAATCTCAAAGATCCTTCAGGACATCTGGCACGATGGAGCCTTCGGCTGCAAGAATTCGACGTTACCATCATTCACAAGTCAGGACGCAAACACACCAACGCTGACTGTCTCTCACGTGCACCAGTCGGAAGTGCCAATGCGGACCTTGATGAGGACGACACTTTCCTTTTCTCTGTATCAGCAACCAACTTGGCTCAACAACAGTGCGACGACCTGGAGCTCAGCCCACTCATTGACTATCTGGAAGGGCGCAAATCCAGTCTTCCTCGAAATTTCGCACGCTCTCTAGCCTCCTTTTGATTCCGGGATGGAGTCCTCTATAAAAAGAAATTCGATCATACGCAAGCTACTTACCTGCTAGTTGCGCCGACCTCGCTTCGTGACGATATTTTACATGTTTGTCACGACGAACCATCATCCGGACACCTTGGCTACACGCGCACATTGGAACAAATTCGCCCCTCCTATTACTGGCCAAGTCTTGCGAAGACTGTCAAGCACTACGTTCACACTTGTTGGGACTGCCAACGCCGTAAGACTCCACCTGTCCGAACAGCGGGACTGCTACAACCAATCGCCACACCGAAAGCACCATTTCATCAGGTTGGCATGGACTTGCTGGGATCATTCCCCACATCTGCGTCTGGAAATCAGTGGATTGTGGTCGCCACCGATTATTTAGCACGATACTGCGAAACAAAGGCCCTGCCCAAAGCTACCGCAGCTGACATCGCCTATTTTTTCATCAATATCGTCCTCCACCATGGAGTGCCAGCTCTCATAATTACTGATCATGGGACAGCTTTCACCGCAGAGATGCTACAGGAAGTCTTGAGGTTGAGCGGCACAGAACATCGTAAAACCATGGCTTATCACCCCCAAACGAACGGAGTCACTGAACGGCTGAACAAGACGATTGCAGAACATGCTGTCAATGTATGCGGCCATTGATCACAAGAACTGGGACGATATCCTCCCTTACGTAACTTTTGCTTACAATACTGCGGTGCAAGAAAGTACAGGCTTCACCCCTTTTCACTTAGTGCATGGTCAAGGGGTCAGTACAATGCTCGACGCAATGCTCCTCACTGACAACCTGGGAATGTTTAACACGGACGCTGCCAAGTTCGCTCAACGCGCCGAGGAGGCCTGTCAATTCGCCCGATGCTGTATTCAAAGCCGCCAAACTGCAGACGCACGCCGCTACAATCTTCGTCACCGAGATGTGACCTCCAAACCAGGCGATGAAGTCTGGGTGTGGACCCCCATCCGACAGCGTGGCCGGTCAGAAAAGTTACTGCGGCGCTACTTCGGCCCCTACAAGGTTATACGTCGCCTAAGCAACGTAACCTACGAGGTTCTCCCAGAAGGCACACCAAGACGTTCCCGTCAGCTTCCACAAACTGATGTGGTTCATGTTTCAACGCTCAAGCCATATTTCTCGCGTCGTCAATCGAACGTAGAGTTACTTTCACTACAATGGCTACTTCGCTTCTTTCTTTTTGCTGCTTTTCTGCTTGTGCTTGTTGTATCCTGGTTTCTTTATTTACTTCTTCAGTGACAGCAGCATGTTCATTTTGCCTTATGACACGATTGTTTCGTTTGTATAGTGTTTTTTTTTTTCTTTCCTCATTTTGTAGCGTGCATAACCAGCATCGAGATGATGCTTTTCCGGGAGAGGGAGTAATGCCCCGTGCCATCATGTATGAGCCATCCACTGTGGCACGTACACGCTTAGGAGTGGAGGAAGAAGAGAACGTTGTTGTTGCTGGTCTGGTTCTGGGGAAGACATCAACTCCTGGCTGTCTGTCTTATTTCACCTGTGACAATACGGCGTTAAAGGGACACTAAAGGCAAATACTAATTCGATGCTGATTGTTGAAACAGCATTCCAGAAACCTTGTAGTGCTTGTTTCGGGCCAAGGAAATTGTTATTTTGAAAGAAAATTGCATTTTAGTGGTGTGCACAGCGTCAGCGCACTTTAACTCACCCGCCTGAGAGTCTTTCTGATGTAACAGATGCCTTGCCTAGCGCTACCCACCTTTACTGCCCAACAACCGACGCTGCAGCTTCTTGAGCGCAGAGCACAATAGCGGCCATCAACCGATCCAAGACGGATCTTGGCTTGGCCAGCAGCAGCAGCAGCAGCAGCAACAGCGATCATCAAAGCTTGTCACAATGGACCTCGAGGCATGGCATTCAGCCACTTTGAGCACAGGAATTCATTCTGCGGCACCCAGTGGAAAGTCACGTCGGTTTCTTTGTTGTAGCTCCAGCACAGTACACCATTCAGGCATCTACAACATCAGACGGACGCAGCATTTTGTCCAACATTGCGCTCAAGCGACTTTCATGAGCGCCCTAAGCACACGCAGCAGTATGCGATTACAAAACTACCACTGAGACGTGAGTGTGTCAGCCCAGCGAGAACCGGCGAAAACGGAACTTTTGGACCAACCCCGCATTGACCTTTCATTCTGACATAAATGGTTCTTTGCCTTTATTGTCCCTTTAGCGTAGTCTTCACGGCTGCCAATATGAGGTATTCACTGTGCTCCTCCCGCCCCAGGCAGCACCAGTGAGTGTGCCACCGTAGTCGTGGTTGTTAGCAATTGGGCATATGACAGTCTGATGTCTGGCGGCGCTGCACCTCACTACACTGTTTCTTAGTAAAAATAAGAAAACATGTGCTGCCGAAAAGCTTTGGTTGTAATCCAGTGAAGAAATCCACGCGTGCAACCAAGATTATGGCGACTGCCATGCTAGTGCCCATTGTGGATGACATCACGTGAATACCTCCTATAAGCTAGGCAAGATTTATGCTGCTTTGCAGAGAAAGAATGAGCGAGTAATAGACAAAAAGAGGACTGACATATGTTTCGTAAAAGACACCAACAAAATCACTGACTGCCGTGCACGTGTGGTGTATAAGGTTCCCTTTAGGTGTCGCCGCTTCTACGTAGGACATACGAGTCGCTGTGTTAACCAGACATTATAAGAGCATAAGAGATAGCTAACCGGAAGCTCACCTTCTAATCTATCTTTGCGTTATCGAGTTTGTGTGCACACCAAAATTCGATTAATGCAGTTTCGCACAGGCATAGGAATGAAGAAACACGTCTGATGATTGAGGAATGACTTAGCAATAATAGTGGCGCATGCATGTGCCAACCATTGATTAACTTGCAAAAAGGCATAAAGAGGACATCAGATGCCTTAAAGGGACTGACAACTAATTTTCAGGGCACCTGCTTTCTTTAGCGGATTGGAAGGCTAACTGGTCTGAGTGTCTAGCCACGGAATGGTAACGTGGAAAACACTGTGAAACATTTTTAACCAGAAGTCTTCTATCTGCGGCGAATATGAAGTCATACACACTTGACAACACATGCTGCAAACAGTGAGCGTGAGAGCTGTTCCTGTTCGAGCGCAGCGGTTTACTGCGCGCATGCACCACAGCTCTACATGGGCCACTGGTAGCCGCGAAGGCAGCGCCGCTTTTCACCGTGCAACTCCTTTTACCTCGTACGCAGCACAGAACAGAGTGGGGATAGATAATAATATAGATACTCTAACTTTGAGGACCAATTATGGCACGCATGACAGCATGAGATTACGTACAGCAAAGTGACCGTCTTAATAATCCTGCTTCAAGGCTCTTCCACTAGGCTGCACGACGTACCGGTTTTTGTTACTTTTAAGCATGAATTAAAAACATAAATCCTACTCACAACGCGAAACAGATGCTAGAATCTGTCACTATACATAACTTGCAAGTGATGTCAGTTCCTGTCTTTCATCCGCGATCACCGAGCACATACATCTCAGTGACCGTGCTGTGTTTACGTTCATGCGTGAATCGTTCGGCGTAGTGCGCATGTTTGGATCGTTTTCCTTGCGCTTATGACGAACGAGAATCGTTCAGGACATTATGCAGCCTGCAGTGTCGTCAGTGGTGTCGCACGTAATGGTTGAAACAACTTCGCACGAGTCACTTACAGTGGCGCTCTTCGCCACCTGCATTTTGCGGTGCTCAAACTGCACAGATTTCATTGCTGATTGCTGCATAAACCATGGTCCAATAACATGTTTGGTGCCCAGTCGGGGCTCGTTTCACCGGCTAAGAGAGCCTCCCGAAAACCAAGGCGCGATCGCTGTGTTCAATTCGGTGCTTCACGTTTCGACAAAAATTGACCTCGCGCATAACTCCGTGGTGATACACTTGGCGAAAAGGTGAGGAGATTCGGAAGCATAACTTGCCTGTTATGAAGTGACACCCGCACACATAAACTGTTGTGCAATGTCTGAGGTCCTTCCTGTTTACGCGTGCATAAGCCATGTGCTCCACTTCTCGGACAGCTCTTTCGTGCGGTTGCACGGGTTCGTGATCACGTTCGGCAAACAGTACGTCCCCGCTTCTGGTCTTTTTTTTTAATTATTGATTTACACTTCTCGTGCAGCAGCCAAATATCGCACAAATCGCCGTTGCGATGTGCAGCGTTGACAGGAATCACGAGAACCGCACAGCTTGAGTTGGTGTCGTCTGCTGCCATGTGCTCGGTAATGGCGGCGCATGTCGCAAAATCGTATCCCAGAGTTCCGCGGTGTGACGTAGTTGCAAGTTATGTATATTTCACGGTTTTTCATTTCTACCAGAATCTAATCACACGTTCTGTCCAGCTGTCGGTCCCTTTAACAGTTATGTTTCATGTAGACACCGACACGTGCCAGATTGATAGATTGCCTATCGCCTGGGCATGCACAGGTAATTTTCCTTCCTTCTCTCTTTTCTGATGTTGTGCACCTTTGCAGTAGTTAGTCGGTGCTTGCGGTGTCTTGACTTCTTTCTTGCGTCTGTGCTTACACGCCCTGTCTTTCAGGCGACGATGGATGAGGTGCTTCACAGCATTCGAAACGTAGGATGTTACATGGACGATGTGATTGTGACATGGTCCAGCATCGGTGATTGCAAACACAGGAACGGGTCTTGCAAAGATTGAGAGAATATAACGCTCAACATGATTACATGTCAATTCTTTCAGAAGTCTGTGACACATTTGGGTCGCAAGGTCACCGAACAACACTGTTTCTTAGTAATTTCTTACATTTACCCTACAGCAGGCCCGTAGCCGGGGGGGGAGGGGAGCAGCCCCCCGAAATTTTGATGACACATGGATTTTTATCGAAAATAAATAATGAAAATAGGCGTTTTTCTCAAACTGCCAAGGCTTTCAGCAAGTGCCCCCCCCCCCCCCCCCTCCCCGAAAAAAATGCCTGGCTACGGCCTGTCCTACAGGCGGGCAATCTTACAAGCCACTAAGCCCACTACATTTACGTAGCTTCAGCCGTATTTTTGGAATGTGGAATTTCGTTATTTAAAGTTTCTCAAGAACACCTCTACAGTAACGGAGCGGCTCTATCGGCTACTGAGAAAAGATTTTAAAAATGGTCATGGGAAAGAGAATGCAGCGACACGTTTAATTAAAGCTAAGAAACACTTGCCGACAAGCAGCAGGGTGCTGACATCCTATGACGTCGTCCTATGGCGTAGGTACCGGGATTTTTCATGCTAATCATGTCATGACCTGTGAATCGTGTTCCTTATGAACTCAGGTCCTCCAATGTCAATTTTGGTACATATCACCATGCATATCAGTCGACCACTAAAGCGCCCAGACGTATAATACATGCGGTGTGATAAGCTCCAACAGTCGACATCTTACCTCATGTTCTGGCCTCTTCGAGAATTCTGTTTTCGGTTCCTGCGATTCGTTCCGTTCATATACGAAGATTGACGGCACCACGCCAGGCCTAAGTAGAGCAGGTTTCGCCGGTGTTCCCATAACGTTTTAGCGATTAACTCTGATGTTAGTCACTGTCACGAAAATGTTTTGAGCAGAGAGCAGTGGTAATCGAAGGCTTGAGATTAGTTCCTTTCATAGCAGCGATCCACTGAGCAGCTTGTTTTTTCTTACGTGGGAAGTTGTGAAACAGTAATATATCGTCTCGGCAGCCGATGCTCCTTCAGCCGTAGACCGCGCAAACGGCCGGCGTGTTGATAGACGAGGTTCTCCGTCCTGTAGCAGTTCTTCGAAACGTCATCCATAAACGCAGGGTGGGTACGTTGATAATTCAATATAATAAGGACTGACGCGGAAAACCTGTATACGGTGACGGTGCGAGCGCACGGGCGTTGGTACGGGTTGCGTCTTCTCAACGACGGCTCAGCGTAAACAAAACCGCCATTCGCGTTTCGTGGGCGCTGCCATCTTGACTTCAAAAAACAGATTACAAAAGTGCATAGTAGTGACGCGTCCGCCAAGCAGAGCGCGTGCCGGTTTTCGTTGGACGCCACCAGGTGCTGCTACTGCGCCTTCTTCTAGCAGACTGGCTGCTGTTTTCACTGCTGCGTTCGAGATTTTGCGTGTTTCTAGGAGCTTAGGCACGGAATAGTTCGATTACAGGAGAAAAAAGATTGCATTTAGTATAGTACAGTGCAAAGAAAGTTTGTGAAAACCACATCAACACACTTGTATCGGAAACGTCGTCTGCTACCGCAAAGTGGCGGATTCATTGAGCTTGCAGTTCGTGACATTGCCTGCAGTAGTATCTATTCGCAGTTTTTTTTTTCATCCATTGCTCAAACCCGGCACATCCGTGCCTTTTTTACCTCTATGGCGCAATATATAGCACAGCATTGCAATCGCGTGCTTGTCACAAAAGACACAAAAGTGCGCAGCAACGTCTGCGCTGCATTGTAAAGGCGTAATATTAACGGCCTTGACAGACTCATATTGATGGGGGTAAGATTTCCGTGCATTATTGTTCGTTACAGAACCGCAGCTATTCAAATTATTCCGGCGCTTCTTACCCCATTTTATGGCGTGCAACGAGACTGTTTTTCTTTTTGGCATAGTACATGGAAACGTCCGAGAGAAAAATCACCGCATATCCACGAAGTGAATGCTGACGTGTGGCCGAAGCTCGGAAAGCGTTTCGGTGGTACCGTACATTTTCCGTACGATGCCCGTAGAGGTTATCAAGATGTTTTTCGTTGATCAGGTGTTCAGTTTCGGTTTTGTGTAGCGTGACGGACGCCGACAAGGCTAGGCCCTAAGGAGCCTCACCCCTGGAAAATGACCTCCACGGTTTTTCACATTAACTACCATATTGAAATTTAAGTAGCGTCACACGGGATATCCTAGAAGCAAGCAGCCGAAAAGCGCGCTTAAAGGAGTACTGACACGAATTTTAAAAATTTTCGGATTGTTGCTCTGAATAAAAATGCTTGCTTCGAGAAACCTAAAACGAGTATTCCGGTGCCTGGGAATGCATCGAATATATTTTAGTTATCGCTACCTTTAAAAGACGCTTTCGGTTTCGATATCGAGGAAGCGGCTTCTCAGTGACGTTTCATAACAGTATGACGTCACGGGGATACAGAAACTCGCGACGCACTAGCGGCAAATTCGTCATCTGCTTGTGGTGCACATAAACAACGATGAGTGAACTGTCATCCGATGACCCTGACAATGATTTCTGCGATTTAGGTAGAGAGGCTAGAAGGGATTCCTCAAGCCTGCTTGCAGGACGCAGACCTCACAAACTCTGGGGAACTGTGTTGACTCTTCGGGATAATGTCCATTGCTGTGGGGCTGGCTTGCAGGTGCTCAGTGACGAAAACTTGAAAGTCAAATTAAAATATTTTATACGTGTTCTCCGACTCCAGTGCGTGGAGAGCTTTGACATTGCATACCAAGTAAACGAAAAATGTCCTTTTTGCGATGTCTCAAAATCGTGTCAGTACTTCTTTAATGGAGACTAGGATGGATGGAACGATGCTATGAGCGTCCAACGGGGCTACCAATTCTAGTACACTGTTACGGGGCGGTGACGTGTGCCACCAGGCTCCACAAAAAAGAAAGAAAAGAAGGAAAGAAAAGAGCTTTTCCTTATTTCTGTTCGCCTAATGTCTTGTCTACTTCGATTAAATCGATCTTTAAAATAAAACAAATTCCCAGCCCAGTTCTGTGCCCCTAACGGCAGAATGTCCTTATTTTTCCAACTATTTATTTTTGTCCTAATTTCCATCGGGGAGGAGCATTCTAATGAGCGGACGTGTTCAGCTTTCTATAATTGTCCCTAAAACCCAAGGCTTCGTGTAAGCTCGTGCTCAAACATGCGCCTGGGTGGATATCTACACATTCAAGCAGAACATGCTCCGTCGTTTCCTTAGCTTGCCCACAGCATGTGCATTGTTCTTCTTCATTGCTGAATCTTGCTTTATGACTATGCGTTCTAAGGCAACCCGACCTCACTAAAAACAGTGAAGCACTTCCGCTTGAATTATCATAAAATGCCTCCCTCCTTATTTCGTGTTATTGCGATAGCAATTATATGGACACTCTCGGCGGATTTTTGCCGCCACCGTCATGTCCCGTGTATGCATATTATATACACATACATATATATATATATATATATATATATATATATATATATATATATATATATATATACACACACACACACACACACACACACACACACACACACACACACACACACACACACACACACACACATATATATATATATATATATATATATATATATATATATATATATATATATATATATATATATATATATATATATATATACAAAGAAAAATAAATCAGAAGAAAAAAAAACGAGGCACCCGATTGTGGAATCGAACCAGCAATCGCCGGGTAGATTCTAAGGGCTGACGTATCGGCCCTCCGAAACCCACCACGAAAGCTCGGACAATTTAGGTCCTTTTTGATTCCAGGAAATGTAGTAGCCAACGGTTGACCATTTCAAAGTCATAGTATTTATTCTCTCACAAGATAAATACGAATTTTTTTAGTTGGCTTAATTATTTGTGCCAAGGGAGTGAGCACGATCTCAGAAGCAGCACGTCATTGAGTGTACTCTCTGATGTGCGATACCGCTGTTCTGATAAAAAGATCGCCAGGCCTGCGTGAAACACGCAGCAAGTCACAGCAACAGCTAGAAGAGCGGACTTTGTAGAGCCCGTTGTTATCTCTTAGGGCAACTAATACAAGTAAACATGCAACGTACCCACTACGTCATAAATCGTCGCAATTTTTCTGAAGTAGCGAAGTTCCCACTATGCCATTTTTCTTCATTTTTCGGAGAATCGCGGTACCCGCTACACATCTGTAAGGCATTATCTGCACTTTGTGCTGTGGCTGATAATGAAGAATTATCGCTGAGCACTTTGCAGTGGGTGGGAAGGAGTGTTACGGAATGGGCGCCTCCATTCGATTCCAATTCCATTCCGGGGAATTAGAACTTGCCGCAATTCCATTCCTTTCAATTCCTCGGAATGAAAAAAAAACTTAGCCCATTGGCACTCAGGGAATGGCCTGGCAGTCCGATTCCATTCCTGTAATTCCTCAACGTAGGAAAGGCATCTTGATAGTTTTATCGAGTTAAGAATGAACGCCCCCTAAAGCTGATGTCATCAAATGCATTAAGAACCGCAAAAGTACGCCAAACACGATGCCAAGGTCGAGGAATAGTAGCTTGGTGACATATCTCGTGCCGTACAACCACCCTACTAATTCCCATAGGGGCAGTTCTCCCGCTACCGATAGTATTTGCGTGGTCAACATGTTTGAACGAATGGTGGTGTTTCAATATTGTTTAAGCTTAAATCTGTTAATGCTAAAATGACGACATAGCGTATTTTTATGCTGACAAAAGCACCTTTGCATCGAATACGGAACACTGGGCCGCACTGCCCGTCAGCACTCACGCTTGTCAAGCGCGCCTCGCAAGCATGGATGGGGTGAGGAGAACTTTCTGTGTTCGCCTGTGCGCAGGTATGCAATGTCTTCCTTGTCGCAAAGGTTATTTACGTGTGTCAGGTACTAAACTGCTCGTGAGATAACGATCAGGCTGTGCATAGAGTATTCGCCACTTTCGGGTGGGGGTATCAATGGGAACCAACGCGCAGGGGTAATTTGTTTCTCCCTTCGGTATCTACTGGGATAATGCATTTGTTTGTACACTAACTCATGCCTCCGTTTGTAGTAGGCGCGTTGCTTATAAATGTACCGTGCTTGTAATCAGCTAAGCCATTTTAAAAATACTGCTTTAGTGTTAACATTGCGAGTCTCTGACTTACTAACGTTTGAAGCCTGAAAAACAGCACGTAGACGAAAACGTCCTCTATTTTCGGAAAAAGACGTAATTCCATTCCAATTCCATTCCTCCGAGCGTTGTCCCCATTCCATTCCGGGGTCGCGAAAATGTGGAATGATTCCGGAGTCATTCCAATTCAGGAGTGGTAACTCCGCAACACTGGTGGGAAGCATTAAACCACACACTCTTTGCGCTATTAGCATTGTGTGATGGCTGGTTGTTATTTTACTCTTCTGCCACGCTATATTACATATGTTAACGCGATTCCTTGCCCGACATGACGCCTGTGTAGAGTATTTTTGCGATGGAGTTATAAGCACCAGCGTGACATTGTGGTGGAAGACCCGACTGCCACGCAGAGGGCCACGCAGAGGGCCCGGATCCTAGAAATTTGTTTCTCATTAATTTTTTTCTTATACCACGCGATAGCGGTCACGTACACCGGCGGCCGCGGACAACTATGGAGCCAAAATCGGTTGTTGTGATCTCATAACAGCTTTCGCTGTAACAAACTTCAGCGCCGACAATACCCTCTCCACTTTGACCTGCTTGACAGGCGCGCAAAAGTCCACTTGCGTTAATATAAACATCTCTGGTTGCCACTGTTCTCGTTTTTCGCACAATTTCAACATATCTTTGCTTTGGATTTCCTGTCTGAGGTACGCGCTAATACTATACCCTGAGATATGCTCACATTGCATGAGCTCAGTTGTTCCGGATTGCGAAATTTTCTCGTGAACCGAAAAACGATTGAAAAAATTTCGGTTTCACTCCGGAACGAAATAATAAATAACGTTTCGGTTACGTTTTCGTTCCGGTCAAAAATATCGTTTTTTTCGTTTTTCGTTCTCGGTTTTCGTTCCGTTCCGACACTCTGGTTGTAAGTGCCAGCTTGTCCCGTCGACTTCTTTTCGCTGTGTCCTGTGTTTTCCGCTGGTTTTTATCCTTTGTGTCTTTCTTTATAGCGCTGGAAACTTTCAGAGTAGTGCGACAAGCTGGACACATGTTCAAAGTGAGAACCAAGGGAGTTAGCTTGCTCTTCTAAGGTGTTTGCCTGTGTGTTCACCAAGGGAAGTGGTTGTGTCTCTCGCCCATGTATCTTATTAAACCTATTCTAGACTTTACCCTCGTCTGTGCATGAGTTGATTCTCAACAAAAACTTTGGCCAACTCTCTCTTCGAGCCTGCCGGTGCGTCCTCCTTCCTTGGGATTTCATATTTTAAAAGTTCGTTGATTTCTCTGCTGTTGGAGAAACCCGAAGCAACCTCCACGCTTTATTTTGCTTGTTGCGCGCATTTCTGCATTCATAGTTCCACGAGGGAACACGCCATCTGGCACCTGGGCTGCTCGCTTCGGGAATGCATTTAGAAGCGGCCTCGACCAGAAGTGCTGCAAAATAGTTCACAGCATCGTCTATCGTTAGAGCGGACATCTTTGCCCATGTCGCGTGGTAAGAGTTCAAAACTGTTCCCAATCGGCTGAGTCGAGCTTCCACCAAGGGAAGGTTGTTTTAGTTCGGCGCACTAAGAATTATACGGAAATGGTCACTTCTATAAGGGTTTTTAAGAATATGCCATTTAAAATTGGTTAAAGGGGGGGGGGGTGATGAAATGCTAAGATCTATGGAAGAGTATGAATTGTTTGCGAGGCTAAAATACACAGGCTCCTTTGTATTTAAGAGACATAAACTAGATGAAAAAAGCTGTTCAATGAGACGTCCTATCACAGCGAGGATCGCCCCATAGGACATTTTGTGCATTAAACCACCTGGAATCAAAAAGGGCTCTGGGAGTTCATCTATTAATGATTCTAAATCGCGTCTGTGAAGCTGATGATGTGGTGGTATATACACGGAGCATATGATAATGAGCTTATTAAAAAGTACAGCTCGAAGGGCCACTGCCTCAAGGTCCGTCTGGAGCTTCAAATGCTCGCATGCTACCTATACTTCTATCAGCTAAAATGACCACACCACCCGATGATACGACAGCATCCTCGCGGTATTTTTGGAAAGTAGTGTATTGCCAGAGGAAGTTAGTGTGTTTGGGAGTTCGGTGTGTTTCTTGCATACACAGCACTTTCTGGTTGAACTTACTCAGAAGCTCTGGAAGTCATCTAGATGTCTAAGTAGTCCTCTTACGTTCCATTGTATCATTTTGTCCATGATGGAAAAAAAAATAGCGCTGTGTGTAAAGAGGACGGAGATTGGCTCATTTTACGGGGCTTTTGTCAGGCTCTGTAATTGGTGCTTTGTCCTTTTTGGAGAAGTCCAGAGATGCTCGCCACTTCTTCGGCGCTACCTGCGCCGTTTGGCTTGAACTGGTGTGCATACTGGACGCCCGCTCCCCAGAGCGATTTGTGCGTTGCAATTAGACTTCGCCTTGGTCGACGAAGTCTTTGTCCTCACCGAGCTGGAGGTCGATACCCATGTAACACAAAACCTCTAAAAGACGTCTAGAAACGGCTACGGACGGCTATAGACGTCTTGGTTTACGAGAAGATCAAGAATAGACATTTTTGCAAAATAAAGCACTCGCCTCTCAAATAATCCTGCGTACTGTTTATTACCGTCTTCAACAGCTACGACATAGCCAGAGTGTATTCTGCCACAGAAGTCCACAACGTCTACTTTGAGACATTTTTAGACATTGTGGGGGAAAGTGAGCGCGCAACGACTATTTAAATTATTCTTCAAATGTTTTGTCCACGAGCGCAAAGACGCCAAAACGGCATGTCTAAAGAGCGGTGACTGTCGCTTTAGTGAAAGAAGAGACGCAGAAAACAAAGCCCTCAAAATAATTGGTTTCGCTCCGTAACGCGGGTTTCTATCAGCAGGCCGCTAAGGCCGCGCAACGCTCGCGCAACAGCGAACGACAACAGAAGCAAAAGCAGGCAAGCCAGGCAAGCATGCTACTGATGCTGCGCAGTCGGAGGCTCGAAGCGGGTGTTGTCGAAGCGCGCATGCCAGCGCATGCTCCTAGTGGAGATCAGTGGTTTACCCCTGCATTCAAGAACATCTTTTCACTCGGCGCTCCACCTTGACTCAATGTCGATGGCAGACACACCTATTGGCAGGAATGTTCACTAAATATTGAGCAATAGGCGGGATCACTTTGTGAAAATCGTTGTGTCTTTTCTGTTGAATGGTGACGCTGTGCTCAGCTCGGTCAAGTGAAGGGTGAGGCTTGTTTCAGAATACTTGTTCCTTCCTCCCCCTTTCCCATCCCACGAAACACAAAACCTCTAAAAAACTTCTTGAAACGACTAAAAAGGTATGCAAACATCTAGGTATATTATGCAACGTTGAATAAACGTTTTTCACAAGAAGTTTTTTAGAAGACGTTGAAAAAACGTTTTTTACAAGAAGTCTTTTTAAAACGTTTAGTGAACCTTTTTTTTCTAGAGCTTTTGCCATTAAAATACGCACATATGAACTTCGGTCGCTTGTATACGTTCGTAATCGCAAATATTGGTCACCTGAACCGCATGCGCAATAAAAAGAAAGGGTAGAGCATTTATATTTCTCCCCATTTTAACATGTGAAGATCGGTAAACCAAATTTTCCCATCTTTTAGCCCACCATGCACGTGAAGGATACAAAATCATTCGCCGAACATCGATCACCATCGCTTAATTGATGAAATAAAATGTGATACAATGTATGGGCAGTATGGGGACCGAGAGTGCCCCCGGACCCTTCGGAGCGTCATCTCCAGTTGGTTCGTTCGCGCGCAGACCATGCTTGCTGAGACGCGCTCCTAGCGAGGGCGGAAGAAAAGCGCCTTTTCCTCTCCACAACCTCGCCTCATCCTCCCGCCGTCGGGAGGCAAGGCATGGCCTCCGAGACGGGGGGGCGCGTCCGCCATCTCGGAGGCCATGGTCGAGACATGTCGCCACCTATGGTCGCCATTGGTCGCCACACACTTCGTCATTTTACGTCATCGTGTCGTGCGCTCTCATTGGCCGCCCGTGACGCCGCTCTGGCGCTCTCGCTCCCTCCTTGAGTTGGAGCTTGCTAAGGTACGAGCCAAATCAACCGGGAAAAGGAGACACAAACCCAAGAGCTGGTGGGATGAGGAAGTTAAGAGAGCCATAGTAAGACGTCAGGAAGCCTCCAGAGAACACAGGCATGCTAAACAGAGGGGTGAACCGGAAGATGATGTCGAAAGAAAATGGGGCAACTTTTTGAGCTGCAGAAGGGAAGCTTCCAATCTGATCAATGAAAAGATTAGAAGAAAGGGGGCCCAATGGATGGCGGAAGTAAACAAAAAGGATAGAAAGGCAGCTGCAAAGTTTTGGAACCATCTCAATTCTCTGAGTAATAAGACAAGCATGGAACAGAGGTTTATAACTACAGTTCAAGGGGTTAGGCTAGAAGGGGATGAGGCAATGGAATTTATAAGAACAATGATGACAGAAAAATTTAAACAAGGAAGCGATGCATGCACCCTAACGGATGAGGATAGACCAATTAGTGCAGTGGCTCCACTGGGACAACGAGAGTGGGAAAGGGCAGAGAAGAGGGTTCCTAATAGCACATCAACAGGCCCTGACGGCATCCCAATTATGCTAATAAAGAAATTAGGTCCAAACTCTAAGCAAACATTAAGAGAAGCAACGAGCAAAGCAATAATGGATGGTGAAGCCCCCCATGGGTGGAAACTAAGCCGGATGAGCATGATCTATAAAGGAAAGGGGGACAAGGCTGATATAAACAACTACCGTCCTATAACAGTGACATCAGTAGTTTACAGGCTGGTCATGCAGATCGTAAAGGAAAGACTACAGACATGGGTGGAGAATGAGGGGGTGCTGGGGGAACTACAAAATGGGTTCCGTAAACGAAGGAGGTTGGAGGATAATCTGTTCTCATTGACGCAGTGTATTGAAATAGCGGAAAAAGAACACAGGCCCCTGTGGCTGGCATTTCTAGATATCAAGGGAGCTTACGATAGTGTGATTCAGGAAGACTTGTGGAGAATACTGGACACACTAGATGTGGAAGATGGAATAACTAATCTTTTAAAGGACATCTATAAAAGTAACAGGGTAGTTATAAAATGGGAACAACAGGTATCCGAACCTATAGAGATACAACGCGGGCTTCGACAGGGGTGTCCCTTGTCACCTCTCTTATTTATGCTGTATCTACAAGGATTAGAAGCTAAATTAGAGGGGAGTGGACTCGGCTTCAGCCTCTCTTTTGCCAAGCAAGGAAAACACGTTGAACAGTCATTACCGGCATTGATGTATGCGGATGATATAGTATTAATGGCCGACAACAAGGAAGATCTGCAGGGATTGATAGACATCTGCGGTAATGAAGGAGATAGGTTAAATTTAAAGTTCAGTAGGGAAAAATCGGCAATCATGATTCTTAATGATAATGAAGGCAGTGAGCATAAGATACAGGAAGTCACGCTGGAGATAGTGGATAAATACAAATATCTGGGCGTATGGATAAACAACGGGGATGAGTACCTAAGGGAGCACGAAAGATACGTAATGACTAAGGGCAACAGGAATGCAGCTGTAATGAAAAATAGGGCACTGTGGAACTACAATAGGTATGACGTTGTGAGAGGGATTTGGAAAGGGGTAATGGTCCCAGGTTTGACGTTCGGCAATGCGGTCTTGTGCATGAGATCAGAGGTTCAAGCAAGATTGGAAATTAAACAACGTGGCATAGGTAGGCTTGCTTTGGGAGCACACGGGAATACCCCAAATCAGGGGGTACAGGGTGACATGGGATGGACATCGTTCGAGGGCAGGGAGGCTAGCAGCAAGATAGAATTTGAGGAGCGATTGAGAAAAATGGGAGAGGAGCGTTGGGCTAGGAAAGTTTTCAGCTACTTGTACATGAAGAATGTTGATACTAAATGGAGGAAGCGAACTCGAAAATTGTCAAGCAAGTATTTAGACAACAGCAGAATACCAAGCCAAAAGGAAACATCGATTAAGAAGAAGGTGAAGGAAACAGAGAGGGACATGTGGAAAATGGGGATGCTTACGAAATCATCACTGGAGACCTACCGAACTTTCAAGCAGGAAATTGCAAAAGAAAAGATCTACGATAATTCTCGGGGTAGTTCTCTGCTGTTTGAGGCCAGGACGGGAGTATTGCGGACCAAGACGTACCGAGCCAAATACGAAGGCACAGACACGTTATGTAGTGCGTGTGGAGAGGAGGAGGAAACGGCTGAACATTTGATAATGTTCTGTAAAGGGCTTCACCCTACAGTCCAAGATAATGGCGCGGAATATTTCAAAGCATTGGGGTTTAGGGACAGTGAAGGCAAAATAGACTTTAAACGAGTAGAAATAACCAGGAGGAGGCTAACCGATTGGTGGCTACAATCAAGGCACGAGTGAATTGCAATCCTTGAATACATCACGGCCACCTGGATCGGGGCGCGCGGCAGTCACGGGGCGCGCGGCAGTGTTGCTCCGGCCGTCCCATTCGGACGGAGGAGGCGTAATTGCAGAAAGGGGCGTGACCACTCCTTTCGCCGCACCGCGGCGCGCGCCTACTACCCCTCCATTCCTTTGCGCTCTATGCGGGAAGGTTTGCGGCGCATAGCGGCGCCTTGAAGATATCGCTGTAGAGTAACCGTGGGTTAGCATAGCACTTCCACCACGTTCACAAAAAGCACATAAAAGGATGGATGGCAGCTATCGCTATATTCTTTATTTTTTTTTGTGTGTGTGCGCCAGTCCTTGTCGTGATGATGGTGACCGAAGCGAAAACACCCGTGAGTCACTTTTCAAGAAAATTGTTTTGGTGTTCTTAAGTGCAGCATATCAGTAAAAAGTATACATGCGAAGGAAAGCCCGAGATTTATTAAAAACTCCTTTTTTTCTGAGTGCTTGCAGAATAGCGGAAACGATCCGAAGGTTGGTTCCGCTGCTTAAAGGAGGTTGGCGGATTTCCCTTGGGATGCTGCGGTCTTGAGTGCGCGAGCTTTACCTGCTGGAAGGAATGCCACTTTGGCGTCGAGGCAACGTAATATTCCTTGGTGTTGACTTACAGTAAGGCACGCAGCAGTACGGCACGTTTCTGAAAAACACGGTAAATTACACACGGAATCCCAACGCAGACTAAAAAACAAATTACTTGCCTGAAGTCAACGTGGTATGACAATGTGAAAATGCATATGAAAACATATATGCTAGACGCAGAAAGCCTTATCAGCAGCCGCTCAGCCAACGAACCGGTAGATTAGTTCGAATCTTAAAGGGCAAACCGCATGCACGCAATAATGGAGGTGGAAATTGGGGGACCCTTAAGCTTCGCCTTTAAGAGTTAAATGCGACAGCGATATCTGCGCGCATACACAGACGCACACGAACGTACACACACACACCGCCGCCGACACCGGAATTACTGCGAAACGGGCTCTTCCATGCTGTCGCGCTAAAACGACAAGCGATACCAAAACGAAAGTGGCCATTGCGCGACAGACCCTTAGCTATTTCGCAGGCGACAAGCGCGGTTATCGCTTTCGCGTTCAAATTCACCTACATGCGGCCTGCGCTTAAATAAGAACGTCTCATTCACATCACTGTCGTATCGTGGGAACTTCAGAATGCAAAAAGACGCGCCCACCAAAATGTTGCTTATCATCGGCAAGGTGAGAACGTCTACAGCATTATCATTACCGCAATTTAGTTTTCCAGCAACGTGATGCTCTTAAGACAGCGCTCGACCGCAGAAGATAGCTATGCAGTGCAGACGACGACGAAATGTATTTCCTTTAGAAAGAAGCATGGCGCGCTCCGGCCCAGGCGGCCGTGGGAGAAACGAGCGCCAAAATAAAGAATGAGAAGCACGGCAAATCACGTACTCGGCACAATAAATGTGTCATATGGCACTTATGTAGCGGCCGTGGTCATGGAATATGAACGCGCCGCGCCATACGAAGTCGCCTAAGCACGCTGCTTGGCTCTATCTCGACGGTAATATGCTACAGAGAACAACACTCACTGTTTAAAGCCTGATTAACAATAACAGCGTACCTTGATTCCAGTCACCACGTGCACGATGTCCAGTGTGCATTTTTCCAAACACATCTGCGGCTGTCTACGGCGCGGCCAGCGCGGCATCATCCGCAAGGATGGATGGATGGATGCTATGAGCGTCCCCTTTATAACGGGGCGGTGACATGTCTGCCACCAGGCTCGAAGGCGAAAAAAAAAGGAAAGAAAAAAAAAAACTTCCTTGTTTCATGTTGTCCTAATGCCTTATCTACATTGATTAAATCTACGTTATTATACCAAAAAAAAATATAAATTCACGGTCCATCTCTCTGCCTCTTGGCAGAATGACCTTTTTTTTTTCCCAGTTATTTATTTTTGTACTTTATCTCTACTTTTCTGCCACCAATACTCTAACCGTCTCTTACTTATTTCTATCGCGGACGTGTTCAGCTTTCCATTGTTGTCCCTAAAACCCAAGGCTTCATGTAGACTCGTGCCCACACGTATACCTGGGTGAATATCGCCACATTCAATCAGTACATGTTCCATCGTTTCCTTAGTTCCCCCGCAGCATGTACATTGTTCTTCTTCGTTACTGAATTTCGCTTTATAACTACGCGTTCTAAGGCAGCCCGACCTTGCTTCAAACAGTAAAGCGCTTCCCTTTGAATTATCATAAAACCTTTCCCTCCTTATTTCGTTTTTTCCTTTTCGGTAGTTACTCAGAGCCGGCTTCTTTTCCATCGCTGTCATCCAATAAGTCCTCTCCGCCTCTCTGACCTTCCGCTTAATGCTCCTTGTTGTCATATCGCCCGCACTGCCAGCCGTATATTTACTGGTGAGCCTCCTAGTTCTTTTTCTCCACTGTGTGTCAACGCTTTTTCTATACAAATACCTGAAAACCTTCTCTGCCCATCTACTCTCCTTCATTTTCCTCAGCCTCTCTTCGAATCTCATTTTGCTCTGCGCTTCCCTCACTTCAAAGCCTGTCCATCCCATATCACCCTTTACCGCCTCATTTGTCGTCTTCCCGTGAGCGCCCAACGCGAGGCGGCCCACCGTCCTTTGATTTACATCCATTCCTGATTGCACCTCTGACTTCATGCACACCACTGAGTTCCCAAATGTAAGCCCCGGAACCATCACACCCTTCCACAGCCCTCGAAGCACCTCGTACCTATTGTATCCCCATAAAGCTCTGTGCTTAATAATTGCAGCATTCCTCTTTCCCTTTGCTACCGATGCTTTCTCTTGTACTTCCATATATCTATCCCCCTCATTTACCCATACTCCGAGGTACTTGTACTCGCTTACCCTCGGTATTTTTTGGCCCTGTATTAAGACCGTATGGTCTCCGTGATCATTGAATCCATCAATCCACATTTTGTTGCACTAAATCCTAGTCCTAGAGCCTCACACTCCCTTCCGCATATATCTGCCGTCGCTGTATATCATCTTGACTGTCCGCAAATAAGACAATATCATCAGCATAAAATAGACCAGGAAGCTTCTGCTCAACCATCGCTCCGACCTGTTTGTGTGACAAATTAAATCCAATGTTGCTACCTTCTAGCGTTTTTTTCCATCCTCGCCATGTACAGCATGAATAACAGCGGGGACAGAGGGCATCCCTGTCTCAGCCCCTTGCTAATTTCAACGCTGTCCTTGCCACTTATTCCTTCCCATTCTATACAAACTGCATTTTCTCGGTATATTTCCCTCAAAAGCTGTACACAGTCGTCACCTATGCCCACTTCCTTCAATATATCCCACAAAATTTCCTGATTAACGTTGTCATACGCCCCGGTGATATCTAGATAGCTACGTATAAGGGCCTGTTTTCTATTTTAGATATTTCTATACACTGGGTAAGAACAAACAGATTATCGTCTAACCGCCTGTCGATTCGAACTCCATTCTGAAGTTCTCCCAAAATATCATTTTGTTCTACCCACGCTTCTATTTTTAATTTTACTGCCTGCATCGCCAACCTGTATAGCACCGATGTAATTGTTAGCGGTCTATACGAGCGAATGTTATCCTTTTCCTCCCTTGCCTTTATAGATTAAGTTCATTCTACTTTTTCGCCAACTGTCTGGTATTTCCCTCTTCTGCAAGCACTTTTCTACGGCTTTCAGCAGTGCTTCTTTAGTGTTATGTCCGAGTTCGTTAATGAGGCTGACGGGAAACCCCATCTAAGCCCGGAGTAGTGCGCTTAGGAATTTTTCCTTCGGCCTTCTTCCAATTGAAATTCTCTAGTACTACATCTTCGTCGGTTGCACTCCTTTGCGTACTTTTACTCACTGGGGGAATCCCCTGGGGACCTTTTTAAACGAATCGGCTGTTATCTTTCGGATGTAACCTAGCGCTTCATATCCTTCCAATTTATTTCCTCCTTCATCTACCATATGCTGTTGCATTGTGACAGACTTCCTACCCAGCGCTTTTAGGTGGCTCCAAAATATCCTAGGCGCGGCCTTCTTCTTTTCGCGAATCTCTGTCATCCAGCGTTCACTTTCACCTTTAATTTTTGCCTCGACTAATTTCTGCACAATGGATTTTTGCTCTAAATATATTTCCCATATTGGTTGACTTCGTCCTGTGGCCGCTTCTCCTTTTTTGCCTGTCTGTGCTCCCGTGATGCCTGACGTCGCATCTCGATTGCTTCCCGGATTTCTTTTGTTCCACCAACTTTTTGGCTTTTCTTTCCTTTCCAACAAATAGTTTTCTCTCTATTTCCATTTCTTTCGTGATTACATGTAGCAGCTCACTATACTTCCAGTCTTTGCCTGGTAGTTCGTCTACTTTTTCCTCGACTCTTGCGGCTATATTTGTTATTTGTTTGTCATTTAGATACGAGCTGCCAAACTTTGATTCTGTGTTCTTATTTCAGTTTTATATCCCATTTGTAATATTATGCGTTTATGATCACTACCAAGCTGTTAATGCCTTCTTCGTCTATTCTCATCTCTCTAAGTTTGTCATATATTCCTTCTGTCATGAGACAGTAATCAATGCTCGATTGCCTGTTTCTGACTTCCCACGTGATCTGCCCCCTCACACTTAGGCCCCACGTTAACTATCTCAAGACTATGTTGCTCGCAGAGATCTAGCAATAACCTTGCCATTGGTGTCTGAATATCCGTCAAGGTCATGAATGTGAGCGTTCATGTCCCCTAGAAGGATTATCTCGGCATCATGACCAAATTCTTTAATATCGGTGCTTATGCATTTCACTATCTCTAGATTCTTTTCCTCTGCAGTTATTCCCCATGTCCACAAGTAAGCTACACCTAGCCACGTTTTCTTTCCACCTACTGTGCCCGAAACCCATATGTGCTCTGAACACGTTTGTTTTCACTCTCTCCCATTTTGTTCTGCTAATGAATTAGCATTCCAACCCCCCACCTCTCCTTTCTGATGTGATCCTGTTACATCTTCCCAAACATAATTTTCAATATGTGGTGGCTCTTCCAAGTCTCCTAAGGTGTGTTTCTGTAACCGCATAAACACCTATCTGTTCCTTGTTTAACTGTCCCCTCAATCTCTAACCATTTTGCCTTTTTTCTGCCACCCTGCATGTTAATGTAACTAATTGCACACACGCGCCTTCTCCCTTCTTTTACCTTGTCCTCTGTTTTTTCGCTATACTAACCTGTCAAAGAGTCCCCCTGGTTGTTTTCCTCATTACAAGCTAACCATGGGCACCGAAGGGCCCGCGTGCCCCCCCAAAAAAGCTACTGCGCGTCCTGCAAGACGCCAACCCACCTCATGGCCAAGCCTCCTGTCGAAGTGTATTCCGTCTCTTCGAAAACCACCCCACCTGTGCACCTCTCTGTTTATTTCCACTACCTCGATGCCTTTCTTACTCATCTGCCATATCTCTTTGTTTGCGTCGACAACCGCTCTTTGCAGGTTGCCGTCACGCACCGGTACCTCCGGTATTCGCCTGGTGTGCGACCGATGGCGGCGCTGCGAACGGCGCCTGTATGACGTCAGAGCGGGATTCGCGCGCTGTCTTCTACTAACGTAGGCCCAGTGCCGTGTTGAAACCACCGTTGTGGTAATCTCAACAAAAAAGCAGTTCAGTTGTTTATCTTGCCTATGGTGGCTACTGACGATGTTCGAATAACCGTTGTCTGCTTTAACGTTCATTGGAACTACAGCTCTTGTTTCGTAAACTGCGGCCGCTTGTCTCCGCGGCGAGTGCTGCGCAATGGTGAAGTACTGCTCTTAGTGTACTCCGTCCGCTCGGTGAAAAAGGCGTTAGCTTTCACAACTATCCTAGGGGCTCGAAGCTGAAGAAGTGAATACTCAAGTCAGAATGGGAAAGCGCCCCACGCCTTCATGGACAGTGTGCAGCAAGCACTTCACGGACAGTGACTTCTGCTACCCACCGTACGCGCCACTCTTAGGTAAGCTTGTGACCGCGTTTAAACGCTTCGCCAATACTTAAGCCGTTTATGCACGCAGGCGATAAGCATATGCGACGTACACCGGTCGGTGCCGTCCACAACCGCCGCGAAGGCCCCTAGAGAAGTAGCCGACGACGCGGCCTCCGAATCGCCTCGCATGAAAGCGCGCCTCGTGAAGCTCAGCTGAGCGGCGCGCAGGATATCACTACGGCCGCATTTGGATGGTGTACATAGTATTTTTACTTATGAAGGCAAGCGCGCGCCTAGCGGACTGCTTATTTCATAAATTCATAGCGAAACCTTTTGCCGCGTTTAGTGTACATTCTCAAAGTTTTCACACCTGAGGCAGCACAGACACTTTTTTAAAAGCGGAGCTCTTAAGCTTCGTTAGCTGCGTGCGTGAAACTCGCCCAGCTTTCTTTTGCCACGTTAATCCTGTGGCCCTGTGAGTTGTATAATCAGCGATTAACTATTTGTTATAATCGATACCCCGTGCGACGGCCCTGTGCGGTGTTACTAACTACGACGTAATATCGTTCTCACTGAACCACATTACGGGACAAACTTTCGATCATGGGCATCGGCAGGGGCTGTGCAACAAACGCGGCCTTGCGCACTTGTTTGCAGGACGAGAGCTGCGACGGCGATGCGATCTCCGTTGACGGCCTTCCCGAACCGCCATTCAACACGTGACCTGCGTCGTACACAGCCTCGCCCCTCGATGAGGCACCGCGACCTTTCACAGGCTTTATCTACTACTTTGCCCTGCAGTGGGCGTAGACAGGCTGATGATGATCTACATACTTGTAGATGCTGGAGAACGGCACGCTTACTGAAATATCGAAAGAAACACCCAAACTAATTAGTAATCGTACGGCGGAAACAAGATAATGAGCTAGAACACTCACATAGTTTCACTTTTTTACCAGCAGTGCGGTCGGTGGCATCGCGCACTTGTCGACCATCCGGGTGATTTCTTGGCCCTGTCGATTGGGTCGCAACTAAAACAGTCCAAGATTACACTCGAAAACATCGTTGCAGGCGTTAGTTGACCGTCGCGAGGCTGTTCGTTCGACAAAGTTCCCACCTGAAGCAGACGATCCCATACGGAGCAGCTATTCTAGTTCACTGTAGCAGCGGCTGCTGCAGCGCGGTTGAGAGCGGAGTCCCCGCTCTGACGTCACACGCGAGAGGGCGCCACCCCAAGATCTCGAGGCCATGTGCATACCCACTATCTGCACCTGAGGGGAAATGGCGCGCATGTCATCGACACCTTTCGCCAATGTGGTCGCTAGTTCGGTGATTCGTTACTCAATACGTCGTTTATACCTCCCGCGATGATCACGAGGTTACGTCCATTAGACTTAGTTGCGAGTTTTGCGTTAGCTGTTTCATCACTGATCCCAGCCTATGGCCCGGGAAACTTCCTAGTAAAACTCGTTTGTCGCTCTCACCCTTTCCTTGACTGCTTCTGCGCTGTAGCTAAATTCGAGTCCCCCGATTATCACGTGACCGACTTTTCTGCTGGACTGTCCCCTCACCTGGCCTGCACCTTATCTAGCGCGTGCTACTGCTGTTGTTTGGTCCCCTCCCGTTCCCAAGACTACTTCGCGGAAGGTGGGTCCTGTGACCCTTGCACCTTCTTTCCAAACCTGTTTCCCCCTTCGGACGCCCCCTACCTCTCCACTTGGGGTCGATGCCCCATTGTTCCCGCTGCGCTTGCTTCCTTGGTCCCCGTGGCTACCTTTGCTGGCATGGCTACCTTTGCTATCCCTCCTCGGCTGACTTAAGCCTTTCGCCATAGCCATCGTTTTTTCCCGTTCTGTCGCCACCGCTTTCTCCCGCTCGGATCTCACCATGAGCTCATTCTGTCGGCATCATTATTGTTCCACTTCGCCTCTAACTCGCTTGCTTACCTTGGCGTCAGCGCTCTCTCTTCGTCTCATCCTCACAAACCCTCTATTTTCCGCCCCATTCGCATCCTGAACACTTTACGTCTTTTTACCATGGCTATAGATCGTTCGCGCGGCGGATTAGATACCTTAAGCCAAATGATATCACAAAACTACTCCGCTGATACTCCGCAGTATGTTACACTTCAAAGCACCCGTGCACCTTTCAGCCACGTGGTGGCGAACAAACAATATTAAAAAAAAACACCCGAACGACTGTCCACACCACTTTTGTACCAACAGTACAAGTTGTAAGCTCTATTAAGCTGCAATCTAGTGGCTTAACTAAAAAAACAACGCTCGAATCATGCACAAAAAATCCACTTATCTGACGCTGTCATTCCGGACGCACCCGAAAAACACGTCCGTCCCTCTAGCAGCACCCGTCGGACCTGCTCTTGACAGGCAGCGCCACCCAGCAGCGCCATCAGGCAGCGCCAAGGGGGTAGGAGAAGAGCGCCGCGTCGCGGCGCGCGGCTGAACTACTTCAATTACATTTTTTCAAAGGGGCCGCGCCCGAATGTGACGCCGGAGCCCAACCGCCGCGCGCCCCGATCCAGGTGGCCGTGAATACATAGTGATAGTACTTAACTTTATGGCTAGGTGGCGTGAGCCGCCGCCCGATCTAAAGGGCACAGCCGTATACATCCATCCATCCATCCATCTTCACCGAAGCCGCCGACGATAACTGCGCAGTTATTTTCAAGCGTTTCGAGTTGAATATCCTTTCTCCGTCTTTTCGGAATGTGCTTCTTTCTTGTTCGTCCTGCTGTTTTTTCGTGTCAAAACTCCAGGACCTCATTGTCTTCCAGACATCCAACAGACGTAAGTGTTATTTTTAGTTTTCCGCGCGAAAGGGTCTGCCATGGAAAGAAAAAAGAAAGCTATCGGCTCCCTATCGCGTCGGCAAAAACATCGCCGACTTCATGCTGCAGTTGAGCCGCTTTTTCGCCAGACCGCCTCGATGCAAAATAATGAAAGTAACCTTTCAGCACAAAACTCAACTACTGAAAGCGTAGACAATGCCTGCCTGGCTACAATCTGTGTTGAGGGTGATGAATGTGAAAGTGCGTCACCTGAACCCGCCGACAGGTCACTTGAACGAATTATACATGAGACGCCAACTCATGCCCGTGTTCAAGTAACTAGTTTTATTGCTTACCCCGGGATTCTGAAACCTACCTAAATTTAGCGCATTGTGTGGCAATATCACGTCGCTTTTCCGCTGCACTTCTATTGGCTGTTACAAGTTTTCTACTGTTAACTACGGTTTGCTGCTGTGCTTGTGTATTTGTGGTTGAAATTTCTAAAGTATACTGTTTTCTGTACTCATCGACCTCAACACACTTGGTAAAATTTTTAGCACATGCAACACAAAGCCGAAAAAAGAGGGACAATCTGTGCACTAACTTTAAAAAAAATGGTTATTGCACACGAGGCACTTGTAGACAATGGGTGGTGCCCTCAGCTTAACCAAGGTGCCATGGAGAGAGATGTGTCTTCTTCCTCTTTATTTTAGCAAAAATATACGGCATACTGATCACCTCGCGAACTACTCCATGTTCAAGAAAGTCAGTGCTTCATTCGAGAAGGACAGTCGAAGAGTGCTAACAAAATTGATACCCCCTATTGCAATTTTTGCAGCTCTATTATCAACTTCGTTAGTTCAACTCTATTAGCTAATAAACCTTTGGTTCTGAAAGAAAGGTTCCCACTCACATGCTCTACACTGTAACGCCAGACATCCATCGTGTTTACAAGTACAATGCTGTCTTATAAATGCCATTGTATGTACCGCAACTAGGCAGGACAACAGAAAGGAACAGACGAACACCGTTGTCCTGTCTAGTTGCGCTACTTACGATGGTATTTACTATGTCGAGACACTAACTCACCCAACATTCGCTCGCCTCTTTTAAAAATGCTCTCTTAACCTATCATTCCTGCAGTGGCCCATTTCCCGGCATACTGCTTACGCATGAAAGAGGTATCTGATAAATGACAGCTTCTCTGCATTCCAGAAACTGTGTCCTATGTTTTCTTGCAGGCAGTCGTCGTCTTTGGTGCTTGAGTGCTGATCTGCAAATCGATTTCAGCTTGCACCGAGCTGAAAAAAACTACTTGCACATTAGCACGTGATGCCAACCTTTTTATTCTGTACTTGAATAAAAAGGTTGGCAAAAAGGTTTTTTTATTCTGTACTTGAATAGCCCCGCCACGGTGGTCTAGTGGTTATGGCGCTCGGCTGCTGACCCGAAGGTCGCGGGATCGAATCCCGGCCGCGGCGGCTGCATTTTCGATGGACGCGAAAATGTCTGAGGCCCGTGTACTTAGATTTAGGTGCACGTTAAAGAACCAGGTGGTCGAAATTTCCGGAGCCGTCCACTACGGCGGCTCTCATAATCATATGGTGGTTTTGGGACGTTAAACCCCAGATATTATTACTGTACTTGAATAGCGCAACAACTCAACGGAACACACAGCACATTGGAAAGATTCACACACAACACGTCACTCAAACAAAGGTGTTAGTCGCAGAGGTCCCGATTAGGAAGTACCGCTCCATTGCTCTGGTCTGCCATTCCAACGTGATGTTGCTCAAGAAGGAATAGCTGTTGGCCACACTTGCACGAAATTTTGCACTACATAATAAGGTTGATGTCACTTGCTAATGTACAAATAGTTTTTCCGCTCCATGAAAGCTGAAATCGATTTGCAGAATTAGGAGCCAAGCATCGAAGAAGACAACTGCTTGCCAAAAACGACATAGAATGCGGTTTGTGGAATTGGAGAAACTGTCGCTTATCAGATACCTCTTTCCTGCAGTAAGCAGTGTGTCGTGCAAACAAGCAGCTGCATGAATGATAGGTTAAGAGAGCATTGTAATCTTGTAAAGAAAGCCATTGCTATCGGCTTGCATTCCTGTAGAACGTGGTGGGTGTGAACCTTTCTAGCAGAACTCAAAGGTTTATCAACCAAAAGAGCTTAAACTAACGAGATTGATATTACTATAAGCTGCCAAAACGCAATATCCTACCACTTGTCTAGTACTCTGTCCCTGTCCTTGTCAGATAAAGAATAGACTTTCTGGAATGTGCAGTAGTCTGTGAGTTTATGAGTGTTATGTATATCTAAAAATGAAATGGAAAAAGACAAATCTCGGTGCATTGCTTCTTGGTGCAGTGTGAGTGCACCGGCATTGTGCAACTGTTTTGCCTCGTGTGCAATAAACCATTCTACTGAAAGTTAGTGCACATGTTGTGTCTCCATTTTTTGTTCTGTGTTGGTTACGCGAAAAAATTCTTTGCATGGGGGGGGGGCTACCAACTAGGGCGAATTTTCTCCCTAACCAGTGTCACCCTGTACTACGGTGTTTGTTGTCGTTTAACCAAACTAGCCTCTTGTTTCGTTTTATTTGTTTCTTTGTTATGCTGGTGTAGGTGCATGCTTGACTGAAACATTTTCTTGGCTCATCGTGCCTTTTGTGTGCAGGCTGAAATTAGAATTCCAGGTATTCCCAAAAACCGATATTATTGACCCCACACCATTGTAGAGGAACTCTAAATTTTGCCTACCCAAGATTCTTTAACATATCTAAATTTACTTCATTAAGACAAATAAGCCATTGACTGCTCCTATTGACTTTACAAATGTTCGATGATTTAGCAAAGTATTGCTGCTGTGCTCGTGTGTTTGCCAAGACAGCCTTCCGATTTTTGTGTGCTGATATGCCTGATTGATTGAGACACGTTGTACTTACTGTGCCTTTTGCGTGCAGGTTCTTGAACAAAGTCATCAATTCCATGCTCCAGCCTATGTCAAGTGGCCAACATATTGTTTGGAATTGCTACATAAAGGTTATGCATGATAACAACATTGTTGGAATTTCGCATTTACTTTTGGAAGCGTGGTTATAACGCATTCCATAAAACACAAGTAATGAAAATGGCCCACATCAAATGCTTAGATGTGTTGAGAACAATGAATTAAGGCAATGTCATGTCTGAATAAATAGGGCTAACTAATTCTTTGGCCAGAAGAACACCGGTATTTTGCTGAGATAAAAAATCTTGAAACAGGGTGTCGCCGGAGCCGTTTCGACAAGCGGACTTTTCTTCAAGGCTGGAACTTGAAGACAAGTTAGTTTGTCAAAATGTTGGCTCCAGCAACACGCTAGTCAATTCGTTGTATCATGCCAATGTTTTGCTATCACGTTTTAGCTGTTCACTTCAAGCGTAATAGGTAAAGGGATGCCTGCGTAATATGGCGTCACATTAATTTCTCGAGCTACTCTAGCGAGCAAAATGATAAGTCAAAAGAGGCAGAAGTTCAGGGGAAGATGGAAGCTTGAAGAGATGAGAAATTCTTGGACACGGGTGTCGCTGGAGTCAGCGCTTCGACAAGCAAACTTGTCTTCTTCAAAGCTGTGAATTGACAAGTCCGCTTGTCGAAATCGCTCCAGCGACACCCGTGTCCAAGAATTTGTCATCTCGTCAAGCTTCCATCTTCCCCTGAACATCTGCTTTTTTTGAATTATCAATCCTGCTCGCTAGAGTAGCTCCAGAAATTGAATGTGACTCCATATTACGCAGGCATCCTTACTATTAGCTTGACAGTGAACAGCTAAAACGTGATTGCAAAAGGCTGCATGATGCAACGAATTGACTCGGGCAAGCTCCTCAACAGCTGGTTTGCATGAAAAGTAAATGTCTAAAAAAGCTCTTAAAGATCTAGCAAGAAGTTTTTAGAATTCTTGCAAGCAGTTTAGACTTCTAATAACGTGGCGTTAGCAAAGCTACAGGAAGTTTCAAGCTGCTTACGTCTAAATAATGTCTCAATAAACTTCTAATATACTTTGAGTTTCCTTTTAGATGTTTAGTAGAAGTTTTCTAGCTTTTCTTGTGTTCCCCACGAAACACAAGAAAAGCTAGAAAACTTCTAGTAAACCTCTAGAAAGAAAGTCCAAAAGTATATTAGAAGTTTAGTTGAGAAGTTATTAGACGTAAGCAGCTTGAAAACTTCCTGTAGCTGTGCTAACGCCACGTTATTAGTAGCTAGAAAACTGCTTGCAAGATTCTAAAAAACTTCTTGCCATCTTTTTAAAACATTTTTAGACATTTATTTTTCATGCAAACCAGCTTGTTGAGGAGCTTGCCCTAGTCAATTCGTTGCATCATGCCTGCGTTTTACAATCACGTTTTAGCTGTTCACTGTCAAGCGTAATAGATAAAGGGATCACTGAATAATATGGCGTCAGATTAATTTCTGGAGCTTCTCTGCCGCAGAATTGATAATTCAAAAAGGCAGAAATTCAGGGGAAGATGGAAGCTTGAAATATGAGAAATTCTTGGACACAGGTGTCGCTGGAGCCATTTCAACAAGCGAACTTGTCAATTCGCAACCTTAAAGAAGGCAAGTTTGCTTGTCGAAGCACTGATTCCAGCGACACCCTTGTCCAAGAATTCTCATCTCTTCAAGCTTGCATCTTCCCCTGAACTTCTGCCTTTTTTGAATTACAATTTGCTGGCTAGAGAAGCTCCAGAAATAAACCTGATGCCATATTACGCAGGCATCCCTTTACCTATTACGCTGACAGTGAACAGCTAAAACGTGATTGCAAAATGCTGGCATGATACAACGAATTGACTAGCGCTGTGCTGGAGCCAACATTTTGACAAACCACTTGTCTTCAAGTTCCAGCCTTGAAGAAAAGTCCGCTTGTCGAAAACGGCTGCAGCGACACCCTGTGGTTCAAGAATTTTTCATCTCGGCAAGATTGGTGTTTCTTGGCCGAGAATTCGTGTAATCCGTTTATTCTTTATTCAGACATGGCATTGGCTTAATCCATTGTGCTCAAGACAACGCAAGCATTTTAATGTCGGCTCATTTTCATTACTTGTGTTTTATGGAATGCCTTATGCCGCGCTTCCAAAAGTAAATGCGAAATTCCAACCAATCTTGTTGTCATGCATAACCTTTATTGTAGCAATTCCAACCAATATTTGGTCACTTGACATAGTCGGGCAAAGGAATTGGTCGACTTTGTTCAAGAACCTGCACGCAAAGGCCAGTAAAGTACAAGTGTATCAATCAAGCAGACATGTATCAGCACAACAAAAATCGGAAGGCTGTCTGGCAAACACATAAGCACAGCAGCAATATTTTGCTAAATCATCGAAAATTTGTAAAACGCCAATAGGAGCAGTTAACGGCTTATTTTGTCTAAATGAAGTAAATTTAGAGAATGTTAAAGAATCTTGGGTAGGCAAAATTTAGGTTCCTCCACATGGTGTGTGTCAATAATATTGGGTTTTGGGAATACCTGAGTAGAATTCTAATTTCATCCTGCACACAAAAGGCACGATGAACCAAGAAAATGTTTCAGTCAAGCATGCACTTACACCAAGCATAACAAAAAAAAAGAGGCTATTTGGTTAAACGACAATGAACGCTGAGCACAGGACGACATGCTTAAGGGAAAAATTCGCCTTAGTTGGTCGTATAATGCTAATAATTTTTTCGCATAACCACAACAAGAACAAAATGGAGAGACACGACATTGCACTAACTTTCACTAGAAATGGTTTATTGCAACATGAGGCAAACAGTTACACAATGCGGTGCACTCGCACTGCATCAAGAACGCGATTGCACTGAGATTTGTCTTTTCCGTTTCATTTTTCGATATACATACACACATAAGCCACAGGGACTACTGCACATTGCAAGAAAGTTATTAGTTACTGACAGGACAGGGACAAAGTGCTAACACAAAGTGGGTACAGATTTTTGCAATTTTTGCAGCTTATAGTATTATCAATCTGTAGTTAAGCTTGTTGGTTGATTAAAACCTTGAGTTCTGCAAAAAAAGGTTTCACACCAACACGCTCTACAGCACAATGCAAGCCCACCCATCATTGGCTTTATTTACAAGATTACAATACTCTCTTAACCTATCATTCATGTGGGCTGTTTACCAACATACGCTTACTGCAGAGAAAGAGGCATCTGATAAGCGACAGCTTCTTCCACATTCCCACAAACCACATCTATGTCATATTTCTGGAAAGCAGTTGTCTTCTCGGTGCTGACTGCTAATTCTGCAAATAGAGTCAGCTTTCATGGAGCGGAAAACAAAAAACTAGTTGTACATTAGCACGTGACATCAACCTTATTTGTAGTGCAAAATGTCGTGCAAGTGTGGGACAACAGCTATTCCTTTTTGAGTGACATCACTGTTGGAACAGCAGACTAGAGCAATGGAGCGGTACTTCCTAATCGGGCCCTCTGCAACTAACACCTTTGTTTGAGCGACGTGTTGTGTGTGAATCTTTCCCATGTGCTGTGTGTCCCGTTGAGTTGTTGCGCTATTCAACTACAGAATAAAGAGGTTGGCATCACGTGCTAATGTGCAAGTAGTTTTGTCAGCTCCATGCAAGCTGAAATCAATTTGCAGAATCGGCAGTCAAGCACCAAAGACACGACTGCCTGCAAGAAACGATATAGGACGCAGTTTGTGGAATGCAGAGAAGTTGTCATTTATCAGATACCTCTTTCATGCGGTAAGCAGTATGTCGGGAATGGGCCACTGCAGGAATGATAGGTTAAAAGAGCACTTTAAAAGAGGTGAATGTTGGGTGAGTTGGTGTTTCGACATACTAAATACCTTCGTAAGTAGCGCAACTAGACAGGACAACAGTGTTCGTCTGTTCCTTTCTGTTGTCCCGTCTAGTTGCGCTACATACAATGGCATTTATAAGAGGGGCATTGTAATGGCTGAGGTTACAGTGTAGAGCATGTGAGTGGGAACCTTTCTTTCAGAACACAAAGGTTTATCAGCTAACAGAGCTGAACTAACGAAGTTGATAATAGAAGCTGCAAAAATTGCAAAAGTGGGTACCAATTTGTTAGCACTCCGCGACTGTCCTTCTCGAATAAAGCATTGACTTTCTTGAACATAGAGTAGTTCGCAGGGTGATTAGTGTGCTGTATACTTTGCTAAAATAAAACGGAAGAAGACATATCTCTCTGCATGTCATCTTCGTGAAGCTTGAGGGCACAACCTATTAGTGCCTCCTGTGCAATGAACCATTTTTGTTGAAAGTTAGTGCACATATTGTCCCTCCTTTTTCGGCTTCGTGTTGCTTATGTGCTAAAAATTTTTACCAAGTGAGTTGAGGTCACTTATGAGTACAGACAATAAGATACTTATGAAATTTCAACCACAAATACACACAAGCACAACAGCAAAACCTAGTTAACAGTAGAAAACTTCTAACAGCCAAAGGAAAGTGCAGTTGAACAATTGATATTGCCCACACAATGCGCTTAAATTCAGGTATGTCCCAGAATTCCGGGTAAGCAATATCAACGAGTTCCTCCACAGAGGTGTGTATCACAATCGTGTCGTGGTTTCGGCAATACTCGGAATTTTATTTTCATCCTGCACGCAAATGGCACAATGAAGTCAGTCAAGCATGTGCGTGCAACAGCTTACCCTATGTCTTTCAGAAATTATTACAAACTGGGACATTTTCGAAGCATATGTCTTGACGCTTTCTGCGATGCCGAAACGGTACCACCTGCACAATACATGATAACTGACACACGCAGTGCCTTTAACAACGTTCACGCATGGGAGGGCGAGCTTGCGAAGCGTTTGTGCGTTTTCAAAATCTTCAGTGCCGACGATAAGTGCAGTCTGCGTTAGCATGTGCTACCTAGCTGTCGGTGGAGGAACACGCGTTTTCACTGTCACACGCTTCGCAACACGGATCGTTAGCATGCACGATATCTAGCGTAAATGCGACTCAAGCGCAGCATCAAAGTCGGCGATGTCTTGTCTTGTCTTGTCATGTCGCCTAGATCTTGGCTCATACCCACAAGGGGGATTGGCCACACTGTACTTTATAATGTAAATGTTTTACACAACGCTTGCTAAAAAAAAAGGAGAGAAATTCGATAAGAACAATAATACCATTCCTTAAAAAAAATTTTTTTTTAATGTGAAAGGGGCAGAAGATTTCGATACACCATAATATATAAACAAATTAGCAAAAATAAAGAAGGGGGTCAAAGAATTGGATGTATCTGGCGGTACCACTAGCAGCGTATCCTTCCGGTTGCCTGAATGAATTTATGTAGCGCTGACAGAATAACACTGCGGCCCGCACCCAACTGACTGGCTCCAAACGATAAAAGGGTGGATGTATCAACTGCCAATCCGAGCATGCCAATCGGTCTCTCAAGAATTATTCGGCGCAGTGAGGCGAAACGGCGGCATGTGAGAAGAAAGTGGTCTATTGTTTCCGGTTCATTACAAACTGCACATAGGTTAGTTAATGAAAATCCTGATTTGTGGAGATAATAATTTAACCGAGGGACTCTACAGCGAAAGCTTGTGGGGGTCACCTCACATTGACGGGAAAGGCAGTTTGCAGTGTTCCATGTGAATTGCAAGTGCCGAAATTCTTCAGATTGTAGGAGCGATGTTTCGTTGATTTTTAAGATTAACAGGCGTTTGAATCGTTCAGCAGTAATAAAGAAAACTGTGGAGCTACTAGTACCACCGTGAAATTTTAAAGATGCCGAAGCGAGCGAGTCAGCAGTTTCATTTAGTGCAATTCCAGCATGCCCGGGGACCCAAAGAAACCGAACTTCTGATAGACTACGCTGTACAGAGACCAAAATATCCTGAGAAGAGGAGACTGCTTTGCGGACGTTAAATGTGTACAAACAGATAAAGCATCCGAAATAATAATAGCTTTTGATTGCTGAGAATTTAGTTTCCGAAGAGCCAATGTAATAGCCAGGAATTCTGCAAGATAAATTCGCGTGAAGTCAGGCAATTGGAGCGCAAAAGACCAATTAAGCTGATGAGAAAAAATGCCTACTCCAGCCTTCTGAAGATTTTGCGTTGCATCCGTCGAAATTACCACATAATTAGGAAAATGACTGAGATGGTCTTGAAGGAAGCCCTCCAGAACATGCTTTGGAAGTAATTTAGCATTTTTTGGAAAAATGTCATCGAAAATTAAGTCAACTGGCATCGAACATAGGGTTTGGGGAGTTAAATGCTGAAGGGAAACGTGAAGATTAGACAACAGAGACTCGACGAAAATGACTTGGGGTCTTTGATAACGAGGCCACGGGCGCCTAAAGAAAGAATCTGGAGATTTGATGAAAGTGTCTGTGAACGGGAGAGGGGCCCATCGTAGAGTTTTAAAAATGTTTGCACGGTCAGCTGTCGAAATCTTGCATCAAGTGGAATGATTCGAGCTTCCAAATAAAGCACGCTGTTCGCAACACACCTAGGTAGCCCGAGACACAGCCGCAGAGCTTGCCTTTCTAGCAATATAAGAGGTCTTAATTTGTACTCAGCACTTCCGGAAAACAGAACGCAACCAAACTCCAGAATTGGGCGTACATAAAGTTTGTATATTATAAGTAACGTATCCCTGCGCATCCCTGAATTCTTATTGCAAAACCGGCGTAGCAATCCTAAGGCGCTTTCTGCTTTACGGGTGTTTAATTCTATTTGTTGCTGCCAATTTAACTTTTCCACGTAAAGAATGCCTAGATATTTTAGTGCCGTTACTTGTGGAATCGGATCATTTCGATAATGCAGTGAAAGAAATACGGGAACGGATAGAGGAAATACAAGCAGAGCACATTTGCTAACATTAAGCGAAAAAGACAGCCCGCCAAGCCATACCTCAAGCTCACTCAAGTACGACTGTAAGATTTGATACAGAGTATTGATATCTCGGGATGACAAGAAAAAAGCAATATCATCAGCGTAGACGTAAAGAGGAACATTTTTATGAACTGGAATTGATGATAATAAGATATTAAATAAAAGAGGTGACAAAACTGATCCTTGCGGAACACCTCTTGTTTGCTTATATAAGGCAGAAGTAATTCCCTCGTGGCAACAAAAGAATTGTCTCTCAAAGAGAAACTCCTGAACCCAAGATATAATGCACTTAGGCACATCACAGTCCACTAATCTTGAGATCAATATACTGTGTTCCACGCTATCGTAGGCTTTTGCAATATCTAATGTGACTAAAGCAGAAATCTCACCAGATACTTTTGCAAGGCGAATTCGGCTTTCCAAATCAACATGAGCCGACCATATAGAGCACCCCTGTCTAAATCCTACTTGCCTTGGCGAAAGGATACCCTGACGAGTGATGAATTCACTGAGCCTGCTATGAAGAATTTTTTCGATTATTTTAACTAAGTTCGAAGTAAGCGAAGTTGGCCGAATGTTATCCAGGACATATCCGAGACTTTGATTTTTTCGCAGCAACACAACTTTAGCAATTTTCCATGCACTTGGAATCCATGTGTGCTGTAAGGAGCAGTTAACAATATGAGCCTGCTATGAAGAATTTTTTCGATTATTTTAACTAAGTTCGAAGTAAGCGAAGTTGGCCGAATGTTATCCAGGACATATCCGAGACTTTGATTTTTTCGCAGCAACACAACTTTAGCAATTTTCCATGCACTTGGAATCCATGTGTGCTGTAAGGAGCAGTTAACAATATTCAAAAGCTCAACGGGGTGAACGGGATGTCCTTGCGAACGCGATGGGGCGCCGATCGTTTCCTTTTATCTTACCATGGAAAACCCTTTCGAGCGGCGACAAAAGGTACACTTCTGTTGAGTATCTAGAAGGCCACAGTGATGTTCTGGAGCTTCCACACGGTACAAGGGCCGGGCGAACGAGAAGAAAATGTGTCGCCGTAGTTATTGTAGTTTCGCGTTTGCTACGACGTAGTAGGTTTGCCGCCGGATTCCGCAAACCGAAACCGCGACAGCAGGGAGCGTACCCTAGCGGTGTTCGCAACAAACAGCAAAAATGAGAAAAGAAACGAATGAAAAACCACTATGAATTTAGTAAAAATGTAAACGGAATGTCTCGTTAATATTACGTGTAAAAATGAAATAGATGGCGTCCTGATTTATGCGTAAGTAACAAATTTCTCGAAGTAGTTATAGTAACATATCTCTAAGGCAATGCTTCTCATCACTGTTTGGAATGCTTTTCTTACTGCAACCGCCAGATTCCAATTTCGAAGCCAATTATGCATCATTTCCAGCACGTTTTGTACATGACACATTCAAAGCAACATCTCGATCTCAAGTGACAATTTTTTTGCTGTGAAGAAATCATTTTCCTCGTGTTCTTGTCGGGATAAATCTCAAAGGCTATGCTTTTGCAATGCAAACGCCAAACCAGACGAGGGTGAATGTCGAATGACTTGCAAGAAAGTTATCGACGCACGTGGCCGCAGCGTTGCTTTTTTTTTGGTATCAAGGCATCACAATTCATGTCAACAAGCAACGATCGATCTTCGGCGATCGAGTGAACAGCTGTCAAGTGCGTCGATTTTGCGTCCTAAAGCAACTTATTTTCGCGACTGCGCACGCCGTTAAACCAATCAAAATTTAGCATCAAGGACGTGCAGCGACCGAAACCGTTTAATTTGCGCTAACATCTCTAATGCTCTAGAAAAAGACGTTTCGTAAACTTTCAGAAAAGGCTTCTTGTACAAAACGTTTATTCAACGTCGCACAATATACCAAGACGTGTATATACTTTTCTAGTTGTTTCAAGAAGTTTTTTAGACGTTTTGTGTTTCGTGGGTCGTGGGATGTTCCTCCACTAGTTCGAGCCAGCCGCCAGGCGCCAGTTCGCAGCGGCTCTATCGGCAGCAGAGCTAGGCGACGGCCGGCGGTCATTTGCGTTTTGTGTAGCGTTGTCAGCTTTTGTTTGTGAACGGATGAACGAATTACGGGCTGTTTGGCATCAAGTAACGTTGATCATACTGTCTGTCGCATATTTTCCATCAGTGTTTGGTGAAACAAGCTTTACTGTGTGTTTGCGACGGTACGTTCGTCGGTACGTTCGTTTCAAGAAGCGATTGTTCTGCTCACCACCTTCGTTGCAGCCAGACAAACAGCTAAGAACGTGTGCACGTTCGGATAGAGTGCTTTTTTCGGTAAGTGCACCTGACTTTTCGTCGTTTTTACTGAAAGGTTTTAGAATTGTGATTAAAATGTGAACATTTCATTGCTAGGTTGAACCGCGTGGTCGAACGCGAAACTATACGCGCCGGTGCGACTCGCTCTATTTTAGATGTGAAGCATCTTATAGCGGAGTTCAATCCGGTGGTGGTGGTAGTGGTGGTGTGCGGCGTGACCACCCTTACTGCGCATGCGCAAGCCATCTCCACACACCTAATCTTCCTCTCTCCCCACTCTCCTCCCCCTCTCCCCTTTCCACTTTCCATCTCCCCTCCCCCTCTCCACTTCACTTCTCCACTTTCTCTCTCCCCTCCCCCTCTCCACTCCCCCTCTGAAACGCGGTCTCTACATGCCGAAACGCTGCTTCGCATCGCCTCATGGTCCCCTTTAGCGGGAGATGGTGTGATTTTTAGTAATTATGTTTTGCGCGTTACAGCTCGTGGCTCCACGCACGCACGCTAGTGACAGGCCGACATAGTTTAAGCAAGCATGCTTACAACTATGCCGGCCTGTCGCTGACAAAGTGCAATTCTTCTACCGTATAGGCGCCTCGCCTGTAGGTGTGGTTATGATTGATTGTCGTTTCTTAATACATTACAGCATATTATCATATCTGTAATTGGAAATGTTTCTTTAGAGTGACTTGATGATCTGATTATTTGTTGTAAATCCTGCGTAGCTTACTTGCTTTCTCTGTATGCAGCTTTTCTTCACTGCTGTTTGTGCAAGATATTGGGCCTGAGACCACGCCAGCTAATGCGGAAGCCAGTGCAGTTTCTTTGACGAGACTTGGAGTGCATTCATGCAGAATTTTATTTACGTTGCTGCCGTGCCACTCAGCTTCACCTTGTGCGGTCACCTTCCGACGTGTTTTGTGCCACATTTGGTTGCGCTTTATTCATTAATAAAGCCGATTTGACAACATCATGGGAAAATTTATTGTTGCTGAGAAGCACGATTATTTATTTGCGCGCCATCCGCTAAACGTCATTTATGTAGTACAGTATACGTGTTGATACCCTGCCTACGTGTTCAAATTTATTATAAACCGATGTCTTTTATATGAAAATTGGATATGTATGGTGTGCTGAAGTAGCCAATAATTCACGCGGCATATATGAGTGACCGCAACAACTTGATTCGGTCCGCAATAAATGCGAGTAAACTCAGCGTCGAAAATTTATATATGCAACAGTGAGGACATGCGTGGGTGAACAGGTATGTACGTATGTTAGTGATCTTGCTTGATTGTTTGGTCACTTGCTCGACGACTGACATAGGAAGTGGGAGAAAAAACAGGAAAGTGCTCTCGCGGGAGCTCTTTCGGTCCCTTCAATCTCTATCTTCCTATGGTAGCCGTCAGGCTGCCGACCAAACATGCTGCAAAGACAGTTATAATAGTTTGTTTTATATTTCGAAAGTCCAAAATTTCGAAAACGCCGAAAAAACAAAAACGTCTAGAAAACGCCTTAACTTGGTCTTGTCAAAACGTCTTTTAAAGACGTCAACTAGCGGGACATTAGCACAGCTATCAGACGTCGAAAAGACGTCTACGGCTACGGGAATGTCTTGACCAAGACGTCTATTAGCCCTTTCTGGTAGCCGTTCAAGACGTCTTTTAGACGGCAAATAGCTTCTTTTGTGTTACATGGGTAGGACCCCCTTGGCTTCTTCATTGCCCTGGCTGCTGCCAGAGCTTGTGGAGGCTACTGGTGTGGACAGATTGAATGTGGGCAGGGCTGTGCCGGCTACGCCCACCGCAGGGGCGAGTGGCGTTAGCCTCGGCGCGCAAGGCGTGGTCCGGGCAACTGCCAGGGCCTTTGTGGTCCCACTCCTCGTTGCACCACTTTGGCGAAAGATGTTTTTAGTAAGAATGATGAAGAGATCCATTGTCTTGCTTCCCGGAAGGTGATATTTTCCTTAAGTTTTATAGTAATTATTTCTTTTTCTTTCTTCCAAACTGGGCACACTCTGGAGTATGCGGGGTTACTACCGTCGCAGTTCGCACAGAGGACCTCATCATGACTGGAGTCATCAACACCATGACCGGTTGTGCCGCACTTAGCGCACGTCAGCTGCCCTCGGCAGCTCTGGCATGCATGGCCAAATTGTTGGCATTTAGAACAACGCCTCGCGTCTGGAATGAACGGTCGGACATGGAGTTTTACATAGCCAGTTTCAAGAGTCTCGGGTAAAGTGGTTGAGCTGAAGGTAGAGTATCAAGTGCTTCGTTGCTATTTCGTTGTTGTTACGCGTGATTGTGATCCGCTGGACATCTGTTACACTGTGGTCCTTCCATCCATCGAGGAGTTCTTCTTTCCGTGTCACCAAATCTTCGTCCGATACCACGCCCTTAACTGTATTCATGGTATGATGTGCACTCACAGAGGCGGGGATGTTACCAAATGCTGCTACAAGGTGTGAGAGTTTATTGTACTGTTACTTGTCTTTTAAAAAAGTTCAAGGAGCAAATCCCCACTTGCCATCTTTGTAGCCTTATAACCGGTTCCAATGGTCTCTTGCAGGCACTTGGCCACAAGAAATGGTGAAACTGCTCTAGGTTTTGTAGACAATTGTTCACAGTGGAGGACATGGTATTTCAGGAAAGTTTCTTTGTTCTTGGGACAAAGGAGTGAAGTTGCGTCAGTGCCTACCCTTTTCAGGGCACAATCGGTTACAGAAAGAGGTCGAGGATCCCATGGGAACAAGTGGATTTTTCGGTAACAGCGTCTACCACCCACCACGGAGCCCAACAAGGGGACGTGGCAGAACATGTGAACAAGTCTGCGCAACGCCAGTAGTAAGCCATTACTATAACCCAATATACTTTACCTTAGGTTGGATAGCCACACAATTGGTTAACCCTTGCCGCCAATGAAATTGGAAGTAACTAGAAGATAGGAGAGGACAGAAAGGCCTAAAATTGAGAGAGAAAGATGAAGATGTGGGTAGACAGAGAGACAGGAAAAGGCGACTGCCGATTTCCCCTGGGCGGGTCAGCCCAGAGGTGCTGTCTACGTGAAGCCTGGGCCAAAGGGGTGTGTTGCCTCAGCCAGGGGGCCTTAAAGGTCCAAGCTCCCAGCGTCAGCTCAACACCCAGGATCCCCTCTTCCCAGGACATGGCGAAGCCACGCACGGTTAGGCATGGGAGGGGGTCAAACCCCCCCCCCCCCCCCCCGTTGGCTCGGGTCCATGATGCCGCCGTTCACCAAACGCCTGCTTTCACAGACGCCCCTGCGGAGATTTTCGCCACAATAACATTCTCACAAGAACGAACAAAAGTCGCTTCGCTGGCAATTTCATTATTGACGGGTTCGTCTGTATAATCCAAGTACTGCAGTACAAGCAGCCTTACGAACAATGCGTAGCTTGCCGTAGGCGGATAGTACACCCAGTCACGGTGGATCCACTCCACGAATGTAAACTCTTTAACCAGTACGGTATTACCATACTGTCCATGCGGTAAACCGGCACTGCTAGCTAAAGCACTCTAATATCGAGACAAAGGCCTGGTAATCATTAGCTGGGAGTATTTTCTGACTGTCATGGTATCTACATGGGGAATCGTGTGCAGGCCACAATGCAACACCACTTGCCACCCATTGCATGCCCGCAACTGAAATTTGCGCATAAAACCAACGAAGCTGTGACCAAACAAAATATCGATGCCTTCTGGACAGCATACGCTGTAGTGGCACCTCGGTCCCATCAATCCTGCCCAGGGGCGTAGCCAGAAATTTTTTTCAAGCGAGGGGGGGGGGGGGGAGTCTAACCATAATTTGTGTATGTTCGTGCGTGCGTTTGTATGTGTGCGTGTATATATACGCAAGCAAAACTGAAAAATTTCGGCGGGGGGGGGGGGGTTGAACCCCCCCCTGGCTATTCCCCTAATCCTGCCACTTTGCCAGAACACAGAACCCACACAATGTTGCGAATAATTGTGTGAAGCCAGGTGGGTGATTCGAGACCCCCAATAAATTTCATTTGTAAACAATGTACGTATCTCTCTCGCCTTTATTTGGCATAAATGATAGAAACATGCAAGAGAACGCACCCAGTGAGATTTACTGACATCCGCTGACCTCGAAAAATCGTCGGAGCTGGCCTTTAAAGGGACACTGAAGGCTAATAACAATTTATGTCGGAGTGAAAGGTGAATGTCTGAGAACGCCATAAAGGTCAGCATTATCAACAGCAGTGTTCTACTAATAGAGAAACTGAGGCAAATGTAGGACACGATAAGCGCCACCAGTGGGACATTTTGAAATGATCCCGATGATGTCAAGAGTCCCAAGTACAATTAATAACTAGAAGTCCTACTACTTGTAATAAAAAAAATACATTTCGTACATTACAAGATGTAATAAAATGTGGATTGTGCGTTTGCGTTTCATTCATGGATAAAAGAGCTTGGCGTTACCGAGGAGAACGGCGCGGGTGGTTTAAAAGTTCAGTTTTCGGCAGGCTCCTCTCTGCTCGCGCGGTCGCGTCTCAGTGCTAGTTTCATTATCACGTACTGTTGCATGTGCTATGCATGCTCATGAAAGTTGCTCTAACGGAGAGTTTGACAAAATGCCGCGCCCGCGTTATGTTGTCAGATGCTATAATGGCGTGCGCCGCTTAGGTTACACCAGCTTAGGTTAAACCGACGTTACTTTCCAACGGGTGCCGCAAGTAAGCCCACGTTGAAGTGGCAGAGTGCTGTGCCTCTGCGACAAGTGTGCTAAACAACCAAGCAATCTGCGTGCGTGCTCGCTGCACTTTCGTGGAGAGGATTACGAAATCAACCGCAACTTGGGCAAGACTTGTAATGTGCCCTTCAGAGCAGAAACAGTAAAGGCGGGCAACGTTGAGCAAGGCAAACGCTACGTCAGGAGGCCGTTTTAGGCGGGCGATTTGAAGTGCGCTAACGTTGTGCAGACCACTAAAACGTGATTTTCTTTCAAAATAAGCATTTCCATAATACGAAAGAAGCAGTACAAAGTTTACGAGGAATGTTATTTCAGCAATTAACGTGGACCTAACGACTGCCTGTAGTGCCCCTTTAAACAGCTCCGCTATAAAGACTCCAAAGTGCCGCTAGACAGCACGCAGCAAATCTGGCAGGCATCGATAATCGGTGGAGCGCACTACAACGTCCATGCAAGGATCAATAGGAACCCGGTGCAAAGAGAAAGCTTCAGGTGAGGTACGGTGACAACCTCCCAAACAATCTGACACAGTTCAGTCACTCTTGTGGATCATTCTGATCACATGGGAGTGAATGGCGCGACAACATACAACCTTGAGCCAGTAGGCTAACAACCACCTACGCTAAGTGCGAGCATGGCGGTAAGCATGGTAGTTGAAATGGATCTCGCTGGATCCGAGGACCTAACTGCAAGCAATCACCTACACTGGAAGCATCGCATTGTACGAATTTCCAGGTTTTTAACAGCGAAACTGTTAAGCTATTCGTACCTGCCTTAACACGACCGTTCCTGCGCGCCAACTCGTCGCCGCCATGCTACTGGCAGTTGTCATGTCAAGAGCATGTGCTGCGCCTTTTCTTCGGCATGGGGGTAGACCGAAACAAGCTCCGAAGCCTAAACAAACCCATACTCCAGCAGCAACTGTAAACATTGATCAAAGGGGCGCGGTTGTGTCTATATCGAAATACATCAGTAGACGGCTCATACCTTTGTGCCGTTTGTACTT
Organism: Rhipicephalus sanguineus; assembly: GCF_013339695.2. NCBI lineage: Eukaryota > Metazoa > Arthropoda > Arachnida > Ixodida > Ixodidae > Rhipicephalus > Rhipicephalus sanguineus. The sequence continues at coordinate 129,051,843 of NC_051179.1, read as the reverse complement.
GCTGCGCTCTGACTCTTAACTTCGCATTGATGTGAGACAGCATGAAAGTTGGTTCGCATGCTGCAGCAGCCGTACTCCCTTGCGTCAGCGTTTTGTAGAGTGACGCTAGGTCGGATCCAAAGGAGTGAGCTGCTAGCCTTACTTCGTGTAACATCCGAATATGCCACTGTGGCACCCTTGCGGCAAAACTGACTTTTTTTTTTATTTTATGGCGAATGCGGAGACTTACCTGAAGAAATACCATGTAGTTCTATTTGCGTAGCACTTGTTGACAGAAGTTTCTTTACAGTTGCTTGTGAAGCTTCGTGGCACGCTGGTAGCCGCACTTGAATTTATTTGTGCCATGGCCCGGCTCACACGCTGATTCTGGTGATCTTTTTACGGCTTGTCCCAACTCACAAGCCAGGCCCACTGCTGCCTGGTGTACTGGTGCTGCTGCAAAATCATCCTGAAATAAATTCGCTTGCGTTGTTGTGATTCATAACACCAAAGATTATTGCCAAGAAAAGAAATGAAAGCGCTCTTACATGATCTCTTTCGCTACAATGACTTGGTCTTGGCGTGTGCTGAATGGTTGCGTCTTCAGAGAGCAGCAGTCCAGGAATCTGAAACAGTGTATGAAAAGATGAGTTACTGACGCATAAACACTAAAACAGGAGGTTATGGCAATTATTACAATACATACTTTTCAGACATCTTTTCAAAAATCTAGTGACAAAAATTATACTTTTGTATAATCGCCTGGTCTTACGCTTTTCCGATGCTGTACCCAGCTTTGCCTTAACACTTTTGTGACTGCGCCTCTTCCCACTGTTAGTATGCTAACGATGACTTCAAGTTCAGAGTTTGGCACTCTCTTGGGCGCTTCTGGACAGCTCACTACCTCCAAAGGGTAAAAGAAAACTTCATTAGTTTCGCTTTTGAGTTTCTTTTTTTCCGGTGCGGGGAGGTTTTTAAAGCTCCTTCAAAGTCATGGAGGTGAGCGCGCGTGGTTTCGATTATGGAGTCGACATCGCTCGCGGGTGCTCTACGAAAACAGCGAATTTCGACGCACTCCGACGAATCTGAGTGGGGATCTCTGGATGATGGCAGTAGCACAGACACGAAAGACAAGTTAGATTCTTCAGACTTCAGTACATACGACGACAGTGCTTCAAACCGCCCCGCAACATCAGCAGGTATCCGCCGGTAAGTTGCGCTCTCCCTTTGGGGGGTTTTATTGCTGTTGCACGTTGATGTACACCTATCCAGTACATATCAAAGGACACAGCTATTATCTCCAAGGTGTCAACTTTATTTGGGTGGAAGCATTTGGCGCTGGCTGCGGAAAGAGCGGTGTTTTCTCCGCGAAGACGACAAGGAATGGACCTTTACATGCATAGTGCTCCGGAGTGCTGCGCGGCGGCTTCTTTGCGGTGTTTTTCACCGCAGAAGTTCTCAGAGAGATATGCAACCACATAGGTAAGTATGTGTGGCTGTATATTTTCGAAAAAACCAACACATAGTTAGAGGCACAGATCCTGGAGTGAGGTCACTGAGGAGGAGACGCACAAGTTTCGTCAAACTTCTGGTGTACATGGGAATCATCCAAGTCCCGCGCCTGCATTGCTATTGGAGTCGGCGACGCATATTTCGAGGTCTTCATCCACCATCAGTGATGCCATGGAAAAAGTTCAAGGCGTTTCTTGCTTTCTTGATTGTCTCTGATCTAGAGAAGACCATCGCAGCATCCCACGAGAAGTTTCACCGCGTGCCTTCTCTGCTGCAACACATGAACGATTCATCTGCGCTATTTTTTCACCTGCGTCGGAACCTTTCCGTGGAAAAGAAAATAGTGAAATCAAAAGGTCAGTCTGGTATTAGACAGCACATGAGGGACCAAGTGCTTAATGAGGATGCAAATTTTGGGCTTTGGCAGATTCAGAAACAGGGTACACTGTTCATATCAAAGTATACACGGGAAGGCGCCTCAGGGCCCCCAGCACCAACCGCAAAAAATTAAAAAAATACCCGAACTGTTACGAGGAAAGCAAAGCTGTGCAGAAAAAAAAAATGTTTTAGGCGAAACGTGCAGCCAACCTTCGTCTCACAGCGTCGAGAAACTACTTCGCGTGGTGGCATGATAGGCACTAGTGCTTATATTTTTGTATGTATGTAAGCAACTTTTGTATTTACAGAGCTTATGTTTGCAATATTATTCTATGAGGACCTTGTATTCAAAACGTATATTTCGATTTTTTTTATATTTAACCTGTGCAGAGTGCATTGACATTTTTGTGATTTTTTTCTTCTTGCTACATTTTTCTTTGCTTTGATGATTTTTTGATAATATTCAAAATAAATTTGTTGTTTAAAATTAATACCATTAGAGAGAACAACTCTTCCTCTATCATTTGGTACCCTACACTTTAGCATCAAATAATTTCTGTGGCAGGAAAAAAGATATATATTTCCTGAACTGTCCAAAAACAACCGATTTTTTTCGCAGTCACGAAAGTTTTACGTAACTGAAACTTGAATACTGCTAATTGGCCACTGCAGTTCTGCAAAGAATTCCAAGAATATCTTCGTCTTTATGTATGGCCATCCAAACGTTACTAGATTTACTAGACTCAAGACACGAGAATCGGTGGCCGGTCCGTGCAGTCACAGGAGTTTAAAAAGAGAACCTAATCTAGTAACATTGGGTCATGCCACATGTTCCTTCGAAATGTATCAGCACTTCTACGTCAACTGAACAAGAACACTGCCCATCCCTTGTCACCTAAGATGATCGCAGCAATAACGAAATATGAATAAAAGAAAATAATCTTCATCACTGCATGTGATAGCGCGGCATGCCACACCACCTGAATATCTGGATGACAATCTGCATGGGAGTCATGTGTCGTCGCATGTCGGTATTGTGATGAGCGAGACACAAAAGACCCAGTCCGTTTCTGGGCCAGCTTTTATATTATCTGCTTCTTTTTCACGCTAACTGCCTGCGCACATCAACGCCGGTGTCACTTTTCGCAATCACACTCGACCGTGACAGCAAGCGTGCGGAACTGCCAGCAATGCATCTGGTGGGCGGTGCTGGCTGCATCGCGGTGGTTGCAATTTGTTTTGGGGACCTGCCAGAAGTGTCTCTGGTGACCAACACTGGCTGCATTGGCGGTGGTCGGCCTCATCCCCGCGGCTAAAAACTAAGAGAGTGCCGGGCACTCTCTTTGGGGAAGTATTTTCTTGTGTCATATTTAACTCTGTTTCCAGAGGAAAGCAACTATTTTTGAGGTAGGCTATATAGCAATGCCCCCAGAAAGAGTTACAGTACTCCACCTCAACAGTGTAACGCAACTCTTGCTGTAAGAGAACAGCGGGACCCCTCCGAAAGGACTAGAAGTACACCTAAAAAAAATAGCAGAACTCGGACCAAAATTTGGCTTTAAAATTGCTTATTGACAATTTTCATCATGCACAGATTGTAATGATGACTAAATAACGAGCACTACAACAAAAAAAAGAGTTGGAAGAAAAGAAAAGCGAGGGAGATTCGAACCCACAACCTCTTTGCGCACCTCAATGGAAGACAACCGTGTTCTTATTTTTTATATGAGTAATGTCGGTGATCTGCCTTCTCATTTCCTTGTTTAGAATCACATATTTGCGTGTCTCCATACATGCAACAACCAAACAGAAGGTAGTTGATTTCTTTGTTTTGTGCTTCCCGAGATCGGAACGTAAATCCGGTGCATTTTGCAGTGAACAAGATTAGCGCAACCGAAGATAAGTGCGGCATTTTTATTGACTTGCGAAACAGTTAGTCGTTTCTGTGTAGAAAATCGTACTTCTGAACTGCACAGAGAACACTTAAGGATTCGTCACTCCCTTGGACATACTTTCGGTCAGTCCTGTTCACGTTTTGCGACTACAGCCGTCACAGTTCACTCTAGCTGTACTGATTATATTAGGCTTCGGGCAGCATACTCCGCGCGCAGCATTCGTAGTGAAAAAAAAAAACGTGAATATTTAAATACGCGGAATTTGACCCTTGTGGGGTCTGTAAGGACGGCATGCTCATGGAACGCACGGAGACAGTAGACTCTGTCGAGCAGTCCAACATGTGTACATTTAGTAACCTGCTTTTACATCACGGCGAGCTCGCCTGCAGAATGTAATACATAACTAGTAACAACCTAAGTAACCTTATACGATTCAACGCATACAATGCGCACATGCGGCGTCACCGACGTTCGATTCCCCACGAGGGGCTCACGGGAAAGGAGCCGCCGTATCGTCCCCATGGACCCACCACAGGAGACGTCCGTCTAGCATGGCACCCAGCCCCAAGGAGACTCGCTGCTGTTCGCCGAATGCCCGCCTATCCTCGTCCTCGCCAGGCGACGCCGCCGGCGCCACCGCGCGATCACAGCGCCACCCTTCGCTCGGCGGCTGTTTATGCCAACTGCATCTAATCAGCGGGACGAGCGTGCCATGTGACGAAAACAACACTACAGGGGTGACAGCACCCCCCCCCCGCCTTTTGACACGATATGGGCACAATTGTGTACACCACTTGTTTTTGCCATTTGTAACGACTAGAGACTAAGAGAGAGCAAGATACACTAAGCTTTGGATGAAATTAACCTCATGCATATAAAATTTGTCATCATTTCACTTCATTTTGCAGTGTACTGTTGTATATGATCAGTTTCCTGAAGGCACTACAATGTTCGACGTGCCCCTTCCCGCGCCCACGTCAAAAGTATAATTTTTCTTTGCTCCAAATGGACCTACCCGAAAAGGAATTTACCCTATATTTCTGGCGGAAGATTTCATTCTACTAATGCAAAAATGGAGCACGCGTATGACATCACAATAAACAGAAATTTAATTACAATTGAATTAGAATCAATTACTATAACATAAATTAGCACATTATGACATTCTTTTTGTTACAATAGAATATCGAGTGCCTTGAAATAACGTTGTATCGATTGATGCATTTACAGACAGTTCTTCATAGGTGGCATCCTAAAGGGTTAATAACGTTCGAATGTTTTTCGATCAGAACCCACTTAATGAGGTTATATTCGCTTATTTAACCACACAAACCGGAAGCTAAAAACGCGGTTATTAGGCCCTTCCAGTGTGCTCAAAGGCACTGGGAGGCACTCAACACGTTGTTTTAACACGAAAGTGTTTTATGCATTTCTTGCACTTTATACACTTGTTGCTCATTGTGTATAGGATAGGGTGCGATAAAATCGCACCCTATCCTATACACAATGAGCAACAAGTGTCGTAATAAGTACAAAAAGTGCGTACACTACGTGCACTATGTTTTGCCTTATGTTCCAATAAATTAACCTTACGTGTGCCGTACACCGGCAGGCGAATTGTAGCGCGACAGATAACTGAACGATCTGCTCACCGATAACAGGAAATATTAGCAGGCACTGCGCGTTCAGGAAGGAAACCGGCCAGCAGGAATACTGATCCATGAAAATCCAGTACGCACACTACTCCTAACCGTTGCCCCGGTGTCTTATCCAGAAGAGATGGGTCGCAAGGCGTACGCGTGTTGCTATTGCATCCTTGAACACCACATCGTTTCCGCGAGTACCGAGAAAGGCTTTCGGCGTTAAATGTTAGCAGTGTCGTCCTGTTGCCCGCTGAAAACCGTAATCAACAAGATCACCAACGATGAAACGCACCTCGCAACTCAGCGCACAGCAAAAATCAAATTCTCACCACAACAATTCAGAGAATGGATGAAAGTATGAAATGCCAGAACGCGTGAGGGAGCGTGTCGTCGCAGACGCACTTTACGAGCGCGCCTTTCCATGCACCGCAAAGGTTGCAAAATGACGTGCGCCTCTCTCCAGGGGGCGCAAAGAAAAAGTAATAATTAAACACATTATTGACACAGTGCACCTACATAATATTCTCCGGGAAATAAATGTCATTTGTAAAACATAAAGATTGCTTCGCCCTTGAATAAACGTGGTTTTCGCTGTAGTGTTTGTTCCCTCTAAACATAGTCGCGCTTCAACCGTAGCACCCATAACTCCCCTTACTGATGTCTCTGGCAATAGGTTCTGAACCGCTTTTCGCCCGAAGCATCGCGACCTGTTTGGATCGACCTTGGCGTCTGCCCTTCGTTTCGCTTTACACCCCTTTAGTCCTCCCCCTTTTCATTATTTTGCTTTCTTCGGTCAGCGTGCGCTGAGAACACGGGGTAAAGAGTTACGGGAGCCGTACGTAGATGGAGGCTGTTTGTTCGGTCGATCTAAAGTCCCTGGAATAGGTAGATCATCGCGTCATCGCACTCATTTAATTTTGCGCTGATCCCGGGCTCTCGCAAGCTGTTCGATATAACGCGCAGTTATGCACGCCTCCGTGGCATGCGAAAGCAAAGAGCGCGATATTTAAAAAAAGATATGTCAATGAACGCACACGTATAGCGTTCAAAAAAAAAAAAAAACCAGTCCAGGCATGCCTAAGAAGACCAGGCATGCCCGGCCGCCAGGCTAGGACTCACGGCGGACCGGGGAGCAGTGCATCGACTACCAGCAACGGTGCTGGGCACGGCGATGCAGCAGCCAGTAACCCAAGGAATAACGACCAGGAAACGACAAAGGAAACCATGGACACGGACGATCAAGATTCGAAAACGCGGAACTGGGCTCTACGGGAGGTTTCGCCGGGGATTCCCCATCGTCTGACGAGGCGATACAAGTGGAGTCACCCAGCGGCGACGATAATATTAACCCTATCTGTTTACCGTCCCAAAACCACGATGTGATTATGAGAGACGCCGAAGTGGAGGGCTCCGCAAATTTCGACCACCTGGGGTTCTTTAAGGTCCACCTAAATCTAAGTACACGGTCCTCAAGCATTTTCGCCTCCATCGAAAATGCAGCCGCCCCGGCCGGGATTCGATCCCGCGACCTTCGGGTCAGCAATCTAGTGCCATAACCACTAGACCACCGTGGCGGGGCAGCCAGCGGCGACGAGAGCGAATGCTATGAAGCATCAAGGGGTGACGACAACGAAGCGAGAAACGGTCAGTGGCAGCTTGCTCTATCGTTACGGGAACGTAAACGACTAAAGAAGCAAGCGCGTACCCTGGGAGATCCCAGGCAGGACGGTGATTTTCAACAAGCGGGATCACTAGGCCGAACAAAAAAAAATGAATAACATAGCGTCGGTGGGCGATGAAACACGCAGAGACAGCGAGAAGAACGCCGGTGGCAGTTACGGAAGGCCTGGGCTGGCGCACGTGAGCAGACGCGACGCGTCGGGTGCCATGAGAGGCCGCCGACGCTCACGTGCGACGCCTCTACCTAAGAATGACATGAAAATTATTATACGGCCAAAACCAGGGCTCGTGGTGAGAGACTTAAAAACATATGAAGTAGCACGAGCGATTGAATGTGCAAGTCGGGACACTAAAACGTGCAGAGGTGACAAATTCCTGCTGTGTCTCCAGAACGGATCAAACATTATCACTGCAAGTACTCTGCAGGAGCAAGTTGCCGAGAAAATTCTGCAAATCAAGGCGCTCGACCTCAACAAAGCCAGACATCCTGTGAATACCTACATTTCTACATCCGAAGGGTTCCTCAAGGGAGTTGTACACGGACTAGAATGTGAAACCCCGGAAGAACTTCTCAACCACCTGAGAGTACGCACACAAGGCGTCACAATCATCCAGGCACGCATGCTGGGAAAATCTGAGACGGCAGTGATAACCCAATGGACAACGAATATCCTGACGACGTCCGAAGAAGAGCCTAACGTCCGCGTCCCAGAACGGCGGTTCACGGGGCGTGCAGCGGACGTCGCGTTTTGGATGTCCAAAAAAGGTCTTCCGACAGACGTCCAAGAATATAGCACGTGGACGTTTTCAATAATCCAGGCGTGGATATCAGAGGACGTCGACAGGAGATGGCCGTGCGGACATTTCAAAGCTGTTTGGATGCAAACCGCTACACGCTAGTTCATCTGACAATGCGTGAAACTGATTTTGCAACATATGGAAACCGCCGCTAATTTTTATCTTTCGGAAAATATGTGATTGAGGAAATAATTCACGGATAATTGTGCGAGCATGTATGCATTGCATTCGTGGCATTTCTCGCGATTATTTACGTGCTTAGGAGAAAGGTGAATGGGTGACGCACATACGTAAACGTGACTGCAGTTTCTTCCCACGAAACACAAAACCTCTAAAAAACGTCTTAGTTTACGAGAAGACCAAAAATGTATGTATTTTTTAAATATAGCATTAATTCGCCCCTCAAATGTGCTTGCATACTCTTTATTAGCATTTTCAACAGCTACGGCATACCCAGAGTCTATTTGCCAAAGAAGTTCATAACGCCTAGTTCGAGACATTTTTCAGACATTTTGTCTGAAGGTGCACAACGACTATCTCAATGATTCTTCGAATGTTTTCTCGAGAAGGGCCAATATACAAAAACGGCATGTCAAAAGAGCGGTTACCATCGGTTTTACTCAAACAAATGACGCAGACAACCATACCTCCAAAATAATTTGTTTCACAACGATGCCTCTAACAGCACGCTCGCACAGCAGCGACTGAGAACAGTAGTAAAACCGGCAAAACGCAGGCACGCACGCAGCGCACCCGGCGCACCATGCGGCGCACCGTGCAATCAGCTTCGGCGGCACTCATGTTGAAACGTGTCCTTCGCGATCGTGCTGTGCCGGCTGTGCACCGGCGACTGCGGAGACGCCGTTGGCGTCGTCGCGTCGTTTTGCGTTGGCAGCAGCTCGGCTGTCATCGTTTCGCATTTTGTGTAGCGTGCCAGCTTTTCTGTACGGTTCACTGGCTGTTATCTGGCATGAAGTAACTGTGCTCATGCCATTTGCCGCATATTTTCCATCAGTGATTCGTGAAACAAGCTCTACTGTGTGTTTTCGCCGACGGTCCGTTACCACAATGGCCTGATCTGCTCGCCACCTTCGTTGCAGCTAGCAAGCAGCTATTCGGATAACCTCCTTCTTTCGGTAAGTGAAATTAAGTGTGCCTGACATTTCGTCATTACTGCTAGAACGTTTGACAGTTCTTGGTTGGTGGTTGAATATTGGTCGAACGCGAAACTATATACGGAGGACGCGCCGTTGAGAATCGTAAGCCAGACTTACTCGCCCTATTCCAGGTCGGTCATCTTGTTCTTCTGCGGGTTACAGCTCGTGTGTGGGTGGGTGTATGCGTGCGAGCGAGCGTTTGCTTGCTTACAACCATGCCGGCCTGTCGGTGACAATAGTGCAACGATTCTACAACAGGTGCCTCGCTTTGTGAGTAGTTATGATTGTCGTTAATAAATACATGACAGCATTTGTGCACATCTGTAATTGGAAATCTGTCTTTAGAATGAGTTATGCTCAATTATTGTTGTAAATTATACCTAGCTTACTTGCTTCTTGTATGCAGCTTTTCTTCACCGCTGTTTGTACAAGACATGAGGCCCGAGACCACGCCAGCTTGTGTGAAAGCCAGCGCAGTTTCTTTGACGGGACCTGGAGTGCATTCATGCAGAACTTGAATTTATGTTGCTGCTGCGTCAATCAGCTTCACCTTGTGCGGTCACCTTCTGTCGTATTTTGTGCCACATTCGGTGCGCTTTATTCATTAATAAAGCCGCTTTTACAAGATCATTGGATAATTTATTGTTTCTGATAAGTATGATTATTTGTGCGCCATACACTAAACGTCATTTATGAAGTACGTGTTCATCCTCTGCATGTTCAGATTTATTATTTGTTCAGTAGTAAACCTATGTGAATTCTACATGGAAATTGGATATAAGTGGTGTGTAGAAGAAAAGTAAGGACACAAAGAAGCGCTTGTTTGTGTCCTTACTTTTATTGTCTGCGTCTCGATTTTTGAGCTGTATTTACAATGAGCCCATTGGTGCCCCGCTGGATATAGTGAGGCTTTTGGTCAATATCACGTCCAGAGCTGTACTTTCTGTGGATTTTTTCAGGATATGATATCCTGGAGGTGCGAAAAATACACAGAAAGTCCAGCTCTGCACGTGATAATGACCAAAAGCCTCACTGTGTCCAGCATATGGGTCATTCCACGGACGTTTTCTGGACGTAGGGTAAGATTTTTAGTGAATTTGCATACGTCCAAGCACGTCCGAATATCCGGTTTTGACGCCCGGTGGGATTAACTCGGGATGTTCAATTCCTTTGCGCCATATAGTCCTGCGGACGTCCCGTTGAACGTCCCACGGTATTTGTCGTGCATCCGCCGGATGTACGTAATGTCCAGTAAAGTGGTCCGACAGACGTCCCAAAGTTATTGGTTGCCCATTGGGAACCTTCTATGGGCCCATTGTGCCGCGTTTTGTGTATTACTACGGTGGTGAGATGCGATGTCTACCGTACCAACCCACAATACAATACTGCAAACTGTGTAAAAGCCAGGGACACAGGACAGACGTCTGTCCAACACCCACGGTGAATGTGTGCAGTGACTGCAGACTTCAAGACCCACCAAAAGACCACGAGTGTGTTCCCGAGTGTACACTGCGCGGCGGGGCTCATCCAACGGCGGCAAAGGAATGCGCCAACAGGCTTAAGCGGGTCCCCTAACGGGACAAACAACAGCAACAGCAGTCGAGACACCAAAACGGACAGCGATCCCGAGGAATATTTGAAGTGGTGGTGCCATCAAATTTCGAGGCTATAAAAAGCCTGTTGTGGGTTTCCTCTGTATACAAGGACACTCCACACGAAGGGTCGGACACAGCAAACGTTTAGAATATATTTTAATTCACTTCCAAAATGTACCTAAATGCCCAGTCTCCCGATCGAGACCCATCGCTAGCGCGCCAACACTGACGTAGCTCTGTAGTATGGGCAACGAAAGTTGTAGTGACTTCGCGCCAGATCTGCTGTACTGACGTGAGTGACCTCCGGACCTCCGCCACCTCCGCAACGTACGTACCGGCTGTAGTGAACTAGACTATAGTACCGGCAAAGCATCGGTTGCTGCATCACTCGCCGAGTTTCGATCGCTTCCTGGCTAAGTGCGTCACAGCCTTGTGTGGTCACGTGACCAAACCCCCTACACTTCTACGTCACTGCCCAACCTCGGCGGCCAGAAACCGAAACCGAAAGTTGTCCACATTAAAAGGTGATATTAAATTATTTAGCGAGAATACATGAATGTTGGTGCGTGCATCATGCTTCCTGGAGCTATAAGAAACGCTTACAGCAAAGAACGGGCAAGCGACAAATTTGGTGGCATCACCCCTTTAAGCGCCGATGGTTCAGTAGTGAACGAAAGGACATGGATCTATCAGGGGGGTCCAACGCGGGATCACGCTCTGGATCGCGATCCAGTTCCCGCTCTAGATCGGGCTCCAGATCCAACTCCCGGGACCGCTCCAGCTCCAATGAAGGCAACCCAGGACATGACCCTGTCGCAGCCCAGCATTGGCAAGAACAAAGCAACAAGAAACAGAACAAGTTCAAGAAGACATCGCAGCATCAGCCGCAGCAACAACAGCAGCAGCAGAAATACAGGGTAAGCTGGGCAACAGTACCCTCCCAACCTCCTCCACACCAAGCACAATCTACGCACACACAGCTCTCACGACTCGAGCGAGGATTAGAGTTAATACGCGTAAGGATGGGGGATCTAGAAACGGAAAATAGGCAACTTAGAAGCCAACAAAAGCAGCAGCAACAACCACAAGAGAAACACACTCGAACCTCCTTGGCAGGACAGCAGCAGCAACAGCAACAGAACGCATCAACTTCGAGCGGCGATACTGTACTCACGATAGCGATTCTGAAAGAAGCCATAAAAGAAATAGGTCCCTCCATCGTCGAACAAGTCATGGGGTAGGTAGACAAAAAACTAGAAGCTTTGGAAAAGAAAATGCAAGCGCAACAGATCGAACTCACGAAGGCGTTGAGAAAGCATACCAGTGGTAGCCACATAAGGGAAAGAGCAGATAAGGCATACAACAGGGCGAGCCTACTGACCATGACTCAAGAAACAACCGACAATGCCTAACCGACTAACAAAAGCTACAGAAGAGTGCGATATATGGCAGTGGAACTGCCGGGGGTTTCGACAGAAGACGGGACAACTTGCACAGCTGGTGGCCATGCAACCGAGGCCATCAGCTGTAATTGCTGTCCAAGAGGTCGGAGTCAAGCCAAGCATACAGGGTTACGAGACTCATGGTGAAGATTGGAAGATTAACAGTGCATGGAGAGTATCGACATTAGTCCACAAATCCATAACGGCAATACGGCATAAACCAATAAAAGGAATCGAAATCCTACATCTCATTACAGAAATCTTATATAAAGGGAAGAAACAGAAAAGTGCCTTCATCTTAAACATTTATAGCCCACCTAGACAGAGGAAGATAACCTTCGACAAACTCTTCGAAAATGCAGTGAAACTAGCGACACATACCTCACTCATAGTGATGGGCGACTTTAGTGCAAAAGACCCAAGCTGGGGATACCTAACGCAGGATGCCAAAGGAAAGAACATAGCCAAGCAAATAGAAATCATAGGCATGACACTCCTAACGGATCCAGCAATACCAACAAGACTAGGAAACAGTAAATCCAGAGATACGAGTCGGGATCTAACGGTGTGCAAAAATTGTCAAGGTGTGGAATGACACAAAACTCTAGAAAATCTAGGCAGTGACCATTATATAATATGCACCAATATACACACGAACGAGACACGTGAAAAGATTGGCGCAGCCAAAATAACGGATTGCCATGCGTTTAAAAAGTCACTGCAAGAAAGGTTACCCGCCTCAGACATAGCAAACTTAAGTGAATGGTGTGACGAAATAAGACGTCAAAAAGAAAGGTACGCTAAGGAAATAACGCGAACAAGCAACGCCCCTGAGGTCGACTCACACCTACTACATCTCAGGGAAGCAAGGAGAAGCCTTACAAAAAGATGGAGAAGACAGAAACATAACACTAAATTAAAGGCGAAAATCAGAAGTATCACCCAGCGTGCAGAGGAATACGCCACTCAACTAGCTGCAACCAATTGGGCCAATTTCTGCGATTCACTCAACGAAACACTGAGTACGGCCAAAACATGGAACCTACTTAAAGCCATGATAGACCCTAGGAAGACGAAAAGTGAAAACAATAAAGCCATCGAAAGAATAATACACTCATACCCTGGTACAAAAGAGGATCTCATTCAAGCCATGCATGAAAAATACTTTGGAGAAAACGGAACGACACCTTGATACCAAGGAAGGGGTAAAGGATCGCACAACCAGATCTAGACAAGTCTTTTACGGACGCAGAAATCAGAGCAGCCATATTTAGTACAAAAAAGAACACGGCGGCGGGTGCAGATAAAATCACCTATGATATGATAAGGAACCTAAACGACGAAGCCATTGAACCTCTCAAAAAATACATAAACATTGGCTTGCAGGACAATGTTTATGTCTTTGTACCACGACAATGGAAACATGCGATTGTGGTCGTGGTGCCTAAACCAGGAAAAAAACTTGGCATCGAGAACATGAGACCCATCTCGCTCACGTCCTGCTTTGGAAAAATCTTTGAAAAACTGGTCAACACCAGGCTCGTATGTCACCTCGAGAACAACCAACTAATGCCCAACACCATGTTTGGCTTTCGTTCACAACTTTCAACGCAAGATATCCTACTACTCTTAAAAGAACAAGTACTAACGGGCATCTCTAAGGTTGGGGAAAACATCATTGTGGCCGTTGACATAAAGGGTGCCTTCGATAACATCAGTCACAAAGCAATACTTCAAGGTCTGGATGAAGCTAACTGTGGAGAGCGAATAGTCCAATACGTCAAAAGTTTCGTTATTCACAGGACTGCAATAATCAAACTATTCAGTCACCATTCGACATCCAAACAAAGGAACACCGCAAGGGGCGGTCATCTCATTCACACTTTTCAACGTTGCCATGATAGGCCTTGCAAGAAAACTCAAAGACATTGGCGGCCTACAACATGCGATATATGCAGACGACATCACAGTATGGACAACTACAGGCAGCCTAGCGGAGAAAGAAGATAGATTGCAACAGGCAGCTAGAACCATAGAAGAGTAGACAAGGATACGGGGACTTCAATGCTCAGCGGAAAAGTCTCAACTTATTCGCTTCACAAAGAGAAAAGCACAAAGGGTGGACCCGAGTCTAAAGTTGGAAGTCAGGCTGGAAGGAAATATCATTCCGGAGAAAGATACCATTAGAATACTAGGTATGTGGCTGCAAGCTAATCAGAGATGTGTGCACACACTAAATAAACTCAAAACAGCCGTACAGCAGATCTCACGCATGACCTCGCGCATAAAATACAACCGTAAGGGCATGCGAACAAGATACCCTCCGACTGGTCAAAAGTGTCGTCATCAGTCGTATTACATACTCACTTCCGTATCATAATGTGAACAAGGAAGCGAAAGAAAAAGCAAACCAAATAATAAGAATGGCCTACAAGACAGCCCTAAGATTACTGCGGAATACTTAAAACGACAAGCTATTGGCGCTTGGCCTTCATAACACAATTGACGAATCTATTGAGGCAAAGCTACAAGCACAAGAATATTGCCTTCTCGAGACTCCAACTGGCAGAGCAGTCCTAACAAAACTAGGGCGCGATGCATTAATACAAAAACATCAAGAAACTAAAGAGGTACCAAACAAACTTCGAGAATGGTACACGGTATCACTAGTACCAAAGAACATGAATCCTACTCTGCATGCTGGGAGAAGAAAGGCCAGGGCGAACTACATTGAGAAAATGACAAAATATATAAACACAGCGAGATTGACTGACGCTGCGCCTTATCAGACCGATGCAAGGAAGGCTGTGTAGGTAGTCACAGACCGTAGAGGGAAAATTAGTCTGTGCTTCAATAGATCGAGCCTCGACAACAGAAGCGGAAGAGGTCGCCATAGCCCTTGCAATAAAAGAGGGATGGACGCGAAAAGCTCCATTAACCATCCTTACTGACTCACAAAAGGCTTGCAGAAACTATCCAAAGGGCAAAATTGGAGCACAGGCGCTCCGAATATTGGTTGGAACTGAATGGGAGCCCAATGTGCAATACGTCCAGACTGTGACCTGGGCACCGGGGCACGAGGGCGTGACTGAGAACCTGCGTGCGGATGAGGCGGCTCGAGGCTTTACAGATCACCAAGCCACCCCATACTCTGCAATAGAGGACCCGCAACGATTCTTAGGTACTATAGAGAAAATAGACAGATCTATCCACCCCCGCATGTCAAACTCAGCGCTGCGGAGGCGACCGTGCTACGAAGATTACAGACGAACACTTACATAAATCTGCACACTCTCCATCTGATCTACCCCACAGCGTATAGAGACGTATGTCTGTGGTGTGGAGCAACACCAACACTTTTTCACATCACATGGGAGTGTGCGGAGCACGGAGAAGAGCACAAATGGTACATGGGACGAATGGGAGGCGCTGCTGTCCAGCCTGGCCCTGAAAGATCAGCTACGACTGATCCAAAGAGCTGAACCGATGGCTCGTGCCAGTGGGGCCTTGGAATAGGGGCACCACCCTGCCGGACAGGCTACGCTTTTCACCCCCATATTCCCTGCGGGGCGCTGGGGTTCTAGCCTGCCTGGTTTCTGTACACAATAAAGTTTTTGTACTATTTCTACTACTACTAACCAGTGTGCAGTAAAAGAGCATTACTCGAGCCGCTCTCTTAGTATACAGTAGAAACGCGCGATCAGTACTTTGGTTTGCGGAGCACCACTCATGCACATGTCCATGTTTATTTCGAAAAAACTACAACACACACTACTGCGGAGGGTGTAGACATACTTGTGGCTAAAGAAATGAGCCGAGGAAAGCAGCGCAGCGTTGCAGGTCGTGGTGTCGATATCTGACGAGTGTTTATGACTCCTGTATATATTTAATCGCAGTAGGAAGTACGTTGAAGAGGTATTACAGTCAGTGGCGTAAATGCAGAAAAATCACAAGGGGGGACACACACCTTGCAATGGCGGCCATTTTGTTTTTATGATTATTCATTTTTAATCATAAAAAATTACAATTATGCTTTCACACTAAATTAAAGGAAAACAAAATCAGTAAGACGAAATCATAGAATCAAATTAAGTAAGACAGACGAATCAAATTAAATAAGACAAAATCAATCAGGGAGACAGCACCTTGCAGCCAATTGTATAAACGTACGTTTAATGGCGAAGTTAGTTTCTAATTGTAACTGGCGGGTAGGGTGCAGCATATTTCCAGCTATGTCATTTGGGTTAACGCATGAAATAAAAATGGTAGCTCCTTTTTTTGTGTGTGATAGCGCGTAACGGTACAGCTTTTCTTTAACTTCAGCTCCATACCTGTTAAAAAATAGCATTCCAAGGCGTATTCGGCTGGAAAGTTCCTTGCAAATGTTCACCGGCGATTATTTTAAGTAACATTCTTATATTCGAGCAATCACATGCATCCTTCATTGTGAATGGCTTACAACAAATCGTAGACATTAATAAGGGTAGATAATCTGGGATTATATATTTACTTTATCATTTCAAAGCCCAGCATAATAAATACTTACGGCACGTCAGACGTAGCCCGTAGCATTTCGGAAAACTCCTGCTCTACAGCACTTCTTGAGACGACAATAAGCTTTGACTTTTGTACTTGGTTTCTTATTGGAAGGTCTTCAGATTTCAGGGTTGGTTTTAAGGAGAGTGCGCTATCCTTAACTGTCAAGAAATTCAAATGTGACGTTTGAAAGATAAATCTCAAGAAGGTACACTTGCAACGGGTGCCCCCCCCCCCCCCCCCCCCCCCGTTATTTACGCCGATTGCAGTGCAAGGTTACCTTAGAAGTTTGACAGTCACATCCACTCTGCAACGAACACTTTTCTTGAACGCCTACCTCATATCGGAAGCGCTCGCCACTATAGAGAACAGCAGTTCGGCTTTGCGAAGCGGTGCGCCTCTTGCAGCTGCCATTCGGATGAGTTTTTAAAGGCCAACTCCGGCGATTTTTCGAGGTCGATGGATCTCAATAAAATTCGCTGAGTACGTTCCTTTGCACGTTTCCGTCATTTATGCCAAATTACAGGCTTGAGACATGCGCAGATTGTTTGCAAATGAATTTTAAAGATTGTCTACAAACGCCCTCCTGGCTTCACACAATTATTGGCAACATTGCGTCTGTGACGTCAGCATTGGGAAGGCAGCGGAAGTGACACAGCCGAGGGCACCGCTAACTTCGGCGCTTCGGCCGCTACAGCGATCGTCTGCTGTGCACAAGGCGACAGACAGCGTTGGTTTGGCCGGCGCTTCGCTGGTCGTCCCGGCTGTCACAGTTTTCATAGTCGGCGCCGGCGTGACCGGCATGCCTTGCACGACTTCCGGTTCGTTCGTAACAACATCTACGTCATACGTAGACAGCACACTCGGTTGGGTTTCGGTTTCGGTGTCGCGCTTTTTTGCTTATTTAAAATTATTCTCCAATTTGCCGAGTATTTCTGCTATCGGGCCCGTAACAGGAGCGTCTCAGGAACATAAAAGCACCATTACTTTGACATGGCCAAAAAAATCGCCGGAGTTGGCCTTTAAGCGCGCAGAGCTCCGATATTGAGTTCTCGTCGATTCGTGGCAGCACAGTGAGGTCCACTGACCGTTCGGCGCTGGATGACGAAAGAAACAGGAGCATTTTCTTGGTCTGAAAGCTTCGCCAACGACGTATGGCTGCTCAGCCTCTCCGTGGCCTCTCCTTATGGAGACGCGGGCAGACGATTCCGCGACGGCGCCCAACAAAAAATGGCGGACACACCCAGTGTTGCCGGAGCACTAAGCATTATGAATATCTCAAATCGGCTCGATGACTTCGCGGTACCACACGCAGGCACCTCGGTGTGCGTTGTTTGGGTCTCTAACGGCCAGAGCCCCCCCTCCCCCCCCCCCCTCCCCTTCCTTCGTTTTCCTATGCCCACAACGGGACTGACTCGGCACGTGGCGGCGGCACCACCGAAATAGAAAACAAGAAACAGCGCAACAGGGCAGAGACGGACTAAGCGCTGCCTGTTGTCGTGTAGTTTACGCTGTTTCTCGTTTTTTATGGACGTGTACCAACCGGACCAAACAGACAGCAAAGTAAATCATACGACTTTCGAGCGGGCTGAACAAGTCAAGGCAAAAAATAAGAACGCGTCCCTTCTTGGCGGCGGTTTGGGATGGGGTGCGACGGTTCTTGAACGCCGAGTAAAACTTTTCCACGGTACATCCGGACTCCAGAACGGCCCTTGAATGCGGTCCCTACGGGTCATTACTATGCAAAACTACTAATAATAAGCTATCTCTCCCGCGACTGTTTGGTCTCGGCGCCGCGCGCTTCCCTGCTCACCCGGCAAACGCCTTGAAGTTATAACCAGAATGCAGTATTGTAACGTGACATATGCGACAGGTAGTTTTTAATTCATGCACTTGCCGTTTTTATTTACCATTTTTAATTCACGCCATTTTATTCCACATCATTACAGTTCCATGGATTCTTAACAGAACGGTGGCGTTCATCCGATCCTCCCAAAAGGAACTGAGTTCCTGGAACTCCCAAAAGGAACTGAGTTCCTGGAACGGCGTTCCTTGGCAGAACGTCGTGTCATGCTGCCTTTTGTACCGACATGCATAGGTCGGCAAAAAATGTGGAGCTCACTCAGACTCACTCATTAAGTATATTTTGCCCTTAGAGCTCACTCGGACTCAGACTCACTGAAATTTTTCTCAGCCGGACTCAAACTCACGCAAATATTACTCACTCAGTCTCACGGCTCTATCTGGGTCTGAGTGAATCCACTCATCAGTCGGTTGGCGTATATTTGGCTTTTTCGACCGTGGTGTCAATGCGCTTTAACACTAATATCTCGCGTAATTGGTGCTCTACTTGGCGCCTTTTGATCTCGTGCCTTCAAATATGAGTTATCAGTGGTTGAAATCCAGTAAGGACATTTTTATTGAAAGAGGTGACTAACACGACATATTTTTATCAAGAACTTCCTGCGAAAGAGTTTACTGGGGGGAGGGGGGGGGTCAACCTGCCCCCCCCCCCTCTACGTAACTCACGCCTCTGATTGATAAATTAAATGTAGAGATGGTGTATCAACGCTAGTGCTTTGAAGTATGTGAGAGTCGGCGGGAGAATAAACGTGAGCAGACGTAAAACTTTTATAGTAATGCTGAAGTTGTGTAGATAGAACGATAGGTCGGCAAAAAAAGTGTCGAGCTCACTCTGACTCACTCAAGAAATATATTTAGCGCTTAAGGCTCACTCGGACTCAAGCTCACCAAAATGTAATTCAGCCGGAGTCACTCAGACTCACGGCTCGATCCGAGTCTGAGTGACTAGACTCGTGAGTGAGTTTGCCGACCTATGCAGACATGTCACCAATACACTAGCATGCCACTTCCTGAACTGTGCGCGCACATAGCAAGATAGAGCACCTACCCGTTTTTGTATTTGAAAGTACACACTTACCCGAACAGTTATCTCGCCTCTGTTACTCTGATCTCTATTTGACAGACAAATGTAAGATGTGCGATGCAATGGCAACAGTGTGCCACATACTATGGAAGTGTTCGAGCTTAGGCGACAAAGCACACGGAAACCATAATGAGGCAGTATCGAACCGCAGGGTGCGCTGGGAGGAGGCTCTGTTCAGCTCCGCAATAGAACAACTTTGGGCCGTCCAGCGAGCCGAGGAAGCCGCCCGAGCTCAAGGGCTCGCGGCCGATGCCTAGGCCGGGGTTGAGGCCCACCCCGAATCAACTTCACGGACTTAATAAATAGTTATTTTAGATGCGAAATATTTTATGGCGGAGCTCAATCCGGTGGTGGTGGTGGTGGTGTGCGGCGTGACCACCCTTACTGCGCATGCGCATACCCTCTCCACACACCTCCTCTCCACTCCCCCTCTCCATTCCCCCTATCCTCTACCCCTCTCCACTCACCCTCTGCCTTTCCCCTCTCCACTTCCCATCTCCGATACCCCTCTCCACTTTCCCTCTCCCCTCCCCCTTTCCACTCTTCCTCTGAAAGCGGGCTAGACATGCCGAAATTCTCTCGTGCGCAACGCCGCGATGAGCTCGAGCGCATGCGCGTCCCCTCCCCTTCTCTCTCCTCTCCTACGCTGCCCCCCTCTCGCCCGCCTGTCGACCGCGTTCCCCGCTCGCCCTGTGAGAATTAACGGCCAGGCTAGAAGGAAGATACGACGCGCGTAGCGTCCCTATTCGCGTTCCACGACGCGAGGTCGGTAGCATGCCCAACGAACGCCAACGGAACGCGATCGTGCAAGTGCTCCGGCTTCGCATCGCCTCATGGTCCCCTTTAGCGGGAGATGGTGTAATTTCTTCTTCTTCTATTTTATGGCCAATGCTGATTATCTCTTATATAAGCAGTGAGGGCTGCCGTTGTTCACAGCTGGTGCAACCGTCGTCTCGCGTGGCACGCACACACAGTCGAACTGCTGCGCACACTACTACACCCACCCCTTCCACACTTCTATAGCGTATGCGCCCACCTCTAGCGCCTGCACTCCTCACGGCAGCCAGGCACATTCATCTACGGCTGACGTACAGCCCAATGGCAACTGTCAAGAGAGAAAGCGACCTACATCACCTGTTCTGTGAAGGCCACAGGTGAGCAAACATCCCCACTGCAAAATGGTTGAAATCCATTCACTGTTGAATTATTTTACGGCAGCGCTGTCATGGTTGAGGTTTGCCGTGTGTCGTAGATAGAAAATTACCATCATCATGAACTGGCACACACTCAAATCACCGCCCAAGCATTCTGTACAGATGGTTAATAGGAGAAGCTGAAGCACGCCCACCAGCTCTGCTGTGACCCAGCCTCGAGCGACTTAGTGCAAGCTGCACTAATTTTCCTATTATCATTTCTCTTCGATGTGAGATGTTTTCATTTACGGGCTACAGAAGGCATTTCCAACCGCCTACGTTACTAACAATAGGCTTCCCAAGCAGCGCTTAGGCGCTGCTGCTCTTGACAGGCAGCGCAATCTCTGGCAGAAAAATAGAAACTGGAGTGTAAGCAGCGCGCGTTTTCCCTTCTCACCACCGCGTTGCCGCTCGCTTCTGTGCACGTGCAGAGCTCTCACGGTGCACTTGCGGCGCCTCACAATGCATCGCTTGCAGTGCGGCTTCAAAAGGATCTTCAAGCTTGACTGGCACTTCCGAAAAGCGAAACTTCATGAAATGAGAAAGGCTCGTCAATCATGTTAACGGTGAAGAGCAGACGATCGACGACAACGACGCCCGACTCAAAGCGAAATGCATTTCCCAAGTCGCGATTACACCGTGTCGGACGTATACTTCGAGGTAAGTCTCATTCTGTCATGTTAAAGATCAATAATGGTCCACATGCACTCAGAAATGAAGCCGTACACGCTATCGATGTCCTGCGGTGTGGACTACGAATCATATGATTGTTGTTTTGATATGGCATGCTCACAGTAGCAGCCGTGTACTTTCGTGAACAAACGTTTGCGGCATGCGAAAAAAAAATTATATGGCCATGGCACTGTATCCTGAGAAGGTTAGAGTCAAGTCCTCCGTGCCGCTGAAGAATCAACCGCCGATTATGACGCGAGGCAGCTAGCTGAGCTTTAACCACTGTGAAGCAAGATGAACTGTTCGCCTCCTTTTTTCGGCTCTCGCATCATGCTTGCAGTCTCTTTTTATGATATCGACTTGACAGGCGTACAAAACCTGCTGCGCGAACGCGGCTGGAAAATCGCACAAAGTCAGAAGGTGCTTAATTCAAGGTTGCTATTGCAAAACATGTATTAAGTGCCAGTTATGTTTAGCGCCTTAAATATATATCACCCTAATAAAGAGACAAAAACAAAGCAAACCTGCAGAACGATGTCAAAGCTTGCTGAAAATGCACAGACGTCCGTTCCGGCGCGATAAAGCAGCCTTCCCGACGCGTGAATTGCAGGCGCCGAACTTCTGACAATGTGCCGAGTTCAGTTGAATTCAACCAACCGCGCAACGCTAACGGTATAACGCGAGTGTGAACGTTCAACAAAGACGGGTAGGTCTCACGAACACGGGGAATCAAAACACAAAGTTGCTTCACCTACAACCGTAACTGGACTTTCACAATGCGAGAAGACAGCGAGTAATCATTACTGTAGTCGCTGCGTGCATTCGCCGCGTTACTTACCGATTCAGGTAGTCGAAACGAACGAAAAGCGATGACCTCAGACAGCCAAAATAGAAGGCGAGACAGCGCTGTCAGCTATGCACGCTTGCCGCCTTTATTTCTCGTGCGACACGCCCGGGAACCGATACAGTTTCACACGTGAATCGTGTGCCTTGGTGTTGTCTGCACTGTTGTGGCAGGCCACTAAACCGCAATACTTCGGACCTCCCTTGCCCTTCCGCGGGGTCGCTTCTGCCATCGCGGAAATGCGCAGCTTCGCACAGCAAACGTCTCGGTTCAACGTGCCGAACTGACGGCCCCTCAGTTAACCGCACCGACAGAACGCGTGCGCACGTGTGCTACTGCTACCGTGAAAGGGGCTGAGTCAGCCGCGCATGCACTCCACAGCTTTCCGGCAGAGCCGCAGTGCGGCCACCGCGGCGCTCTCGTCGCGCCGCAAACTTGAGCCTGGGTTCCCTATAAGCACTTCTCCTGCAGCCAGCATGGATGATGACACGCACCTTCTGCATTATACCTCCTCACCTTCCTCCAGTGCATTCACCTCTAATATCCCCAGCTATGGTTAAGTGTTCAGAGGGTATCCTTACAATTCAGGAGACCCGGGTATGAATCCCACTGCCTGTGGCAGCTCACCGGTTTTTCTGATAAAAGGTTATCCTAACCTAGTGCTCGTTGGTGTGAATACTCAAGTATATATTGTGGAGGTTTAGAATAAGAAACGCATCTTTCTGCAACCCATAAGGGAGCAAGGCTCAGCGTTGTTAGCGAAAGGGGAAACGAAGGAAAAGCCAGAGAAAGAAAGAATCCCCGTGAAATGAGTAGCCATAACGCCAGGCACTAGGCTGGAATACCTTCTCTGCCCATTAGCAACACTGGTGGGTGCCCAGTGGCACTGGGAATAAAACCCGAGACCCCCAAGAAGCTGGCCTCTGTACTCTACCTTCTGTTCTACTACTCCTCTTCCCTACCCCGACTTCACGCCATTCTCCTTTTGAATTGCCGAACTAACCATCTTTCACAGCCTTCAATCAAACTTTCACTGTCACCGCTGATCAACAAGCTCTAGCGTCCCTGCCACTCCTCTCCTTCTTTAAAGGGCCAGTATACAGGCTTCGACTTTTTGTTTTTTGTACACCACCAAAACAAGCTCACTAATTCGTACAGAAGATCGCGGCGGTCACATTTTGCGAGTACCACACTGCTGGGCGCCGCGCAGACACACCATTTCGAAAAACAATTCCCGCGCCCCTTCCAGCGCCTGCCCTCTTTGCCCGCGAAGTGAAGTATTGTTGCCCACGGGCAACTTTCAGTGGCGTAGCCAGGGGGGGGGGGGAAGCACACCGGGCCCGTGCCCCCCCCCCCCCCGGATTTTTTTTTTGCCATGGTATAGAGAGCTCAAAATGAGACTCCACATTTGCCTGCCCGACCCCCCACTTCAGATCAAGGAGGTGCCCCCCCCCCCAAAAAAAAAAATTTCTGGCTACGCCCCTCGCAACGTTACGTAGCATTTACTTCGTCGATTGGTTCTCTGCACTATGAAACGGCGCCTTGGGCCTGCGGAGTTGCAGTTTTGTCTGCGCAGCCCACAATTTCGTTTCCTGTATTGCCCTCTGCCGTTTTAGATGCGAAGTATCTCTTGCTAGGGGGTATGTAAGGCGGCGTGGTAATCCGCACGCAACGTTGTCCGCACTCACTCTACGCATGCGCGATTCTCCTCCTTCCCTCTCTCCAACAGCTGCGCGTTACTCTCTCCACGTCTCTACCAGCACCTGCTTGCGCTTCTCCTGCGTTCTCGCTTCTGCTCTCACGGCGCATACGCTACTCTCCTCCTCTAGTCTCCTCTCCTTCAAATCGTAGAGCGCTGCGCGGCGCGCGTTCAGTCCAGCGCTTGGCTCGGTGGGCTCCTCTGAAATGCGGGCTCGACAAGCCGAAATTCTCTCCTGCGCAGCGCCGCGATGAGGGCCAACGCATGCGCGTCCCCTCCCCCTCTCTCTCCTCTCCTACGCTGCCTCTCTCTAGCGCGCCTGTCGACGTTCCCCGCACGCCCTGTGAGAATTAACGGCCAGGCTAGAGGGAAGACACGACGCGCGTAGTGCTCCTCTTCGCGTTCCACGACGCGAGGTCGGTGGCATGCCCAGCGAACGCCAACGGAACGCGATCGTGCAAGTGCTCCGGCTTCGCATCGCCTCATGGTCCCCTTTAGCGGGAGATGGTGTAATTTTTTTTTAAAGGGGCTGGGACTACCACGACAACCGATATAGGGAGAACGAAAGACTCCGAAATCAAGAGGTGTTTCGCGGCTTTACCGCTAGGGGAGGGACGCATGCCCAGTGGCACGGCCGCTGGATAAAGAGCGGCCGTGCCAGTGGCATACTTAATTACTTCACCAGAGCCTTGCACTCCTCTCATTGCACTTCCTCACCAAGCCGTTCTGACACGAGTGACACACGGAGGAAGCCTTGCTTGGTCATTGGCTGAGCGCCGATGACGTAAATGCCGACGTCATGTTCCGTTATCGAAGTTGGCGTCGTCCCGACAACTAGCTACATCTACACCTTTTCGCTGCCGAGAAAAGTTGGATGGCCGAGAGAGAAACAAACACCAGCCGAAGCGGGTTGTTCTATATCGTGTAACTTTCTCTTTACAACACTTATCCACAACAATCTTGCAGCAGCAGGTTCTTGTCGCACAAGCGCTCAGTTATCTCTCCATCACATGTTTAGGACCACGCGGTTGCTTACTACCCTTTTAAGGAAAGCCTGTAGGCCGGTCACCTTTATGGCTTCTTATTTGCATGATGATGGGACAAGTGGTCCGTGAGGTCATGCCTTTGTGAAAAAGATGCATTGCAACGGACACAGGAAAAGGGACACTCCCCTCTATGCTTGCGGATGATGTGTTCCGCGAGGTGACGCTTCCGACCAAAAGATGCATTACAGCGCACACACAAAAAGGGACGCTGTCCTGTGTGAGTGCGCATGTGTGTCACGAGGCTGTTGTTCTCCGTAAAGGACGCATTACAGTGGACACAGGAAAAGGGCGTTCTCCTGTGTGCGTGCGGATGTGTATCACGAGGCTGCTATTTCGCACAAAGGACGCATTCAGTGAACACAGGAAAAGGGACGTTCTAATGTGTGGGCGTGAGTGCGCATGTGCAATATGAGGGTGCTTTTCGTACAAAAGGATTCAACGCAGTGAACACAGGGAAAGGACCGCTCTCCAGAGTGCGCGCGGATGTGTCTCACGAGGCTGCTCTTTTTACCGAAAGATGCATTACAGCGCACACAGGAGAAGGGACGCTCCCCTGTGTGAATGCGCATGTGCTCAATGAAGCCGCTTCTCATCGAAAAGGAGGAATTGCAGTGGTTACAGGAAAAGGGCCGCTCTCCAGTGTGCGTGCGGATGTGTCTCAAGAGGCTGCCTTTCTGCACAAAGGATGCATTGCAGTGGACACAAGAAAATGGACGCTCTCCTGTGTGCATGCGGATGTGTCTCACGAGGCTGTTTTTCCGCACAAACGACGCATCGCAGTGGACGCAGGAAAATGGCCGCTCTCCAGTGTGCGTGCGGATGTGTATAACGAGGCTGTTTTTCTGCACAAAGGACGCATTGCAGTGGGCACAGCAGAAGGGGCGCTCTCCTGTGTGGGTGCGCACGTGACGCACCAGCTCGGACTTGCGAGTGAACGCAGCTGGACAGAAGTGGCACTGTAAGGGGGGCTCGCCCATGTGTTTCTGAAGGTGTCTGTTCATAGTTGACTTGTCCAGGGTCACATAGGTGCACTGCTGGCAGGAATGAAGTCGGCCTCGTACAGACGCCAATGAAGACGACTGCTCCAAGGACAGAAAAGACAAGGAGCCTGCAAAGCCATCGAGAGTATTCTAAGTGAATGCAAATTATGCGTCATACGTCTACATGGCACTGCAGGGACTACAGAAGCAGGCAATTCACAGGGGTTGCTACGAACGTTTGTGAAGTAGATGATCACGTTGTCTCTCAGGAACAAAAGCTACTGTTATGGCAACAGTGAAACGACACAAGTCTTACGAAAATTCCCTTCTTACTGCACATAAATTATACGCTTAACACAGGGGAAAAAAAGGCGGCAAAAAAAAAAGAATCTGGCTTAGACGACATTCCGATGCTATATCCAAAGAGTCAAATGTGTTTGAATATGCAGCAATAAATACTAACCCATTCGACTACTTACTGTACCTCTGTCTGCAGAGAAGTATCCACAGAAGACTACACAGCAAAAGAATATTACTTCATATTGTAACACATGAAGCATATGAAAGATAATATGAGTTAAATAAGTTCATGTGATGCACAATGGAAAAGCAAAGAAAAAGATAAAGGTTAGAAGTATTAGTAATTTTTTAATGATGTACGACCGTTGGATCTATATGTGAACACTGTAGTATCACAAAGCTGTTCTTCGTTGGTAGGGCCATATGATTTCCAGGTGTGTCATAACTAAACACAAAAGAAAGGTGCTTTTTGCAGTGTAAGCTGTTATGAGCTCACGACAACAGCCGGTTTTAGTGGCAAAATTATTTGCCACCGCCGCCAGGGTCCATCACAGCTGTCATCCTTAGTAAGAAACAAAGCCCAGGGTTTGAGCTGAAATCAAACTCGGAATCCACATGGTAGTGATGCATCCTGCCATAAAGCCATGCAAGTACTTGAATCTTCGCAAAAATAATTTTTGCAGGCATCATGTTAGGTGAGGAATCACGTTTACAGATGTAACATTGCTTGGCACAAAAGTAGAATTGCACAAGAAAGCTTCCCACTCGTTGCAAAGGGCTGATCCATAATTCTTCATCCTTATCATAATCAATCACACCATCAACAAAGCGTGCAGCTACCTAAGCACCTTACAGATGCATAGTGGGTAGTTTGTTACTGTGCAAAATGATGGCGTTGGTGTAGTGGGTACCTAGTAAGTGTACTTGCAGGAGGCATTTTGTGAGAGTTTACTACGGGCTGTATAGAAGGCCACTTCTCCAGCTTATGCTGTGATTATGCTACATGTTCCATGCAGGCCTGGCATTTTTTTCTTCATTGACCAGTTTTCCTTTTGGCTTGACATCTTTAGTCTACGTGTGCGTGTGTGATTTTTTTTTCGTGACGATTTTTTTACCACTTTTAAACATTTTGTCAGGTCAAGAGAAGTCAGCACTGATAGAGAGCTCTTAAGGTCTTATGTAGCTCATGTTACTTGAATACTCATAGTCCACTTCTTGCTGTCAACTCTGAGCTCATTACACGGTTGGTTCTAACCTGCTGCTTTCTGTTGAACCAACCTGAAGATACCATACTGTTCGTGACTGTGGTGTACTAATTGAGTATGAAAATATTTCACAGTAAAAGTGAACACATAAAAACATTAAGATGCAATTTTACAGCTGTTTACAGTTGGATTAGGTGACAAACAGTCTGGTAATTATTTCTAACACTAGTATAATGCCTGCTGTGAACATTGCCTCAAGAAAGTATTGAAACTGCAAGTTAGGATATATGCCACTTTGCTTAGATGGGTTTACTTGTGAATAAAAATAGTTCAGAAGGAAACATGTTGCTTTTGGCCCAGTAGGTACAGGAGCAATGACATGAAAAAATAATTTTGCTTTTGTGTAAAAATGTTTGAAGACCTTACAAAGTTTTTGGAACTGGGAAAGATGCTGCAGTCTGCTGTACGCAGTTTCTTCTTTAACTGCCTTTGTCGTGCTCCTATTTTTAATTTCAGCAGAGAGCCAGAAGACTGCACTGGAAATTCCATTCAACACCATATTGCAGACAATACCGTGATGTGACCCCAAGCCCCCTCCCCCCCCCCCGAGTATTTTCTGACATTGTTCCCATTGTTGCAATAAATGAAGAGATCACACACAACAATTTTCACTCTACTGGAATAAATGTAGTTGTCGTGCACTTACATCAAATAAACTTATTCAAAGTCTCATTTGTTTTGTGACTCGTTTATGTTGCTTCCTCAACACCCACCGTTATTCACAGCCAGGATACTAACTACCAGATGGACTGGTCCCACCCATAAAAATGTCATAGCTATTTAGCAACCGCAGCAGATATACTTTTGTAATAAAAGCACAGGGTTTACAAAAGGACACAGTACATGGGTCTGCATTTGAAAATACACTATCTGACCTTGGAGTCACTGAAAAGTAAGTAGTGTCTGTGGCCCAAACTAGAATGAGACATGGGATAAGTTAGTTGCAAGATTCCTTGAGTAAATTTCTTCTGCATGTGAATCTAGCAGTACGAATACAAATGAGGCTTATGAGAGCTTTGTTCCTTTACTAAAATATGCTTAGCATAATGCTTTACATTTCACGTGGTAAGGGCTCCCAGAAAGGTAGATAGTCATGGATTCCTTGCAATTCTCTACAAATGTTTCATAAGGAATGCTTCCATATGGCAAAGCTTTTGAGAAAAAAGGACTTTAACAGTATTTTGGCAATGAAGCAATGCGGATATGAAAAAGTGCTTGAATCGAACTGAAGATGTGCAGATTAGAACCTCTGTCCCAAGGTAGCGCTGATAGTCAAAAGACGTGACATGCAAACATGGACACACAAGAGGAAACATTGCAATCAGCGACTAACAACTGAAAAGGCGTACAGTGGCTGAAAAGAAAGTAGACACGAATTTTATCTGCGCATGCCCAGGCAAGATGTGATACCTATCAGTCCGCACACGTGGTGGTATACGTGAGAGATAACTGTTGAGGTATTTAATTTCTTCTTTATGCTAGTTAACCGACGGTTGGCTCATGCATGCGCTATCATTATTATTTATGTGCCGTGCCTCAACTATTAGACGTGTTGCTTCATTCTTGTGCTCGTAGAAAACTGCACATTCATCGAATTTCGTCGTGCATTTATACTCTCGATAATGCAAAGATAGATGCATGCATCGGCTAACTCTTCATTAACTTGCATAAAGCAGAAGTTGAAATCTTGAACAGTTATCGATAGGTATCACCTCTTGGCTGGGAATGCACAGGTAAGTTTTCATGTCTACTTTCTTTTCTGCCGCTGTGTGTCTTTTCAGTTGTTAGTCGGCGTTTGTGGTGTCGATTTCTCACTCGTGCCTGTGTTTGCACGCCCTGTCTTCTAACATGAATACGAACCAACTAGTTCAGCTCTCTGTTATTGTAGTGCTCATGCCAACTTGTCTCTTCCTGAAATAATGTCATCCAATTCATTATAGGTAACATAAAAGCATCACATCTGGAAGCATTCTTAATTTGTGTTTCACGCCTGTCATGTCATGACAATTGCAAAGTGCTTTGTTATCCAAAAAAAGATACAAGGGCCTTTTAGGAAGCGTAACATGAGTAATGCATATTTCTTCACAAATAGAGGTGATGCATATTTCAAACCAGGACCGTACCCAGGAATTTTTTTCGGAGGGTGTTTCTGTGAACTTTGGCAACTGGTGGTCGCTGTGAAGGCATGGAAGTAATTTAGTGTCACCCGAAAAGATAAAGCACGAAAAAATTTCGGGGGTATCGGAACCGCCTCAACCTCTCCTTAGTTACGGCCCTGTTTCAAACCGCCATTTATATATATGTCTATTAATACACTAGTGCCAAATAATGTCATATGTCTTATAATTTATTCAATTAAGACCTTACTTGGCCTGTTAACCGTCCTTGTCCATTTCGTTCAAAATATGTCACGATTTTTCCCAGCAAAAGTACTATAGCGTCCATATAACTTGTAACCTACTTTGAAAGCACACACCTATTTTGTAACAAGAGTCGGTAATAGCTCATTGAAGCACCGTCACGGATATTTTTGCTTGCATCAAGAACGTGTTATATGTTATACTTTTGCTAATAAAACAGCAAATCGTTGAGTATTGAGCCTTAGCAAACAATGTATTGTACTAGCAATCTACTTACTGATGTGATAAGCGAGCCTGATGAAAAACTAGGCATAATATACATTTGAATGGAAAGTCACAGTCAGTGTAAACTGATAATATACAGGAAAATAGCAGCATGGGTTACAAGTTGAAGAGGCTGCAGCTGACATTTGGTTTCTCATTAAGAAATATATGTGCTGCTGGGTAAGTAATGATGAGATTCAGAATAAACAGTGCACTGTTTTGTCAGACAAGTGCAAAGGGAAAACAAACACTTTTTAGGACGGGAGGGGATTTTGTGCGCTATCTTAATGTCATTAGTGAACTTTGAACATGACATTAATTAAGAAGAGTATATGCTCTAATTTCATGACATATGTCGTTATTTCTGTACTGCGCATCCAACTGGTATGTGCATCATTCATTTGTGTAATTACTGGAGGGCAGGGGGTGGAGGGTAGTTCTAGGGGTGCTGTATATTTTGTCTTTGCATATTTCTTACAGTAAACATGTTCCTACTATAATGTACCATGTTGAGGGTTTGCAAAATATGGGTATATTCTCCAAGTACATCATTTCTTGAATCGACTTCACCGTACGACGTAAACTTACACTTTACGTCGTACGGTGCTTTGTTGACACTTCTCCGAAAGGTCACAATCGCTGTCTGCGAAAACCAGCTTCTTCCACGTCATTAACATACTTCGCATTGGACAGCTTCCGTCCTTTCGACAGCACACTCTCGCGAAGGTACCCGTCCGCACACAGCACATCACTGAAACAGCAGCGGAGAATCATCGGTGGCATCGCTGCTCGCCCGCCGCGCCACAGTGCAGCGAAGTGTGCCGATCTTCGCTAGTCTTGCGCGTTCCAAAGTACCTACAAAACGACGCACGTCGAGCAAAAGCCGCGGTAGTGTCGAATGACGTTCAGCATGCGTTGAACGTGCCACGAGATATGTGAGGGCACGTTGAAACTAAAGCCCCTCCATCGCGTCTGCCGGCGGAAAACGCATGGAGGGGCTTTAGTTGAAACGTGCCGTCGTACGCCTCGCGGCGGCTCTGTATTACCAGATGTTTCTCATAGCTCGCCAAGGCGTCGCAGCTTGTACCAGAGCCATATATACCCTTCGGGAGAGTTTGGCGATTGTTTCATCTCGCCGCTCTCCGCGCCCCGCCCCAGCACCGCCTTCTTCTCGTGACGTAAACCCTCTCTCCTCGCCGGCGGCGGCAGTGGCGGCAGCAGCGCGACGCGGAGCCGCGACGGCGAGCGCCGGCACGCCGCATTTACGCGTTGCGAAGCCGCGTATGGTCTCGCGCGCGTATTCATGGCGACTGCTCCTCGCATTCACGCTTGAATTTGTTGCGTGCGATGGGCTGTTGTTGCGTGCGATGGGCTGTTGTCTAATCCAAAAGCGACAACGCCTTTGGATTAGAAACATCAGACGCAGCAAACTGGACCCCGACCCTTCTGCTCCGTGTTATGCGAGATACACTACTTGAGTATTTCGCTTGAATATTGCTGGTATTGTAAACAGCGTACCATTAACGCAATCTTATTATTCGTTGTGCAATAGGGCCCTTTCAGGCGCACAAACTTTCAAAATCAATTTGCCACGCTGAAAAAAGGAGTTTTATGGTTCGCGTTTCGAACGCTTGGGCACATTGTGTGCTTGTTGTGCGCCCGCTTTGAAATAAAATTAGTGCCTCAGGCAGCACTGAGAACATTCAACCCAGTCAGTGACAGCTGTTTTGAGCGAGCATATCACATTTACGTAATCTGTAGTTACAGCACTCGTACTATATTACAGAAGCTGTTTCCCTACACGCTTTCCTTTACGGTGTTTTTAACGGCTTGCGTGTGCCCACTAAATGCTCGTATCGCAGTCTTTAAAAAAAAACGTTTCTGTAGCTGACGGTGAATCGTGAAATAAATGTAAAAAGACCGGTGCAAAGTGGAGATCAGAGGTGTTAGCGGAAATACAAACATGTCGCAGGTCTCGTGCTTTAACGACGTCGACTCGCCATCATCTGCAGACCGTTTGCAAACTTGTGATCGACCGTCGTCTAAGCCTGATCCTTAAAAAAAATGCCTTTGAGGAACCTAGTGGTAATTGACTTCGTGGTGGTTCCGAGTTTGACATGCAGTGTGTGATCAGCAATGGAACATGCGTAGACATCACGCTTTTTCTAGCGGTCATAGATTTATAACCGGTCTAGAGCTGTGCACATGACAGTGACGTATAATACCGTTTTATTCGAATGTAACGCGTTTTTTTTTAGATTTTTGCAACCTAAAGTCGACCCTCGCGTTACAATCGAATACCGAAATTCTATTTTTTCCCCCTGGACGTAATGAAATGTCACCCCTGGCGTTACAATCGTGGTCATGTTACAATCGAGTAAATACGGTATGTGTATGTACGGCGCGATGCTTACGCAACCTAAGCTGTCATGTGCTTTCTTTACCTTTTTCAAGGCCAGTTTCAAATAAAAGATTTGTGATGTTTTCCAGAGCGCCAACCCATGTGGATCGGTGGAAAGCAAGGCAGAAGGGAGTCAACTATGCTCTGGACAATTTTTTTCAGTTATTAAAAACATTTTTGATTGGGGCGCATTTGTGAATACAACAATACCATCGGTCTCGACGCTTCTTTTTCCTCGTTTGATGATCGCGGACGGCGGCATGGTTCACGTTAGCAGTTACTATATTTGTTTGTGTGCCCGAGTGTTTCCGGCTGTGCCCGGCAGGGCGGCGCAACCTGTCCGCGGAAACCAAGGAGGTTTAAATAAAACTTGCTGGAGTGGAGAAACCCAAGCTCAAGTTTGCGGCGCGACGACAGCGCCGCGCCAGCCGCGCTGCGGCTCTGTCGGAAAGCTCTGAACCTTCGGCGCGGCCGACTCAGCCCCTTTCACGGTAGCGGCAAATGTATGGGCCTAGTATGGGTGTTCTCTGGTAGCGGTAGCGCACGTGCGCACGCGTTCTTCTCTCGGTGCGGGTAACTGGGAGGCCGTCAGCTGGGTACGTTGAACGGAGAGGCTTGCTGTGCGAAGCTGCGCATTTCCGCGATGGCAGAAGCGACCCCGCGGAAGCGTAAGCGTGGTCCGAAGTATTGCGGTTTAGTGGCCGGCCACAACAGTGCAGACAACGCCAAGGCACACTATTCACGTGTTAAACTGTATCGGTTCCCGGGCTTGTCGCACGAGAAATAAAGGCGGCAAGCGTGGATAGCTGACAGCGCTGTCTCGCCTTCTATTTGGCTGTCTGAGTTCATCGCTTTCGTTCGTTCCGACTACCTGAATCGGTAAGTAACGGGGCGCATGCACGCAGCGACTACAGTAATGATTACTCGCTGTCTTCTCGCATTGTTAAAGTCCAGTTACGGTTGTAGGTGAAGCAACTTTGTGTTTTGATTCCCCGTGCTCGTGAGACCTACCCGTCGTTGTTGAACGTTCACATTCGCGTTATACCGTTAGCGTTGCGCGGTTGGTTGAATACAACTGAACTCCGCACATTGTCAGAAGTTCGGCGCCTGCATTTCACGCGTCGGGAAGGCTGCTTTATCACGCCGGAATGGACGTCTGTGCATTTTCAGCAAGCCTTGACATCGTTCTGCAGGTTTGCTTTGTTTTTGTCACTTTATTAGGGTGATATATATTTAAGCCGCTAAATATAACTGGCACTTAATACATGCTTTGCAATTGCAACCTTGAAGTAACCACCTTCTGACTTTGTGAGATTTTCTAGCAGCGTTCACGCAATAGGTTTTATACGCCTGTCAAGTCGATATCATAAAAAGAGACTGCAAGCATGACGCGAGAGCCGAAAAAACGAGGCGGGCAGTTCATCTTGCTTCACAGTGGTTAAAGCTCAGCTAGCCGCCTCGCGTCTTAATCGGCGGGTGATTCTACAGCGGCACGGAGGACTTGACTCTAACCTTCTCAGGAAGCAGTGCCATGGCCGTTTAATCTTTTTTTCGCACGCCGCAAACGTTTGTTCACGAAAGTACACGGCTGCTACTGTAAGCATGCCATATCAAAACAACAATCATATGATTCGTAGTCCACGCCGCACAACATCGATAGCATGTACGGCTTCATTTCGGAGTGCATGTGGACCATTATTCATCTTTAACATGACAGAATGAGACTTACCTCGATGTATACGTCCTACACGGTGTAATCGCGACTTGGGAAATGCATTTCGCTTTGAGTCGGGCGTCGCTGTCGTCGATCGTCTGCTCTTCACCGTTAACGTGATTGACGAGCCTTTCTCATTTTTTCAGGTTCGCTTTTCGGAAGTGCCAGTCAAGCTTGAAAATCCTTTTGAAGCCGCACTGCAAGCGGTACATTTTGAGGCGGCGCAAGTGCACCGCAAGAGCTCTGCACGTGCAAAGCGAGCGGCAACGCGGTGAAGAGAAGGGAAAACGCGCGCTGCTAACACCCCAGTTTCTCTTTTTCTGCCAGAGATGGCGCTGCCTGTCAAGAGCAGCAGCGCCGCTAAGCGTTGCTTGGGAAGCCTATACTAATCAGTGGGCCGCAGGGAAGCCGCGGCGCGCGCGCGGCGGCCATCTTGCCATAGGCAAGAAACGGGAGCCAAAGCGCGCCCGCCGCGCTGACCGCGTCTTTCCTCCGTGGTTTTTAATGGTTATAATGGCGAACATTAAGGGAAAAGTTGTCAAGAATAAGAAGCGAAATCGCAGATAAGAATCGGGCCAGTTTTATTCTGTTTCTTTTGCGTTTTCCTTGCAAGCATGCACACCGAAGGGCCTGTATCACTGTTTTTTTTTTTTTAATAATTATCCTCGTAAGAGCAGACCTCACTTCTCGGCATTCATTTTCCTGTTTATTTCGTTCGTCATGTGACGGAGTCTTATGCATATATGGAGTTCGGCCACTTTCTTTGAGCGGGTCCAAATGTGGGTCCAAAGCACCACACTCGATATGCTCATCGAGAAGGATATATATTCGTGAAGGCTTGAAAGTCATCTCTTTTCTCAAGACAAGCTCAAAATCTCCAAAAAGAATAGTTTTGGCTTTGCATGGACGTGCTTCAAGGGCATTCAGCTTGCAATCGACACTGTTTCAATAGATACAGCTTTTTCGATACTATTTAGTAGGCTCGCGGCCGCTCTCTCTTACCCTGTCAATGAGTCAATTAAAAACGCCCAAGTGACATAAGTCATAAGTTTAAGCCAACAAGCATAGTCTGTCATCATGTATTCCAGTCCCAAAGTCCGCATATCTAACCGTTTAGTCGCCCACAATCTCAACATGTTTTCTCATTTGTCATCAACAATCAAAGTAGAGTAGAGTTTTTGTGCGGCATTGGGCTAGCTTTTTCGAGACAGTGACTCATCTGTGAGGCCAGCATTTCCTTTGATGGAATTCTGTACACCGTTCTCAAATATAGAGCGCTCTGCTGACAGTGCGCGATTAAACGATTAAACTTCGTGCGTACATACTCGTAAGCTGATGGAGAATAGAAGTGCAGCGTTAACGCAAACGCCCGCATCTCGGATGGAATAATTTCTGGTCTTTTCGTGCCCTAGGGGTTGCTGTATGTATGGGGGAAGGCTGCAGTGAACATCGCCCTGCCCTACTCAGACATGAGCTTTTGATCCTTGATCTTTATTATCGCTTGAGGATCGCGCCTCGCTCTTTTTGGTTAGCGTGCAATTTTTCTGCTGCAGAATTTTCATCTTGAGCTGTTTTATCTCTTCTTGGAAAAGATGAAGCATTTCTTCGTAATGCTGCCGTATAGGTGATGCAACTGTCACATCCTCAACAACTTTTTTCAATTTGAACGCATCTAACGACCGGAGTACCCCTGGGCGATCGGTTAGGTCGCTTTATTTGCAGCTGGAAAGAGCACTGCACAGTTCAGATCTGCTGGTTTTACTCGCTGCACTGCATAGAGCAAATACAAATATAACGAAAAAAAAATGCACGAATGTAAGAAAAAACAGGTCCTTGTATATTGCCCAAATGACGTTACTTAACCTCGTAGTTGCGAGCTACCCTTTTATAGCACGAACAGGGCAACCGATAACGAAATCGGCCCATTTATATAATTTCAATGAATAGCAAGCGGTGCGTTATTTTCCTATTCGCGCTCCGCACCAGTGGTATCAACAAGCACAAGAATGTGTATCACTGGGTTTTGCAAGTGTTTTACAAACGCGTCAAGCACAGCTAGTCGAAAAACTCCCAGGTCGCAGCCTAGTCCGGTCGAAACAATTTGGCGAAAAGTGCCTCTAACCAGGGGCGTAGCCAAGGGGGTGGTTGGGGGGGTTCAAACCCCCCCGAAATTTTTCAGTTTCGCTTGCGTATTTAGGCACGCACACATACAAACGCACGCACGAACATACATAAAGTATGGTTGAACCACCCCCGAAAAACATTTCTGGCTACGCTCCTGCCTCTAACATATGCGATCGCCGTCTTTTGGCTTCCAGACTTCCCGTCAAACAGCCTGCCCCGACGTGCTTCGAACATTTGAGTCCTTACGAAACCGGTTAGGAAAAAAGAATGACCGTCAGATGGGAAATTTAGAGACCGATCGCGGGGGCTGTCAGCATATGTTCCGGCAATATAGAGAAGTTTTCATCGAGCTCGAAATGTTCTGCTTACAACTGAAACTTCATCCCACACTCTAAGCCGCAAAGGTGCGAAATGGAGTAAGTGCTGCATTTCGTCCCCGCAACCGGTAGTTCGTCCCCGCAGGATAACTGCAAGACGAGGGTCGCGTGTGCAAAGTGAGGGAGGAAACTGTTAGACCACAGGGAGCACGTTTAACTCCCATGGACCTTTCCGGCGCAGTGGCGACCTCGAACGAATGGTCAGCATGCGCGTATTCAAAGAGTCCGCTAAAGAAATGAACTGTTACCGTTTATTTAAGTGTAAAAGGTCTTGTCAACTACGGCAACTGCACGCAGAAGTAAAGTATATCGTTCATATGGCATAATAATAAACAAATGTGGAAAAGCTTTCACACACACAAAAAAAAATGTGCTCGCGCCCAAGCTGATCAATGCACTGCGTGGTGTTCTCGTCGTATGCACGGCAAGCTAGGACTCGGCGGTTTGAGGTGTGTTTGTGGATGTGTTCTCGTTTCGTGGTTGCGATTGCTGTCACTTGTGGTGCACTGAATCATCTTCGCGGTTGTGGGTAAACGTGATCTGCTACTGGAATGAACTGCTACCCTACTCGAAATGCTACGCGCCGACTGGGACATCGCCTGAGAGGTGAGTGTAAACAAGGCTGCCATCACTCCGCGTGATTTTACCTGTGAGCAGTTGATATGTAACCATCACCGCTTGTTTAACATTCACGTTCTGCGCGAACAAAACACGCATGATGATGAGCTCGCGCGATACAGCGTCGCGAGTGCGCCCCGCCTGCTATAGAATTACAAGCATGATGGTTGGGCCATTGAACATGGTAACCTCGGGTTGACGGCTCAACATTAGCTGTAGCAAGTGCAGCTGTTCAAAAATAGCTATGTTTTTCAGTGCTGCCCAAATAAGCGTTGTTTATCAGAAATATTCGCGACTTTTTAAAGAACATTCACGTAAACTCCGCACAATATCTTCTATAGCAATGTAAACAAGTCATTTGGAAGATTGGCTGTTAAAATAGTATGTCTAGCTAAAGGCTTAGCACCGCTACAACGGGCAGTCGGCGACGGCATCGGCGATTTCGCTCGTTTGTAGCGATGCTAGGAATCGTTTATTTTTAATCTCTCAAATGAAGAGCAAGCCTCATTGATAAATAAGTGGGCCACTAGCGTGTCGCTGTGAAAGCGTGAACGTTAACTCCCCCCCCCCCCCCCCCCCCGCCCCAGAGGACGGGTTTTCGAAACTCATACGCATTCTGAACTGTTCCATTGCACTATATGGATATGCAGGTTTTGTGAAAGAGCAGTTTTCGTCTA
Organism: Rhipicephalus sanguineus; assembly: GCF_013339695.2. Taxonomy (NCBI): domain Eukaryota; kingdom Metazoa; phylum Arthropoda; class Arachnida; order Ixodida; family Ixodidae; genus Rhipicephalus; species Rhipicephalus sanguineus. The sequence goes on along the minus strand of NC_051179.1, from coordinate 129,013,747 downwards.
ATTTTTACGCATGCAGCATTTCTAACAGACGCCTTGTGACGTAACTGCAAGTGCACGATCAGTTCTGCCGGAAAATATTAATGCTTCTGCAATTACTTTTTCAGGAAATCGATGAATGAGAGCGTTGCGCCTCCTGAGGAACCGTCTTCAACATCTTGCTGCTATGAACACGCTCTCAGCAGCTGTCGATGGTGCTGTTGCACTTCCTGACGTCGGCTGGACAGCATCCATTCGGATAAAACATTGCACTTTTCATTGTCTCTTCTATAATGCGGAGAAGTCCATCCTATCTTCTGCATTCAACCAAAGTTGCTCAATTTATGTGTACACACGATGCTGCAGAATTGACACGAGTCGTTGAATAAACTTGGTTGTTTCTTGAGACGTTTTCGTTTTTTTGTCATTAACAGAGGAGAGAGAGAGGACTCTTTATTGGAAAAACAGAAATTTTTGCCGGCGTCAGTATATAACCGCTGGCATGCTTCACTTACCTGACACACTCGTTGTAAATATTTCTATCAGAGTTCACTTGCGCATTTCATTTTTTTATTCTTTTTATTATTATTAAACAGACATTTTCAGTGAACGATATAACCAACCGTTGTTCTGTACAGTGAGAAGCGAGCAAACTTGACACGTCGACGGGAGCATAATGAGACTGTTTATATACCTACATTCATCAAGCGCCCAAATTCGCTCGAAACACGCGCGCAGAAAAAACCAATCCAACGCATTTTACAATTTTCATGAACGTGATCACCGAATGGTTGCTTGCGAAACACTGAAGGCTGAAGTCTAATAATATAAGGAATCTTGCTACTTTGACTAACATGGCAGAACGCGCAGCTTCCAGACGGTGCCTGTACATATATACCCCGGTCATATTCACTGTGCTGCGTCACTGGCATGTGGTATAGTGGTTAGCGTACGCGACTGCTGATTCAATGGTCACGAGTTCGAATCCTGTGTGGTTGTTGTGAATTTTCTGTAGTTTACTTCTGAATCTTATTTCTGTATATTAATGTGGTATGTCGTCAACTGCGTGTATCAACCTCGAAATTCTCGGTAATTCAACCAGAAACTGTAATAAATTGATTTTTTTTTTTTAATCCAGAAGGAGCAACTGTTAGTCCCATCAGGGGTAACAGTTTGTCCTACGCAGCTACCACTGCAAATAAATAGTTACTCCCTAAAGGGGTAACTTTTACACCCCGACATTCGTCCCTCAAAACTACTGAGGACTAACAGTTGTCCCCTGGCAGTACCTCCCAAAGGACGAATCGTTCATCCTTTAGGGAAGTAATGGTTGTGGCAGTGCAGTTACCCCCCCAAAAGGACGAACCACCGACCCTTTTTCGTCCTTTGCGGCTTAGAGTGCACCTTTTCGCTCGATTTATACAGCCGTACGCAACGCACAATGTATCCAACAACGTCCGGACGCCACCCACGCCAGAGAACAGCTAGAACATCTATGCGGCTGCCGCTGCAGCATGCGTTGCGGAAGGCGCGCTTTCTGCCTATGGCAAGATGGCGGCACGCGGCTTCAGCTGAGGGGCCTCCTCCACTCCAGCAAATTTTATTTTAACCTCCTTGGTAGGCTGCACCCTATCCTTGGCGGAAACTCCAGCGCTGGTTCCCCTCTACGTAGGATGCCTCGATGTGCTCCTCCGGAACAGGGTGGAGACACTGCTTTTGTGGACGCCATATTGGTTCAAACATTCGCGTTCGGTGGCAATGCCTGGCATGCAAAGATGGAACGCTTCCAGCGAAATGCGCAGTGATTTGGCTCAGTTTATCCCTTCTGGTGGCAGGGCTTGCACATATAATGTTGGTAATGTAAAGGCGTTTATTGACGGCGGGATTGACAGAGACGATGCACAACGACGACAGTCACGACAGAGCGCAGACTCGCAGACTCTCACGAGCACGAGGGGCGTGCTCACCGAGAAGAGGCGAAGAGGGCGACCCACTAGAAGGCGCTCGAAAGGACGGCCCATTACAGCGTTTCAATGCTTCCCTACAGTAACAAATAGAATACGCACTAATTACTACGCACGAAGCATTTGATGGCGAAATAAAGGCATTTAGAGCGAAACTATCGGTCTAGCTATCTCACTGGTTGCGTAGGTCCTCGTGCTCTCGCGGCCGATTGATTAATTGACGAGTACCAAAATTGACATAGCATGAGAAGAGCATGCGGAAAACATAAATGGCTGCTCATTACATGAAAATCATGACATGCCTTTAATGTACGCCATGACATACGTGACATGATAAAGGAGCTACAACGGCCATTTGGCCAACTTCATGTATATCAAAATTGACATGGTATGATAAGAGCATGAGAAAAATATATATGACTGGTTATAACACGAAAACATTGTCATGCATGTCATATAGGCCATGACATACATGACCCCATCATGGAGCTCTTACGGCCGCTTTATATGCTTGATGTTTACCAAAACTGACACGGCGTGATAGGAGCGTATGGCTAACATGAATGACTGGTCATAACAGGAAAATCATGTCATGTGCGCCATGACACACATGACACAGTCGTAATGTTCTAACGGCTGTTTTATTAACTTTATGTATACCAAAATTGACAAGGCATGTAAGAGCGTAAGACGAAAAAAAAAATGACTCGTCATAACACCGAAAAGATGTCATGCATGCCATATACGCCATGAAATGTATGACCCGGTCATGGAGCTCTAATGGCGGTTTTATTAACTTGTTGAGTACCAAAATTTACATGGCCTGATAAGAGATTATGAATAGCATAAATAGCTGATCATAACACGAAAACCTTGTCATGCATGTCATGTAGGCCATGATATACATTACCCCGTGATGGAGCTCTAACAGCCACTTTATTAATTTAGCTTAATTCGTATTAGCTTCATCACCATCATCATCCTCGCCTGTCACGCCCACGCAGGGCAAGGCCTCCATCCCATGTTCCGCCAATCAACCCGGTCCTGTGCTTTCTGCTGCCACGTTATACCTGCAAACTTCTTAATCTCATCACCCACCTAATTTTTTGTCTCCCCCTCACGCGTTTGCCATCCCTTGGAATCCAGTCAGTTACCCTTAATGACCCGGTTATCCTGCCGACGTGCTACGTGGCCGCCCATATCCATTTCTTCTTCTTAATTTCACTATGATATCCTTAACCCCCGTTTTTTCCTGACCACTCTGCTCCTCTTCCTGTCTCTTAAGGTTACACCTATCATTTTTCCTTTCCATCGCTCGCTGCGTCGTCCTCAATTTAAGTTGAACCCTCTTGTAAGTCTCCAGGTTTCGCTCCGTAGTAAGTACCGGTAAGATGCAGCTGTTATATACCTCCTCTTGAGGGATAGTGGTAGATTACTATTCATGATTTGATAATGCTTGCCGAATGAGCCTCCCTCCCAATTCTTCTAGTTATTTCACTCTCATGGTTCGCTCCGCGTTACTACCTGTCCTAAGTAGACGTACTCCTTTACCACTTCCAGCGTCTCGCACCTATCGCAAGCGCTGTTCCTCGCCAAGATTGTACCACATTACTTTAGTTTTCTGCATATTAAATTTCAGACCTACTCTCTACTTCCGATCCATTCAGAATCATGAGCTGTAATTCGTCTCCCGCGTTACTCATCTCGTCTGTCTTAATCCGGATGGGCTTAACGTGGCCATGCTCCGTCATCCAACAGGTTAGACAATCTAACTCCAAATTCACTTTCGGTGATTAGTTTAATGTGGATTAGCTTAATCCGGCTAATACACATTCCCTTATTTGTGCCACTCCTCTCATCCAACTGGCTAGCATCTCACTTACTCAAATTGGTGGTTCAGGATTAGACTACCTTAATCCAGCTTAGGCGATTTATCATCGGCTTAATGTGACCATACGCAGTCACCAAACGCTAGTCATTCTCAATTAACTCAACATTGACTTGTTCAGGATTAGCTTAACCCGATTTATTTAGTCTGCCTTACCGAAAGCACTAGCCTAGTCGGGCTAATCTACCTCACCTTTGGAACGGATTAGCGTGATCCGACATA